>NW_024039368.1:0-416174 GCF_016077235.1 Cyprinodon tularosa
TTGGGAATTTCATTTTACTCTGTTGTGAAAGCACTGACCTCTTTTCAAAAAATTGTATAAAGTCTGGATTTTATCCAAATGAGCTAAAACTTTCAAAATACGTTCTTTACAAAGTCTGCTGTAAGCTGGTTACAATACCAAAGCGCTTCTTTAAAGTCCGTCACTCTGATTTTTTAAAAGTTTGCGTTCTTGCCTAGTAGTTCGCCAAGTGGACAGATAATGCCAAGAAATAATTCAGCCCCTAGCAATGCTCATTCCTAGGATAATGAAATTTGGTATACATCTTTATGAGCCCCCCACCTACAAAAAGTTTCATTGGAGCCATCGTCTAAACCTCTCATGAAGTCGGCCATTTTGAATCAAACGGTACCCTTATGAAAATAGAATCACTTTGTTAAAATATTTCTAAAAAATCAGTCGTTTTCCCCAAAGAGCTAGGACTTTTGGAATATATTGCTCTAATCGCTACTTGTTTGATGGTAAACACAGCATAGCTCTTCTTAAAAGTCCGTCACTCTGATTTTTCAAAAGTTTGTGTTAACAGGAAATTGTTGTTTCTCAAAAAGTTTTATAGCAATCCTAGCCAAAGTTGGAACAGTTATTTATCCTTTGATTATAGAAAAGACTGCCAAGTTTGACGTGAATCTATGAATGTTTGATCATCTTATGGGGTTTTCAACTGCCGCAGTATAAGGCATTCAAGTTTAAAGATTTTTCTTTCTTTAAATTATTTATTAAATCATCTAAAAAAAATCTAGGACATGCAGGATGTGTTCCTTGACATTTGTGATTTTTTTCGAGATTTTATTGCAAACTATGGATTTTTAATGATTTTTTTTGTTTTGAGTAGAGTCGGCCATTTTGAATTACATCTTATATGGCACTTAAGTTTAAAGATTTTTTCTTCTTTCAATTAATTAGTAAATAATCTAAAAAAATTCTAGAATATGTAAGATGCATTCCTTGACATGTGTGATTTTTTTCGGGATTTTACTGCAAACTATGGATTTTTAATGATTTTTTATAGTTTTGGGTAGGGTGTAATACTGCTAACCATGGAGTTTGAAGATGCTGTTTCTCCTTCTTTTAAACAAATACTTTTGACCCACCAACTGAGATGGCCGCAGCGTCTATCTGACAGATGAGATTCGTCCCAGATATTATCTTTTATCCCTATTTTAACCCTTCCTGACCAACGCTGTGGTTGTCTTCTGCTGGTCCAGAAGTGAAGCGTGGAGCTTTTCCCGCTGGCTGGGAAGGTGCAAGGGGGCGGCGGTCGCTCGGCTCCCGCGGTCGCAATAGGCCGAGCGGCGCTGAGCTGCGAGGGCCGTCAATACCGCTCGCGGTTTTAATTAGTACTTTTATTTTGAAAAGCATAGAGACCCACACATGACCAGTGGGTGGCAGTATACTTTATATTAATGACACCAGAATCAAAGACAAATTAATTTGACCATTTGTATTCCATTAAATTTAGAGAATCTCATTAGAAAATCAAACCCTGGAAGAAAAGTGGGTCAAATCAAATTGGAGGGGAATTTCTAAAGACTTAAAAGAAAGTTTTGCTTGATAAAGGTAATGGGTTAAAATATAGTTTACAACGAATAGATAAGATGCGAGAAGCTATTGAAATCAGTGTCTGGGAAGGCAACGCTAAACAATGTTTTCATTCCTGATTTTAATAGAAACCAACAGTCACTACTTATTTTAGGTTCTCATGGAGATTGCTCCTGATTTGAGGAGGATCAAATCAAAATGTTGCCTCCCATTATTCAGTTTTGGTTCCGTGCACACTCAACAGGTATCTGCACTCATGGTTCACACCTGGAGAGTTATGACGAGTGTAGAACCTTTGCAGTAATCCATTTCTTTACATCTTTATTTTAGTCTGATTTAGGAACACACTCCAATGCACAATGACAGCAAGGATTTTTGTAAGCTTTGGTTTCATCAAGATAAGTAAATAGCAGATTTCTTTACTTGTGTTATTAAGAATAAAAACAATGATGTTTTTCTCTCCTGTATTAAGCCAGAAGACATTCTTAGTTCCATGTATTAATATTGAACACTCAGGGATGCATGTCATGAGGACCTGTGCTCCTAAGCTGTGTTAAATCAAAACAAACACTGAGGCATTTTTTAGTACTACATAATCTGAGATCCAATAACAGAGCCTTGAGGAATCCCCTATATGATCTCTGTTTGCTCTATTTTTAATTGTCCAACTAGTCCCTGCCTACCAATGAGCATTTGAATGAGTTTTGATTGAATGTAAGGAATGCAACACTGAGATCCGGTGAAACCAGGTGAGGCAGGATGTGATGTCTGACCAGCTTTAATTTTTAACAAAAAGTTTAAGAATAATTAGTATTTAAAGTTGATTTAGACAAGTGTGAGTTATGGTTTGCATTACATTGTTCACCAAAACTTAATATCCACACAAGATCTTAAGTGATATGATCCTCTAAATTCAGACCATTATTTAAATAGTTTTTTCCAGGTAAAATCTATTGTAATAAACGGTTACGGTACACACATCTATTAAACTGGACCACATGGACATAGTTCTTGATCAATTACCCATGTGCCTTGTAGCATTTCAAAAACAGTACATGCAAATTGTCTGAGCAGTTAAACAAAGATGGAAAACACTTCCCAGCTTTACATTCAGAATGAAACATACGGTTCAAATTGAACCAGCTTTCCTGGCTCAGAGCATCAGGGTTCTCAGCATATGATGGAAGTGAGAACAGGGCGCTGTGGGAGACTTTTCTCTCCTTTCTGCCTCCATCCGGTCCTTGGAACGTGTTTGATCATGTTGTGAAGCTGCTGATTCTGAACCAGTCTCATATCGGAAACAGACGCTTTGTGTCAGAAACTTTTCCACGGCAGACTTTTTTTATTTTTTATTTGTGTGCACACGTAGAACACATGTGATAAGCGAGACCTTTTCATCACAACCCTGTTGCAACGTCACAGCCTCATATTGTGGTTAAAATAATAAACAAACATCATTACAGGGGTATAGCCTGTGACAAAATCAAACCATTATGGAACATTGTACTGACCTATTTTGTACTCAGAAGGTCTACAACAACTTCAACCATAGGTGGATCGGTTACAGCTTTCTGACCAATCACCAGTCTTTAAAAAGCCTGATATGCAGAATCTGGTTTTGATTGATTTGTTTTTAAACTTCCTCTGTCAGTTTGTAAAAGATCACAAACACCTTGAATATTTCAATACTCTCATAATGTAAATCCAAAGTTTAGATTGTTGACAGAGGGGGATTCTCAGACCTTTAGAGAAAGAAATAAGACAGATGGATAAGATATATGTTGCATCAGTATCAGCGTATCAGCCCAAGTTCAATCAGGTGGTACAACCCCTAACTAACACTGCTGTTTAGCATTATTAGATCTGTCAAACAGAAGTGATTATCCAGGATGTGATGGCTGCCAGTGTGTCTCATTCCATGCTCAACCAATAATGGATGGCCTGATCAGACATTTGCATGATTGCTCTCATTCCGTCCATCCGTCCGTCCATCCATCCATGCATCCTTCTCATTTTTGTGTTTTACATTTGCATGCATATAACAACTGAGCAATAAATTGCTTTTGCAATATAATCGCAATTTAGCAAAAATACAATTTTAACATCGCAGAGGCACTCAATTTTAGTCACCATACATTCAACAAGAGTAAGACACTAAATTCCTTCCTTTGTTGGCGGTAATGCATTTAAACCACCTAGATCTATACATTATAATAGAAATAAGATCTTTTATATGTAAAGCAAAGTCCAGCAGCACTGGATTCTGGACAAGTAGGCTTTCAAGGTCATAGAAAAACTGAAACCCTGGAGTAAGTCATTAAAATGGTTTTGCTTGGTGCAAAGAGAAATCACAATAGCAATATTGGTTGAAAATATCGCAATTTTGATGTTTTGCTCTTTCAGCCCTAGTACATAATTTTCTGCATAGATTTTTCTTAAACTGTCTTAGTTTTTTATCCATGTAAAAAGGTAAGAAGTTTAAGGTTGTAGCTGCAACTCTTAAGTCTTAACTGAGTCTCTCTAAGACTCTATTAAATACATAGAATAATTTTATTCTTTATAGGCATCCGCAAAGTCGCTCCTCGAGGGCCGCTGTCCTGCAGGTTTTAAAGGTTTCCCTGCTTCTGCACAGCTGATTTTCATTGATTGCTGATTAACAGGCTTTTGCTGAACTGCAATCATCAGAATCAGCTGTGCTAAAGCAGGGAAACCTCTAAAACCTGCAGAACAGCAGCCCTCGAGGACCGAATTTGGGGATGCCCACTTTATACCTTTGTTTTAGGTGTTGCAATAAGGTTGAATATGTTTTATGTATTTTTTAAATTCATTCACAATTATTGCTCTCATTACACATATGCCTCTCTCTGCTGTATGAAACGACTTTACTCATCCTTTTTTGGACAACGTGACAGCGAGCACACACTCTCACATTTGGTGTGGTTCTGTCAGGGTTGGGCCCAAACCAAAACCCGAGCGTCAGCTGCAGGCCTCCACTCTAGATGGTTCCAACAGACCCCGGAGTCCGAGTCACAGAGTTCAGATAAACACTGTCCCTTTAAGAGCTGCCCTTGGAGCCCCGGCCTGTCTGCCTGTGTGTCTGTGTTTTCGGTACAACAGCCCAAAACATTCTCCCTTTTCTGCGCTGCAACTAGAGCGTTACGCTGGAGAGACAGAATATATGTTTTTCTTCCCCTTGTGTGGGTGGCGCAGAAAGACAACACATCCTTGAATTTGTCTTATTATTCATTGTTTTGAAGCGCTCATTACTACTGGCTTTCCGCTCTGTCATAATGATGAAGATAAACAATGAGTCGGTTTTCGATCGGTAGGAATTTTGTAAGAGTTTTAAGGTTACAAACACGGGACAGCAGAGCTGAAACTGGGAGGCTCTCATGTCTTTATACTAGATGTCACTGGGAGGACAGCGTAGCAGTAAGAGGGGGAAAGTCGGCCCAGGAGAGAGGATTATAATGGGAGTTTCATAAACAGAATTTAAAGCATGAAGAGATTGCAACCAGCAGCATATGTATAGATTACATGTTCCCCCCATGAACAACAGGGCCCTTTGTACGCTTCGTTCCCCATGTGCAGGGGCTTTAAAAGAGGTGACTTCACCGGCTTCTGCCTGATGCAACTGTATTCAGTTAGAGGTTTTGGAATCTGCTAGCCTCCATAAACTCTTTAAATATGCTTTGTCAACTATAGAAAATGTCAGTCAGTTTTATGGTTTTAGAGTGAAATAAAAAAAAAAAAAAAAAAAAGCCATCTAATTACATCTCAAATAAATATTATCTTTCTGAATTTTATCTCCTAGAGAGACATTTTAATGTAGGTTCCAAGAAAAGATGGATTTAGAAATCCTATTGAGGGGATTTTCAAGGATGCAGTGCTTGTTTGTGAATGAAGCACCAGGTCTTCTCTTTAGATGTGGCTTTTGTGAATGAATTTCCTAAGAGGCACTATCAAGGCCTCTTTGCTGCATGTGAGCATGATTTCGTGCAGAAACGCACGCTTTGCCGGGAGAGGACGTCACAGTGCGAGCAGAGACAAAGCAGCCCCTTTAGGGAGCTGCGGCTGCGTTGTTTGGGTATGTCTGTGATTATGCTCTCTTTGATCATTCGCATCGGTCGCCTCGGTGCAAATAAACATCAAGGAGGAACAGATGTGAACGAGAGTGAGTAAAATGGTGAGTTTATAGGCTCATTATGGCAATTATCTGATTGCTTAAGAGAAACATTCACTTTTGAATTGTGATCTGATTTTTTTTTCCAGCAGCTTGAGAATTTGTTTTGATATCCACCTGTTTTTTTTTCCTATACAACCTTGAATTATTTTGTGTTTTACTGTAATTTAATGTGTTGAAGCAAAACATGCAGCATGATTGTAGTGGGGGAAAAAAAGGGAAAACAAATGTCTAGAAGGTTTTAACACCCTTTTCCTGACACCCCTAAATAAAAGCCTACATTTCCGTTGCATTTTCAGCTCTAATGTAGAAACTGCATCTGTTTTTGTTTAGGTTGACCTGTGAACCTTGTGCAGGCCCCTGTCCTAAAGCGTGCCAGGGAAATAAGACGATTGACTCTGTTACTTCAGCCCAGGCCTTAAGAGGATGCACCGTCATTGAGGGCAACATGGTTATCAAGATCCGAGGAGGGAGTACGTAGATTTACATGCTGTCCCCCCTGCTGAGCCTACTGTAACGGCTCCACACGTTCTAGTTTGGATAATTGTCACTAACTGGCTGCATCCTCAACTGTCCCTCTTCTTACAGCTAATATTGCGGCTGAGCTTGAAGCTAGCCTGGGACAGATCGAGGTCATCAAAGGTTACCTTAGTATACGGAGGGCCTACGCGTTGGTCTCCCTCTCATTTTTGAGAAAACTACATACTATTAAGGGAGAGCAATTTGACTCAGAGTAAGTACTCTTTCTTCCACCTTTCATTTCGGTGAGCTTTTTTAATTCTATTTTTTTCACTCTGTGATTAATCCCCTGTCTGCTCTGCATTTCTCCATCAGTCACTATGCCTTTTACGCACTGGACAACCAGAACCTCCGGCAGCTGTGGGATTGGTCCAAGCACAACCTGACGATCGAGCGAGGCCGCACCTTCTTCCACTTCAACCCTAAGCTTTGTATGTCCGAAATCAAGAAGCTGGAGGAGGTAACAGGAACCAAGCAGCGCAACATGAAGAACGATATCGCTGCTCGCACCAACGGAGACCAAGCATCCTGTAAGAACCTCGGAAATTACACAACAGATCAGATTTAGATCTGGACTTTAACTATGCCACCCTAAAGTCAAACCATATCTCCAATGCTCCAGCTTTATTCTTAGTTTTTGATCAACCTGTAGCAGATTTCTTCCCTCCTAGATTAACTTGATTTATGCTCCATCTTCTCTCCTGAGGAAAAACAGCCCATGATTAATCATGAGAATGATATTGATTGATTGACCGACATTACTGATCTCAGGCATGGGGTATATACAGTTTGTCTATATATATATATATATATATATATATATATATATATATATATATATATATGTAGATATATATATGTATATATGTATATATATATATGTATATATATATGTAGATATATATATGTATGTATATATATATATGTAGATATATATATGTATATATATATATATGTATATATATATATATGTAGATATATATATGTATATATATATATATGTATATATATATGTAGATATATATATGTATATATATATATATATGTATATATATATATGTAGATATATATATGTATATATATATATGTAGATATATATATGTGTATATATATATATGTATATATATGTATATATATATATATGTATATATATATATGTATATATATATATATGTATATATATATATATGTATATATATATATATGTATATATATATGTAGATATATATATGTATATATATATATATGTAGATATATATATGTATATATATGTATATATATATATATGTATATATATATGTAGATATATATATGTATATATATATACATGTAGATATATATATGTATATATATATATATGTAGATATATATATGTATATATATATATATGATTACAAATGACAACAAATGAAAATCTCAAATTCATCATATCAGAAAATTAGAATATTGTGAAAAGGTTCAAAATTGATGGCCCCTGGTGCCACACTCTAATCAGCTAATTAACTCAAACCACCTGCAAAAGCCTTTAAATGGTCTTTCAGTCTAGTTCTATAGGCTACACAATCATGGGGAAGACTGCTGACTTGACAGTTGTCCAAAAGACGACCATCGACACCTTGCACAAGGAGGGCAAGACACAAAAGGTCATCGCTAAAGAGGCTGGCTGTTCACAGAGCTCAGTGTCCAAGCACATTAATAGAGAGGCGAAGGGAAGGAAAAGATGTGGTCGAAAAAAGTGTACAAGCAAGAGAGATAACCGCACCCTGGAGAGGATTGTGAAACAAAACCCATTCAAAAATGTGGGGGAGATTCACAAAGAGTGGACTGCAGCTGGAGTGAGTGCTTCAAGAACCACCACACACAGACGTATGAAAGACATGGGTTTCTGCTGTCGCATTCCTTGTGTCAAGCCACTCTTGAACCACAGACAGCGTCAGAAGCGTCTTGCCTGGGCTAAAGAGAAACAGGACTGGACTGCTGGTGAGTGGTCCAAAGTCATGTTCTCTGATGAAAGTAAATTTTGCATTTCCTTTGGAAATCAAGGTCCCAGAGTCTGGAGGAAAAGAAGAGAGGCACTTCATCCACGTTGCTTGAAGTCCAGTGTAAAGTTTCCACAGTCAGTGATGGTTTGGGGTGCCATGTCATCTGCTGGTGTTGGTCCATTGTGTTTTCTGAGGTCCAGGGTCAACGCAGCCACATACCAGGAAGTTTTAGAGCACTTCATGCTTCCTGCAGCTGACCAACTTTTTGGAGATGCAGATTTCATTTTCCAACAGGACTTGGCACCTGCACACAGTGCCAAAGCTACCAGTACCTGGTTGAAGGACCATGGTATCCCTGTTCTTAATTGGCCAGCAAACTCTCCTGACCTTAACCCCATAGAAAATCTATGGGGTATTGTGAAGAAGAAGATGCAATACACCAGACCCAACAATTCAGACGAGCTAAAAGCCACTATTAGAGCAACCTGGGCTATCATAACACCTGAGCAGTGCCACAGACTGATCGACTCCATGCCACGCCGCATTGCTGCAGTAATACAGGCCAAAGGAGGCCCAACTAAATACTGAGTGCTGTACATGCTCATACTTTTCATGTTCATACTTTTCAGTTGGCCAACATTTCTATAAATCCTTTGTTTTTATTGGTCTTCAGTAATATTCTAATTTTCTGATATGATGAATTTGAGATTTTCATTTGTTGTCATTTGTAATCATCAAAATTAAACAAAATAAACATCTGAAATATATGAGTTTGTATGTAATGTATGAATATAATATACAAGTTTCACTTTTTAAATGGAATTACTGAAATCAATCTACTTTTTCATGATATTCTAATTTTATGACCAGCACCTGTATATATGTATATATATATATGTATATATATATGTATATATATATATGTATATATATATGTATATATATATATGTATATATATATATGTATATATATATATGTATATATATATGTATATATATATATGTATATATATATGTATATATATATATGTATATATATATGTATATATATATATGTATATATGTATATGTATATATGTATATGTATATATGTATATGTATATATATATATACATATATGTATACGTATATATGTATATGTATATATATATATGTATATGTATATATATGTATATATATATGTGTATATATGTATATGTATATATATATATATATATATGTATATATATATATGTATATATATATGTATATATATATGTATATATATATATGTATATGTATATATATGTATATGTATATGTATATATATGTATATGTATATGTATATATATGTATATGTATATATATATATATGTATATATATATATATATGTATATGTATATGTATATATATGTATATGTATATGTATATATATGTATATGTATATATATATATATGTATATATATATATATATGTATATGTATATATATGTATATGTATATATATGTTTATGTATATATATATGTATATATGTTTATGTATATATATATGTATATATGTATATGTATATATGTATATGTATATATGTATATGTATATATATGTATATGTATATATATATATGTATATATATATATGTGTATATATATATGTATATATATATATATGTATATGTATTTGTGTGTGGACATACTGTATATACTGTATAAAATGGGTATTTATATAGATAGTTATTGCACTGGGCATTAAATATAAAACAGGTTATTGCACAGGGTATTAAATAGTAATTGCACATTCGTTTTTGCACAAGTTATTGCAGTTATAGTGTCTCATTGTAAAGTGGTGGCAGCAGATACTAAGGGAGTTTTGTCTTTTTTTCTTGATAACATTTAAGATCAACTTTGCTCTTATCTTATTTTTCCTCATGTTGCTGTTAGTCATATATAGAAATATATAGATTTTGAAATATGTGATTATTTTAATAAACCCCCCCCCCCCCAAAAAAACACCTTAGCTCCTTTTTAATCAAACTTTCAATACATCCATATTAGGGTTAACTAGGGAAAAGAAAGATGTTTACTGTGCTGAGTGTTTTAGGTGTTCAACCTTTTACTGATCCCTAACTTTTCTGTCTTTTAGGTGAGATGAAGCTGTTGAACTTCACTCAGATTAAGGTTAAGTCTAACATGATCATTCTGAAGTGGCAGGCGTACTGGCCGTCGGACTACAGAGACCTGCTGGGATTTATGGTTCTCTACAAAGAGGCGTAAGTGGAAGTTTTTTTTATTATTTAACCATATTTACTAAAATTTAATTTGTTGATCAGTGACCTTCACATAGTTCTACAGGACATTTTTTTACCAGTAACTTCAACAGATTATGAGCTGCTAATCTCATCTGGTTATTGGATTCTGAATGGCAAACAAAGTCACAAGGTTCTACATTGATGTAAAAGAAATATAATAGAAAATATTATTTAACGATATAGCGTAAATGCAAAAATATAAAGTTGAACAGCTTGAGACAAAAAAAGCAGCTCCCCTCACTGACCTTTGCAGGATCACGTCTGCCATGTTGCAGCTATTCATGTATTTAAATTTTTTTAGCAGATCCTGCTAATGTTAAGACTTTCTGTTTGTTTGGACATCCTGCTGATTAAGACATAATCCAAACAATATTTGTAAATTTAGGTTTCTTTCTCTTTTTTTTTTTTTTTTTTTTAACCATGTCAAACACAGCCCGTACAAGAATGTGACCGAGTTCGACGGACAGGACGCGTGCGGCTCAAACAGTTGGGTAATAGCTGACGTCGACCCTCCGCCTCGCGCCACAGATGGAAAGAAGGCAGAAGATCCAGGCTACCTCATCCGAGCATTAAAACCCTGGACCCAGTACGCCATCATGGTGAGAACCCAGCTGTCTGCGTCTGACGAACATCAGGTTCACGGAGCCAAGAGCGAAATCATTTATGTTCGCACAAACGCCTCAAGTAAGTAAAACCTGACTTTATTTAATATTACAAAATCTGTGAATATATATAAACTAACTAATATAGACAAAACCATTGTACTTTATAGTTTTGATGAGTAATTGTGATTTAAATATTTTTTACAAACTGTAGCATAACAGCTGTGTCTTTTTGACGTATTAAACTATTAGGGATTAGATAATGCTCATATGCTAAGATTAACAAACTGTAAAACTGTCTGCTAAAAATGAAGCAAGGAAAGAATCACATTGTTGATCAGTGAAAGCCTTTGTAAAATTCTGCACAACAGTATGACTCTGCAGATTGTTTTCATCCTGTGCTGTAATGTTAACGATAAATTAAAGATCAGATTAGGTGTTAACGAGATGTGTCCCACAGCGTGGGCCTGATCTTGCTTATTAAATTTAAATCCTATCGTACTCAAATTGATGATGATTTTGCTCTAAAAAAACATTTATTACCCACCACTGCCTAAAAAACTATTCAAAGCAGGACTTCTTTCTTCATTTTTGGTAAAACACCAAACTTCCACTATTTAAAACAGGCAAATGTGTTAGATTATCCTGTCTGTTAATGAATTGTTTTTCCTAGATCTGTGTAAAGACCTCATCTTGTTTTCTTTATTAGTTCCGACTAAATACCATCTCTTATCTCTTTTAGGACCTTCTGAACCTCTGGACCCCATCTCCTCCTCAAACTCCTCCTCTCAGATCATCCTGAAGTGGAAGCCTCCCACCAGTCCCAACGGAAACATCACCCACTACCGAGTGGTCTGTCTTAAGCAGCAGGAGGACAGCGACCTCTACAAGTTTGATTACTGCCTACAGGGTTAGTCAAACACACCCCATTATCTTTTCCTCGTCCTTTTATAAAAATCTGCCTTCACCTCACACTGCTCCACCCTGCCCAGGAATGAAGCTGCCTTCCCGAACCCCAACTCACCTGGACAGCGAGGACGAGCAGAAGTGGAACCAAACAGAAGATCTGAACCCAGGGGGGCGATGTTGCACCTGCCCGAAGACGAAATTTGAAATCGAGCAACATCAGAAAGAGATAGCGTACCGCAAGACCTTTGAGGATTACCTCCATAACATCGTCTTTGAGAGCAGGTGAGCCCTCCCACGGCAAGCGCCTCTGAAAAGCTGCTTTGATTGTCGTGCCAAACTTTCCCTTGGTCTCTCTATATTTTTCTAAGATATCATAAGCAGTGTTGCTGCACTGTTTTAAATGTTAAATTCTCGACTTTTTCAATGTATTTTTTTCTAATTCACCATTTTAAAATACAAAACAAATAAGGATGAAATTATACCTGGACTTGTCAGAATCCGGAAAGTGTAAACGAGAAAGGAAGTGAGGACACAAAAAACAAATGGAGAGAAAATCACATGACATGATGAGCAGTAAGAATCAGAAAAAGGAAGAAGACATGGATGAAGGAATAGAGGGACAGTGTGATTAGAGAGAGGAGGGAAGATGAGAATAAAATGAGAAAAAAATGGGATGAAAAGTCAGGGGAAATATCCTTTTTATTTCATCCTCAATTGTCTTCCAGACCTGGAAATCATATAAGTTCCAGACAATTCATGATATAGCAACCAAATATGGCAAAATTTTGACATTTTAGACAAGGGAAAAAAAAGTTGTGGTTGTTGGAGGGAGTTAACTGATCCTTCCTTCTCACTGAAACACACCTGCACAAGTTATGTCTCGCTATCCTGCATTGACTTCCATTAATTTTTATGGCCTAACCATTACTAACACATACCTAACCCTAAACCTGACATACACCATCCCCCACCTCAAGGGGAGAACGTTTCCTTGTGAGGACCGATTGACTGGTGCCCACAAGAACCCGTAAGAGCCCCACAATGTAGCATACTTCTAGGAAACTGGCCCCACATTGTCCCCACAAGGTAACAAACACCTCCATACACGCACTACCCCTAGGGAGTCATTACTGTGCCCATTATCATTCATGCCAGTCAGAGGTGCAATCATGCACACTGCCATTTGAAAACACAAAAACACTCAGCCTCACACACTACTGACTCCGGACGGGGCGAGCTCTCTGTACTAACAACAGTCCTCGTGCTCTCAGAGCCCATCCACCAAAAGAAATATGGCTGTTTTTCTTCCACCTGAGTGAGAAACTCCTTAGCAGAACTTGAGCCTCAAGAAGACAACAAATTGCCGTCACATTTATTGTCAACTCTGGTTAAAATCTGTAAAAAAGCCTTAAACCAAATTAATCTACATGTTTTAAATGTGGAAAAAACAGCTACCTAACCATATATGTTGTTTCCATCGGAAAATATTTCCTCCTAAAGGATTTTTTTTTTTTTTTTTACATAACACTGCAATCAATTTGAAAAGTAAAAGCATTTTCAAAATGCTTGGCTTTTCTATGTTGATCTGAGTTTCTAGCACCTTCTAATTAATAATCCATGACTTGTCAGAGGTGATATACAGGCCCATTTGTTTTAGCCACTGGCCCTCAGGTTGGAGGAGGAGGACCCACATCTATCTTTCCACCATGCACTGTGAGCCGGATGGTAAAGATAAAAAATAGACAACATTAGAAACATACAGTAAAGAGAAACATCCTTTGGTCATCAAGTTTCCATAACAGTCATTAAATTCAATCTACAGGCCATGCCTTTATGTCCTTAATAAATGAAAAGAGATGGAGTTTACCTTGGTCAGATTAGACTAAGATTAAGTTTTCGGAAAGTAAGGACTCCAGGTGGGGCTTTATGGTTGTAACATGATTATGTAACAAGCTTCAAGCAATTGAATTGAGATTCCTAATTTTAAAAAACATTAATTTGTTTGGTATAGTTGGGCCATTTGGTATCATGTTATATTCTGATGCCATGTGCAATAACTAATGTGCAATTACTATTTAACAACCTGTGCAATAATCCTGTTAAATAAGTGACTTCAGCTGTTATATTTATCTCACTATCTCATTGTTTTTCCTTACCTGGTACCACATTCATGTACAACACCAAATCCATACATGTATAAGTCACCTTAAATGTACATAAGTCACCTTAAATCTCTGCCCTATTTCTTTTTTTTCTCTCGATCCATTGTACACGTGGCTGCACTGCATATACCCCATGCACCTTTTCCCTTTGGTACTTTCTTTTGACTATTGAGCCGATGTGACAAGTGAATTTCTCCACTGTGAGATTAATAAAGTCTAACTTATCATTATCACAAACAAAGCAATTGACAGCAGGTTTGCCAAGAAGAGAGACATCAGTGTTTTTTTCTTATCTTTAGTTTCTCTATCCTTCTTTAAACTTCCCTCAAATTAAAGTTTTATTATTCTTTAAAAAAAAAACAAGGTAAAACATCTGTTTTCCTCCCTGAATGTGTGGATTGTGCCATTTACCTCAAACAGCTGAGGGTGCAGTATCCTCTCTCTTAGTTGCACCATGTGAAAATGGCTGCTGGTGGGATAACCGGGGCTGGAGGAGATATTTCTGGCTAAATGATGTTAGATTGATTCCTCCTTTGACATCAAATGGTTAAAAATCTCTGTCCATCCATCTGCTTCTCTCAATTATGAAACATGTCTTTTAAAACATCTTGACCACATATATCATTGTTATTTTTTTATGCATCTCCTCGTTACGTGTCTCTAGGCAAAGTCGTCCTCGACGCTCAGTGGACGACCCAGATCCCACCCAGTCCACTCTCTTTCACACCTCCATGTCCCGTCTGAAGTACGATCCAACCACTGCTTCACCCGAGGAAGAGGACGAAGAGGAAGAGGGATCTAAGGTTTCAAATGCTGTTTGTGTTTTAATTAATAACAGAAAGTAAAAAAAAAAAAATCTGTCTTTAAAAAAAGTCAACCTAAAGTGACTGCAGCGTGAATAAGATGCTTTATTCGAATTAAAGTAACATACGTCTTGGACTTTATATTGTATCAGTTGCAGTACTTCTTTCTCCTTTTTTGCCTAGGTGGTGGTCGATGTGTTTGGGAAGGAATCAGTAGTCATATCCAACCTGCAGCACTTCACCAGCTATAAGATAGAGATCATAGCTTGCAACCATATCACAGACACCAAACGCTGCAGCTTGCCCACTTATGTCAGCGCCCGGACCATGCCAGAGTGTAAGGATGCTCTTCAACTAATTTGCATCATAAAGCGTATAGTTATCGACCCCGCAGATGTCTTTCAATGTGACACTTAAAGCTAGCAGTACAGAATATGTTGCTGCTGGGAAATGAATTTGATCCATTGACATTCTATGTCTAATGTTGTCCAGTAAAAGCAGATGACATCCCAGGCCAGGTGACCCATGAGATTGTGAACGCTGAGCCCCCCTATGTGAATGTTCGATGGAACGAGCCTCCCTCGCCTAATGGCCTAATCATCCTTTATGAGGTGTTCTACCGGAAGGTTGGCGACCCAGAGGTAAACATGCAAAACCAAAAAAAAAAAGGTCAATAACTTGCCTCTTTCACCTGACAAAAAAAAGGTTGCTTTCACTGTTTTCTTTCCTGTTATACAGAAACTAAAAGAGATTAGAGATTTTTTTTTCATTCTGGTTTGGATTGATAAGTGCACATCTGTGGTAGGGTGCATGTTAAAGCATGGATGTTTACCTGCTGCAAATATGTGATTAAAACCCAGCAGCAGCAGCAGCTGTTGCCAAAGTGACAGGAGCAAGAAGGAAGGTTTCAAATGCATCAGCAGAGATTATGTCGTATCTCAGACCCTGTGTGCTCTGCACTGCGCTGAAAACAATCGAGTCAGACGCATACAGCCTTCAGCCTAAACAATACTGGTCTACATTTTATTGAAAACGCTGATTAGAACACGATGGCGGCTCTGATTAATTAATTAGGCTGTTACTCTGGCTGCCTAAAGCAAGACTCAGATATAAAGGCACTTTATTGACCCTCTTGCTAAACATGTTTTTTTTTTTTCTATCTAAACAGTAATTATCATATATAACAAAGGTTATCAGAAACAATTTTTGAAATAGAAAACGCACAGATTTTTTAGTTTGTTAAATGTAGTTTCTTATTACAGGTTTTAAAGAGTGACACCTTTTCACAGATCGTTAAATCTGTCTTGTTTTCATGTCTTCGCATCTGTGTGAAGATGCAAAAAGACTTTTTTTTTTTTCAAACTTTAAAGTAGCGAAGGTTTTGGGGACTTTAAGTAGAAAGGCTGCTTATGTGACTCATTATTTACAGTAAAGGTTCTCACCTGCATTTAGGTTTAGTTTCAAATCTAACATCGCAGTTGAGGTAAGTCGTCTTTTCTTGTCTTTATCCAGCCGCACTCAACTTGTGTCTCACGGCTGAACTATCAGAAGATGGGCGGCACCAAGCTCACGCTGGTCCAGGCTGGGAACTACAGCGTGACTGTCCGGGCTACATCCTTGGCTGGAAATGGATCCTTCACAGAAACCACGTACTTCTTCATGCCGAGCCGTAAGACACAATGACGTCCTGCTTCACTCTCTATGCCTGCACTTCCTCTTTCCTATGTTCAGTGTTTGCCGTTTAATTAGTTTAGTGTAAAGCGTTCAGAAGCTTATTTCAGGTTTCATACCCAACGGTTTCTGTCTGTCTTCAGCTGATACAGGTTTAGTTTGGATTGTGAGTGGACCGGTCATCTGCTCCATCCTCTTGCTCTTCGTGGGAGGAGCCGTCTTCTTTATCATCAGGAAAAGGTAAGATTTAACAAAAACTTTGCGGCAGACATTTGTTGCCTAGCATTTTTTCACCTTTCTAACGCTACTACAGGCTTCAGTGTATTTCAGTAAAATTTTAGAAATATGCTTCAATAGAAAAATAACAAAGAAAACCATAAGAAGGGCTGTTTTCCACATCCCAAGGGGAGACGGTAAATGTTTGGAGGTAGATGCTCCGGTCAGAGGAGGCCAATAGTGATTCCCTTTTGGTGTTTATGTAGAAAAAAACCATCCCTACAGTAAAACACGGTGATGGCATTATGATGCCTTGGAGATATCTTTTTGAAAAGGTACAAGAAGCGGGTTAGATCTGATGGAAAGCTCAGTGGAACTAAATGCAGCACAGTAATGGAAGAACATCTCTTAGAGGCTGCAAAAGATTTTAAATTGTGGTATTTTCACCGTCCAACTGCACAAAAACTCTAAAAGTTCATCCAGAGCTACTAAGGATGTTTGCTCTGATTGCTTTAGATCAAAGCTTATTTGTTAGTTGGAAGTAGGGCTGCAACTAACGATTATTTTAAAAATCGATGAATCGGACGATTAATTTTTCCATTAATCGATGAATCGGACAAAAAATATTTTTTATATTAACCTCTTTATTCCAAAATAAACATTATAGACAGAACAAACAAGCACACAAGTACAGGTTGCTCATTAACTGTACTGGTGCAATAGGAAAAATAAATGTTTGTGTTAAAACTACGCAAACTTACATGAGAAATGTAGATGTACATCCACAAAATATAGGGTACTTTGTTTCATAAAGCGCAAAAAAAGACATTTTTGTTTTTAAAAGCCCCTAAGGGGTTCAAACAATAGGCCCCCCCATTTCAACAAATGAGTTTTTTTTAGACTAGAAGAGTTCTGCCTTTTAAGACAGGAAGGTATAGCAGTTAAAGTTGCTACTTGAGAAAATACTGAACCATAGAGATAAAAATAGCCCTGTGATTCAAATTATAAATTGTATTTGGAATAAAAATGAGAGAACTAGGGGTGCTAAAAAACACATCCTCTAAAGACAGATATTTACATGGGAATGTGGCATATAATTAATTGACATATTACTGATCTTGCTGGATTTTATTCTGCTTTACTTCTCTAAATTGCAGGATCCTCTTTACTTTATCTTTGCCAGAAGATTTAAACTTTAAAAGTCTTGCCCTCATAATTTGCAAGTTAATTTATTTATAAAGTAAATGTAAACGCTGCTTAAGCTAATTCAAATGAAATTAAAAGTAAAATAAGTAGCCAACCTTATCACTGTCTGTAACCTACTAACAAGGTAAGGAAAGCATCAGATGAGCTACCTGAGAAACTAACGTAATGTTTCCCCACTTTAAAACCAAATAAACATGGTGGTTCCGTGCCATGTTAATTTCTTTTGAAAAAAGTTGCATGTTATCACTTTTTTCGCTTTACAAAGCGCAGGCTATTTTAATTATTGTGATAAATTTGCGCCGTCAATCCCGGTGCATGCGCGCTTCATTTGCAGTCTGGACGCTGAGGCTCTGACTGAGAGGGACTCCTGCGGGAAAACGCGGTTGGGGGTGGGGGAGGCGCCCCACGGCAGAGTAGGAATGATACATGCTTTCACGTAAGAGTCTCCAAAAGCCGCCAGTGACACCGAAAAAAGTCGCCAGATTTGTCGCTAGTCGCTTTTTTGAAAAATAGTCGCTGGAGGGGTCTGAAAAGTCGCGGCGTTGGCAACACTGCACCTGCGGCGCTGACTCGCTCTGCCGTATTTTTTTTTCTTCCTCTTTCAGTCAGGAGGCAGTGATGACGGCGCAGCGGATGACGCAATAATCGCGCGACACAACTAATCGATGATAAAATTCGTTGCCAACGCTTTTAAAAGTCGATTTTCATCGATTTTATCGATTCGTTGTTGCAGCCCTAGTTGGAAGTATCCAACTAGAGTACAGACCTCATCCAGCCTGATGAGCTCTTTGGAAAAGAAACATGTTCAAACCGTGGGTTGGGCTTAGAGCGTACGCCGTGTTGGATATGCTGGATCTGCTGTTAGATACTTAATTCAGTGTTAGAGGGACTCTTATCTAATAATATGCTTTATATTTGTAGTATAAAAAATATTTTTGTAATGTTTGACTTTAATGTCATATTCTTTTGGCTTTATTCCTCTGACCTTATCTCATAAACCAAAATAAAATAATCTATAGCCTATAGACTGTATGATGCTTCCACTTTATTCTCATATTTTTTTTTATAAAATTACCTCTTAATATACTTTTGTCTTACAATATTACCAGTTTTGTCTCATTATGTTTTTATTCTATTCTTCTGGCTTTTTTTTCTCATGATATTAGTAATTTTATCCCTTTACTTGGTCAAATATAATACATGCCCATAATACTCCACCGTAGATCTGTGTCTATACCAGATATGGACATCTTATTAAAAAATAAATAAAGACCACGAATGCTTAGATTAAACTGATTAACCTTTGTCTTCTTAAAGCTTTATCTTTGGGAAATCTATATAAATAATTGAAATAATTTATTCTAGTGTGTGGAGAATAATATTTTGTTTCTTGTTAGCTGGTTTCCCTGCTGGGTTCACATTGGGATGCGGGGAAATTCCCAGTATTTCCACCAAAGTTAGAAAATTCAATTTGTTTAAAGATGGGGAAAATACTATAATACATGTTTTTTCATTCTTACGTGTGAAAAGTAAGCCCAGCAGATCTGGTTTGTGTAATAAAACGTTTGGTACATTTCAATGCATGAGGCATCCTTTCTGATCAGCGATCCCTATAGCTCCTTTAATTCAACATGGCAGTGGCGTCAAAGTTCAAGCCCACGCCCAAAGAGGCATCTACATATTCCTGTCTGTGGTTAAATCTAGTAGCCATAACTCCAAAAGACCTTACCTTAAAAAAAAAAAAAATGTCTTTCTTCCACTTCATAGTCAGGAACAAAGCTTGGTGTTGGCTGATCACATATAGCTGGTAACTTAGTAATTTGACATGATGGGAAAACTTAGGCTCCTAAATATAAAACCTGAATAATTTGTCACTAGACGTTTCTTTCTCTGTTACGTTCGATTATTTAGCGGCATTCCTGTGGTTGTGTTACAGGCAAACCGAAGGTCCTTTGGGAGATCTCATCACCTCACCGAATCCAGAATACTTCAGTGCCAATGACAGTAAGACCAGCCCGTATTGTCCTGCTGCCTTTTAGAATATGACAACCTAGCGAAGAAGTAAACGTTCGATCTGTGGCGGGGTTCATGCAGCTCTCTGTGTTTTGTTCAGTGTACGTTCCTGATGAGTGGGAGGTTCCCCGCGAGAAGATCAACCTCCTCCGGGAGCTGGGTCAGGGCTCCTTCGGCATGGTGTATGAGGGCATCGCTCAGGACATCGTCAAGGGAGAACCAGAGACGCGCGTCGCCGTCAAGACGGTCAACGAATCAGCAAGCCTGAGAGAGAGGATCGAGTTCCTGAATGAAGCTTCGGTCATGAAGGCCTTCATCTGTCACCATGTGGTGAGGACCCGCCTCTTTTTTAACCACAAAAAAACCCATCTCCATCCAGCATGCTGGGGCAGCTAGCCGACTCCCAGAGATTTGTCATGTTGCTGAAAGCAGCACGAGCCACAGAATCATGACCCACTTGTTGTGCTGAAGCGGCCATATTGACACGCAGTCAGACTCCAAAACAAATGTTCACACTCAGCGAGCGATGGAGCCTGCCTTTACCATTTCATTACAAAACCTACGGAGCTGCAATTAAACGGCCGTGTGTCAACACTGTAAGATGAACACAATACCACATCGGGATGTAGGGAATACATTTTAGGATTTTCCTTGAGAGGAGGGGAGAGTCCACATTACTACTATGATTTATGTAACTTTCTATTTGAACCAGGTCGTGGAAAGCCTTTATATTGGATATTATATTGGAAGCCCTGTGGATAAAATAAATGTGTATTTATGCGTCTTGTGTTTTATTTGTTTAGAGCATATTTTGTTAAATTGTAAACATATTTTGTTATTCTGCTAAAAAAGCATGAAGTTCCTAAAAAGAACTTAAATTTACAATTAAATAAGTGACAAAGTGGATTTGTTCTTAGGTTCGTCTGCTGGGAGTCGTGTCTAAAGGTCAGCCCACGCTGGTAGTCATGGAGCTGATGACTCATGGCGACCTGAAGAGCTACCTGCGGAGTCTGAGGCCAGACTCTGAGGTTTGTTCCCTCTGTTTGTTCTTCTTATTCATCATCTCTCATCATTTTAAGTGTAAAATATTAAATACGAGAGCTGAAATGTTCCCTAAGTTTGTTTTGATTAAACAGAAGACCCAGCAGCAGGAAAAATGGCCGATAAAACATGAAGGTTTTCATTGTTTTCCTTGTTTTTTTTTGTCTGCCTCTAGAACAACCCATCCGGCTGCCCGCCGCCCACTCTGAAAGACATGCTCCAGATGGCAGCAGAAATTGCAGACGGCATGGCCTACCTCAACGCCAAGAAGTTTGTGCACAGAGACCTTGCGGCCAGAAACTGCATGGTGGCGGAGGACTTCACTGTCAAGATCGGAGGTCTGTGCTTGTTTGATTTTCCGTGTTTCTCACACAGAAAGCACACCAGATCAATCCCAGTGGATTTTTCACGTATGCTGACTCTTTAACCCCCCCCCCTCTCCTCCCTGCCGCCACGCAGACTTTGGAATGACGCGGGATATTTATGAGACTGACTACTACCGCAAAGGAGGGAAGGGTCTGCTTCCCGTCAGGTGGATGGCTCCAGAGTCCCTGAAGGACGGGGTTTTCACCGCCCACTCTGACTGCTGGTACGTCACTCCTCCTACGCTGAAGATTTGCCGGAGATCTCTGACCTTTAATCCTTTATTTGTGTCTTTTGTGTGTGCGTGTGTGTTTGCAGGTCTTTCGGGGTTGTGCTGTGGGAAATCAGCACGTTAGCAGAGCAGCCTTACCAGGGTTTATCCAATGAGCAGGTTCTGAAGTTCGTCATGGACGGAGGCTTCCTGGATCGACCTGACAACTGCCCTGAGAGGATGTAATCATGCTTTTTTTTTCTTCTTTTCTAGTCGGAAACGAACAATCGTATAAAATATTTCTGATTTTAATTGCTTACATGTCACTTCAGCAGCCAAAAGGCATTTATACCCTTGGAACATTCCTGTATGGACGTTTTTGGCTGATATAGAAATGTAATCTGAAGGAATACATTTCTATTTCACTCAATGGGGCTGAAAATAAATGTTCTTTCTATTATTTCTTTTTTTTTTAGTTAATAATTGTTTTGGATCTAAAGCATGTCACTGATCTGTTTGTGCGTCTCCTGTCCAGGCACAGCCTGATGCAGATGTGTTGGCAGTACAACCCCAAGATGCGGCCAACGTTCCTCGAGATCATCGAGATGCTGCGGGACGACCTGCACCCGACCTTTCAGGAAGTGTCCTTCTTCTACAGCGAGGAGAACAAAATCCCCGAGACGGAGGACTTCGACCTGGACCTGGACAACATGGAAAGTATCCCCCTGGACCCATCGTCTTATTCCCAGAGGGAGGATAACTTAAGCAGAGACAGCGGGCCCTCGGTGGCCCTCAGGGGGAACTATGAGGAGCACATCCCCTACACACACATGAACGGTGGCAAGAAAAACGGAAGAATCTTATCATTGCCCAGATCCAGTCCTTCCTAACATCTCCTGCTCCCTCCCCCTCCCTAAAATGACTAGTGACACTTCCTCCCTCTCTTTCTGTCCCTTTTTTCTGTACCTTGCAAACATTTTCTAACGATTTTTCTTATTCTTAGAGAAACCAATCGAAAAATAACACAAAAAAAAAAAGACCCAGATCTCAGGACTTTGAATTTTCTTCCTCATAGCTGCCAAACCAAGGCAAGCAAAGGATGCAAACGCCTCTTTTCAACTTGCTCCATGACACATCAGACTTGATGTTACCCACATCTGCGTTAATGGGTCAACACCATGTTTCCAGGACTCCATGTGACGGAAACAACAACAAACATTAAAAAAAAAATCAAAACTGTGAACACAACAAACCTTAGACAACCAAGAAGGCTGCTCAACCTTCCCTCTCACCCCCATAAAAGCCTCTCCTCTCGCTCCCAGCTCAACTGCATTTTCCACACTTCTGTGCTTTTACCTTTTTTTTGTCTCTCCAAATGAAACGTTTTTACTCTGATGGTGGCCTTTAAAAAAAAAAAAAAAATACGTGGCCTATAGACTACAGAATCATGTCTAAGTAAATTCCTCGTTTTAGCTACAAAGACTTAATCAGTGGGATGACTTACTCGCAAAGAATTGATCTTAGAACAAACATCATTTCCTGGAGGAACATTTTCTTTTCTTTTCGCTTTGTTTTGTTTTTGGTTCTGCAAAATTCCAAACTACCCACAGATTTATCAGGTGTTTGGTGAATAGTTTTAATTTATTGGCTGTGTCCTTATTTCCCTTCTCTGTTTGTTTCTGTGTCCTCACTTTGTGGCTGAAGGATATTTAAACAGTTCAAATTTGGACAAAAGAGTTCATCAGACTGACCAATAGCTGCTGCTTTGATATATTATAGTGGGTATAGAAATATATAAATATATAATATATATATAGTATATATAGAATAATTACATTTTTCAGCCATTATTTTATATATAGTATACTGTATAACATTGATGGGTTACTTTTGTAAATACTGTAGTTGATATTTGTGTACTTCATCAGAGGCTTTACTTACGTGTTTTATTGTGTTTTTCTTTTTTTTTTAAATGTTTTTTAGCCCCAGAAGTTACACTAATCTACCGTCAGTGCTCTCTGTGTCTACGGCATCCAGCCCATGATCTTTTTATTTTTTTATTTTTACTTTTGTCTTTGATTTTCAACATATGGAGGAAACTTTACTACTGCAGCAAAAAAAAACCCGGGATAAATGACCTAAAAGCTTTACAAAGAGGGGAAGCCAGGCCTTTATAGGGTCAAAGTGCTCCAGAAATGTGTTTGCCGTCTTTCTCTGGTCACAATCACAGTTTGCCTTTTTATCCATTTGGTTTCTTTGAGGAGAAAACAAAAAAAAACTAAATTCTGTTGCAAAAATGTCTTGAAATTGTGCAGCTTTGAGTGGTTTTGCTTGTTCAGGTGCTTCTCAGTTGTCGGTATTAGTCCTGGAGTTTACGGCAGGTGAGGTGGATGATATTAGGAATTTCAGTTGGGGAGATTTACTACATTAAACCCAAGCATTGATAAATCACCCACACCTCACTGCTCCTGAACCCTCCGACGCGGCTTCCAAGGCTTTCTGTCGGCCACTGAACTCTCCTCTCCAAATAAGTCTGGTGGAAATTTCCACGTTTAACGACTGAGGGCTGGAGAGAGATGCGGAAAGTTCCAAATGTATTCACAGCCGGCAGTCCTGCACTCCGGGTGGGGCGGGATCATGAGTCGATTGTTAATTCTCTTATTCTCCCTGCCATCACATGGAGCTTCACAGTCGGGGCACGGCGTGCAGCAGCTTTTCCGCTCAGGACACACATTCCAGGATTCAGTCAAATCTCCACATCCCCAAAGAATCCTGTTTGGCCGACACCATCAGAGTGTTTTGCTGCATTAATCAACGGCTGCTTGGGTTTGCAGAAGATAACACTTTACAGCATCTTGTCTTTTCGTGATTTTCACCCCATAAATTTGGAGTATAAATCATTTCTAACAGCAGTGCCAACAAATCGGCAAAAAGATTTTCCTTCACTGCATAACTGGAAACGCTCTTCTCCCAAATGGCAGCATTTCTCTTTGAGGACACAGACACTTTTTTGCTGAGCAGCGTTCATTTAAAGGGTGGCCAGAGAAGCTGCCTCCATATCTGAACCAGTGCCTTTTTAATTATTTCCCAACAAATTCATCTTCTAAGCTGATGCAACATGCAGAAAATATGCTCCTAATGGCCTGTCAGTTTTTATTTTGTTAGTTTTTCATTTGCAAAAAAAAGCAAAAGGTCTCTAATATGTTATGATTGAGTCGCTGCAGGTAGTTCAGAGTCAGTAGTTATTAGCATTTACTGATGTGGTCGCAAGAGCTAAAGATGTGTAATAAAACCTTCATATCATCTCTGTATTTGAATAGATTGATCTCCCATTGCATGATTTGGACAAAACACTAATTTTATTAAGAGTAAATTTATTTATTTATAAGAAAATATAAAAACTAACACTAGTATCCCAGATACCGCCTTTAAAAGACATGAAACTCAACCTGCTAATGATTGCCCTTTTTTAGTGTTTGAAAAATAGTTTGGCCCACAGCATCATAGGTCCACTTTATGAAGCGCCATAGAGGACTAATTCCAAAAAATGGGGTCGTTGATCAGCCATTAACGGGTTGAGAGATCCACAACAGAAATTAAACTAAACAATAAACACTAATGTTGAAGTAATTAAGGTTGGAAAAGCATCTCTAAAGATGGAATAAACCAAATACTGTGATTGTTGAAGCCGATTGTAATATTTTACAACTGTATTTAATTGATTTTGAGTAAAGGTTTGTATTCTCAACTCAATATTTGGGTCATGAGTCGACTCTGGTACCACTTGTGGGTCAGAGGCTGAAAGTCTGGGAACCTCTGCTGTAGAAAACATCAACTGGATGGATTGTGTTTTTTCCAGTAAAATTTTAGTCCAATTTCACCAAAGATCCACTTAAAGTTGCAAAAGAGTTTAGTAAACTCCACTTAGTTTTGTCTGTAGCGGCCAGACAGAAAAGGTATTTCTTAGACTCCTTGGCAACCACTTAGCATGCAGAAAGCATCCATTGGTTGCCATGGAGACCTACAACTCCAAGGTGCAAGGTAATACTGTGATTCTTAAAAGCAAGCTCTTAGATTTCTTTTTTATTTTTAAACAGTTACTGTATTGAATAGCAAGAAAAATCATAAAGGTAATGTTTTTGTTACGTTCATTTTATCGAATTATTTAAGGTCCAACAATATGGCTGTCAGTAAATCTCCAAATCATTCAGTGGGGGAGTCCTCTATCAATTTATCTGAAGGCTGTTTATGTAAATTAAAGAAACAAATTGGAACCATTTTAGATTTCTGCCTTTTTGAGTGAAAACAAGGTTTTTAATAAGATTCTAGTAAACATCTTTAATGTTTCTAGTACTGGCACATCACAGTGAGCCCTATTTGTAGCTCAGACACATCTCTGGTTCCCTCTGCATAAAAACAACAGAGTACTATTCTTTTTTTAATGAAACTATTTGACCGTGTGATTGAGCATTAATGAGGTTTTAGGAAATAGATGGTTAATTGTTGTCCTGGTGGGAAGGCTGGCGGTGAACAGCTCTGTTAATAGTTTGTTTGTATGTAGTTGTCTTGGTCTGTTTGTTTGGCCGGAGTCTACCTCAGTGCAGGAAGGAGGAAGCTGTTCAAAGAGCCTCGATCATCCCCACAGCCTGCTTAGTATCACTACAAAGAAAATCTTTTTATGCTACGTTTTACACACATATGATGGTTTTATACGGTTAACTCTCTCCTGCCTCTTTTTATGTATCCGTATCTCTTCTTGTGTGTCTGGGGGAGGCAGCCTTGCTTCGAATTAAACACAAACTATGGAGCTTAACGAGCAGCTCCTTTTCTTTTCCCCACTTCCACTACAGGAGGAAGCAGACGACCTCCAGACTGCTCCTCGGTTCATATCTACTGATTTCACAGCAGATCCCCCTCTTATCGCCTGTTTGCAGCCAAAGCTAACCTAGCTCAGCTGTAGGCCTTATGTTCTGTAAACGACCTTTCTTTGCATTTATCCTCCTGTTGTATTGGCTCTGATTTTGTTGTCTGTGTATGTTTTTTTTTTTTTCTTTCCCCACCCCAACTGTGAATACAAGAGATGACCTTTTATTTTCCCTGCCAGCACCATTGATCCAGTGGGTCTGTTGTGACGGATTATGACACAGAAGTGGGGGCGATTAGAGAGAACCTTTTATTTTCCTGCTGCAGAGAAAAAAAAGCCAACTGGGACAATCCTGTGTGCCATAAACAAAAACTTTTAACAGATTTTAAAATCTTGATTGTAAATTTTTGGTCTCAGGGAGGCGGCTCCTTGCTTTGCCTCAAGAGCATAAAGAGGTGGAGGAGGGAAAAGAAGAACTACCTACCTTTTCATCTATCCCAGTTGTTCCTAATTAGAGATAATCAGGAATCCACATCTCTGGCTCTGTGGTGAAGTGGCTCAGACTGCCCTCTAGTGGTTTCTTGGAGGCATTGCAGGTCTCAACGTGCCTTCTTAAGACTAAAGGCACACCTGACTCAGAAACTGGCATTTCTCTACAAATCGCAGATTTTACACCAAACTTAAAATAAAAGCTTTCACTTTATTTTATTTTTTTGTTTTTTACACATTCTGTTTCTTTTTCCTTTAAATGCAGAATTAATACTGTAATTTGAAAGAAAAGTTGATGAACTCCAGATTCATGGTTTGATGTTGATGGCTTTTGCTTCTGATCAGTCTGTTACAACAGGGCCCCCCCACCCACTCACACCAAAACCTTACAAAAAAAAAATAAAGGTGTTTATTTGGAAATCTGTACAATAAATAATAAGCTCCTCAAACTGTAAATAGCTGCTGATGTTGTGTGTCCAGGAAAAAGGAAATAAAAGAGAAGCACTTGGTGTTAGGGAAGGTTTGCTGAACTCTTATTGGGTGAAAACAAAGCAGATGGTTTGCTTTGTTTTCAGCAGATAAAGTATTACACTTTAGAGATGTTGATTTCTATTTTTTTAGCCAAAGTAGGGGAGGACAAAAATCAATAGTTTTTTTTCTGACTGTAGTTTTCCTACTTCTTGTACATGATGAATTTAACGTTGTTATCAATGTGTGTATATATCTTTTTCTAAGTTTAAATTAATTGATTATTTCTCTTTTTGTCTGTTTTTTATAACACAGCCCACCACAGAAACATGTCGTAGTCTGTTCATGTATTTGGTAAAGTGGGGGGGGGGGGGGAGCAGCTCTCCTGTCTGAAGCAACATAACAAAACAGCATGTGGCCTCCAATTTGTCGCATCCCATAATCTCATGCTAGTTTTCTGAATGTCAGCCCCCACCCCATCACACTCAGTCCAAGCAGCATGTCGACTGAAAGCCTTTTCTCATAAATGTCTTTTTATTTTTTAATAAAAATCAGGTGGAAACTTTTTTTTTTTCTTCCTTTTTATGTACACATTAGGGGGAAAGCTGGACCAGACCCATGTGTTTTTAAAGAGTAATTCTAAGCAATAAGATCCAAAATGAAAAATTAAATCTGTGATGAAGAATACACTTGCCTGAAATTCAGACTAGAGCTGGAGGTATTTCTGCTAGAAGATGAAACTGTTTGCTCCCATTAATATGACTTATTTTCTTATTCTAATAGAGGGACATGTTTTTCTGATCATAAAAGGCTTTTTTCTCACTTTAAACTTCCCTGTTTATTCAAGAGCAAAAGTCATTTGGTAAAAGGAGCAGTGTGCCATCTAGTGGTAAAGCTTGAAATTACAAACAAACTGATATCTAAATATTTGGTAGAAAAGGGCAGATTGAGCCTTTAACAAAGAAAATTTTGATGTTCTGCAGATTTGTTAATCTCAGAATAATGGTTGATTAATTTTAAAATTTTCAGCTTTACCTACTTAAGTTTTTGAATTTGTTTAAACTACTTGTCCCCCCAAAATGGCTGGATCATATGATTTATCTCAGCAAAATTTCTCCTAGAAATAAAACTGTTAGAGTTGTTCCTTTCAACAGGTTAACACCTGTTATGAAACACCTCCTGCTCTGAGTCATTTCATAACTTACTAAGTGGCATATTTAACGTATGTTTCATGAATCCTTATTGATTGAAGTTAAATGCGTAGAAATAAAAGAGCTAGTGGTCTACTCCAGTTCAGTCACCTCCTGTGCTTGCTTTGTTTAAACCATTGTCTGATTGTTCCTCCTTTCTGTCTTTAAGTGTCTTCTCTTGGTGCACGTAGGTGGTTTCTCCAGATTTCTGTGCATAGTCCTGCAGGATACCTCTTTGTTAATGTAATTTTTATTGTACTTGTATTCATTTTTGGAACATATTGTGTATACAGTACGTGGAGATGTTGTGAATGCAGAAAGCGGGTGTAAATGTGTGCGTGTACAGTCCGAACCCCCCCTCCCAAACCTGCAAAAACCTCACACGGATTGCTTTATATCCCCCCCCATTCACCTCACACTGGACCCAGATGTGCCATGATCTATCTGTACCACGGACAGCAAACGTGATGGGAGTTCCTCTCACAAATGCAGAGATAAAAGCTCATTGTACAGGATCAAAACAACAACAAAACGTGCCATGACTAAAAGAACGCTTGACAATTTATTTTTTCTATACGTTTTCAAAAGGAGAGCCAAGTAGTGACATGTAAAGAAAATGTTGCAATGATATGAAAGTAAGAAAATCTTGCTGTGTGTAAATTATTCAACAATTAACTGTTTATATTAAAATTATGAATAAAATTATTGGAGAAAATGTGTCTTCTTGAAGTCCTTTGTAGCTGAATAAAGAGGCCTTTTCAAAGTTGGAACTTTCGAAACACCTGCAGTTTTAAAGATGGACACTATGAAAAGAAATACTGCTAAACACGTTTCTTTATTAGGTTTTAAAGGAAGAAAAAACAAATTTTTTGGGAATAGTGCTTGTCCATGTTAATGGAAAATTATGAAAAATCCACAGCCCAGCTTTAAGAAATATTTCCAAATTACTGAAGGGTTGGGGGAAAAATCCCCTGTCCCAATAATGCTTAAAGGACTTAAGGGATTTTATCACTTTATTCATTTATCTCCTTTTTATCACATCTCATGTGTTGCATCTTCAAAATTAACACACTTTCAAATTTGTTACTCCTAAAGCTGTTTTTTTAGGTAACAGCAAATGTAGAAAACTAACATAAAATATATTCAAATGGGGGATAATGCTTTTTAGCTCATTTTTAACATTTTCAGCATAAAAAAAAGTTATTTAGCTTAAAATTGGTGTTTCTAAGTTTTAATAAAGTAGCTAAATATATAACTGATCTGGTAGATAAAAGTCCTGTAAAAGCCTAAAAATAAGACATTTATTCTTTTTTTAATTGAACAGAATTTAATATACTTCTATATAGTCTATACTATAGAATCATTGAAATCACCATATAATCCTACTAAATTAAAAGTAATTATATATTAACAGTATTTAACATGATTTAAAGTTCTTAATCATACAATGTATTTATTTCATGGGTGCTGCTCCAGCAAGTTATACATTTCTTTTAATTTTTCAGTTTCATCCATTACAGAATTTGTCCAGAACAGAAGTGATGGAAACGTCGACTTGCCACACTAATAAACTGAACAATTAAAGACAACAATTACAAATGACTTTAATGTTTGTGATATTAATCCTTTTGTAGCACAGATTTAGGTATTAAATGTTGTTCTTAAATAAGTTTTTTTATTGAATGACTTTTAATGAGATATAGATCCATGCATGTGTTTTGGAAGCATATCTATTCTATATTCAATCATAGATGATTATTAAGTATTTTTATTAAAATTTTTTTTCTTTTGGTGTCTAACCTTGTTGCATTCAAGAGCCTTGATCATTCCTAATGAGCTTTAATCTTTTCACTTTTAACACTTGCCTAATCCTTGTGGAATTACCAGTTTATCAAACACTCAGTTAAGTTTTAGCTGGGTTATGATAGGAAGGTCTACATGTAATTGATGGATTATGAATGAAAAAGTACTAAATGTAGTGATGGATATCCAAGGTTTAATAAAGGAAAGTTGAGGTTTTCCTAAGAATTTACAATAATCTGAGGATCTGATTCAACAATATGGGATTTAGATTATTCTGGGCAATTGTGTGTTTTAATGTTGCAGTGGAAATATAATAATGAATCCGCCTGTTTCCTTCTACACAAACATCCCAGAGGTGAATATGTTTGTTTTTAATCATGTTTTTTTGTTTTTCTCATGTGTGTATGACTGATGTTTTTAATCTTGTCTAATGTTCTGCTTCCATCATGGACCTAGTTTGCTCACAAATCCCTGCACCTGATGGCTGATGGTCATCTGTTTTCTCTGGTCCTGTCCAAGGGGTGAAACCTTCACAAATGACCAATATTTTTGCAACAGTTTATACAATAAATGTTTGCTTCACTTTGAAGAGATCAAACAAAATATTTAAATCTCCTTAAGTCTAACTGAAGATTAGAAGTCATAAGCAGGACATATAATCTCAGGTATATCATTGAAATAGGCAGCACAGGTAAGAAAAATTAAAGGTATAGTGGATGATTTTCTTAGCATTAATAAATCTTCACCTCAAATTGCTAATCAAACACTCTGTTTACGCTGATGGCTACTTAGACTTAGACATAGACAACTTTTATTGTCATTTTGTAAACACAGAGTGCGTACAAAATTTCATTTTGTACAGCTTTCCTTACATTTCCATTTCTTAAAGTGCAGCAGTGATCAAATGTAAACAGTGTTGGAGAAAAAACATGGTGCGGAAAACTACTAACTCCCTTCGGCATGCTGAATTCTGCCAATGGAAGCCAGACTAATCTTTCATCACTAGATGGTCAGGTAATGATGTGCAGAAAAGTTCATCGAAATGGCAACATCACTACAAATAACCCGACCCACGAGTATACTGTGATAAATTTAACCTTTTCTATTTTGTTCAACCTTTTTCACAGTTTACACTAACGCTAAACAAAACAGGCAGAGCATCAGAAACAACAACCATATTTCATCTATGTAAAAGCCTTTATCTTTTTTTAGGTTTAAAACCTGGTTAACAAGTTTATGGATAAACTGAACATAAATGGGGAGATAAGAAATTGGATAAAACTGTTATCCTTGGGGTCCATCCACTCAGAAAATAGTATTTTTTTTTCCCTTTTAGCAGCTGGAAAGAAGAGTTGATCAAGACGTCCTATTAACATATTTGAACTTCATAAAGAAAGAAAGCATTATTGATGGAGCCTCTTTTGTTTTGCTTTCACGTTAAACTAGTGACAAGATGATAACTCCTTTATTACCTAATATTCTTTTTTACTTTTTTGCCTCTGTTGACTAAAATACGATATTTTCAGGGGTTTCTTATTCATGTCTTCATGCTTTTAAGTTGGTGTTCAACTATTCTGTGGACTTTTCTCTCTTTGGCTCCTTAAGTCACATTTCTCTCCTTTATAATTGAATCATTTAGGCATTTCGAGATATTGGGTTTTATCATAGGTTAATCAAAATTAGTGTTTATTTCACTGGAGTTGTTTACTAGTTATCAACGATTAGCATTGAAGGCTTTGATAAACATATTTTCCTGTTTAAAAAAACGCCTGACTTTATGACCTTTAGATTCTGTTCCTCCTCTGTTCTGTCCAAAGATATTTTGTTTTCTTTAAAACCCTGCCTTCATGTACAAGAATTGGACAAAAAATTAAATAAGAAAAAAACAAACGGAAACCAAAATAAAAACTTTGAAATTCTGAAGAAATGCTAATCTAGAAGGCTTTACAATATATAGGAAATCCTGCTTGTTGAAATGCAACAGAAAGAAATCCATTGTGGTTTAGGACTTTTTCATAGTTCTGCTTTCTGTCAAAACAATGTTTTGGGATGACTCCTTTTAAAGTCAATAGCTTTTAACAATGCATGTGGGTTTTAATCTAATAAATCAAATAATTATTTTGTTCCCACTTAAACCTGCTTCTAAGGATTTTGCAAGTTTTCATGCAGAAAGAAAAAGTGACAGCAAAGCAGAGGATTTTACACCCTGCAGCACCATTAGTCACATATCTAAGACTTGACTGGTTGGGTGCTTTTCTGATTAAACACTAATGCAGCAATTGGAGTTCTTGCTGTTTTAAAGTCTTAAAGTTTTAAAGTCAGAGAGGTCAGAGCAAGGGGGGGCAACAGCATCCTTTTGTTTTTCTGCAGAAGTGTTGCTCAGACCTGAGCAGCAGCATTGTGGGCTGGTAGTGTGTCAGCAAACGGTGCTTGTTTTCAGCTACACTCATGTGTGATACTGTACGTCTGAGCTGCAGAGAACGAGCGGGGGTAAAAGAGGAAGCAGCTGGTTGTCTTTTTACTCTCTGTCTGAGGACCAGACTTGTGTTCTCACAGAGTAACTCAAAGGACTTAAGCTGTATTTTCTATAGGTGTTTGCCATTTAAAGACAAGGATTACTAAGAAGTTGTGTTCTGCCAGCGGTTTCATCCATGTGAGTAGATTTTTGTTTAGCAGAGCCGTCTATAGGTTCTCAACGAACACATCCTGCATCAGCATATTTCTGCTGATGCTCAATATGTAACTCTAACGTTTTAATCAATACATGAAAAAAGTAACGGAAATGTCTCTCTGCTTATTTGGAAATCACCCAGGATTGCTGTCCACTATATGCACCATGGTCCTTTTTTAAGTATCTGCGGTTGTGCAAATGTTAGAGTATCATTGCTGTCAAGCTATTCAAACAGTCAGTCTTCGTTTTTTCTTTTGGTACAATAAGTCTCTTTAATACATTTGTAATTGTTATTTCAGATTACATATGCTATGTGCTTGTGCATGTCCCTGTGTGTCAACGAGAAACAGTTTCATCGCTCTGTGCTTTCATTACATCCACTTCCTTCTCCTTTTTTGTTAATGCTCTATTTCCCAAAACCAGCACAAACATATGAACTGCTACATTCCAACCATGTAACTAATTTTACACTCTGGTTAACCTTTATAATATTTCCCCTTTTATCTCTTTTCTGTTAGCTTTCAGTTTGGGTTATTATGATTATAAATTATCAATATTCAAATGTCCCGAATTAACAAATGAACTTTTAAAGCATATAAATGCGCAAACGGTTCTAAAAGAAAAGCAGCAGATTATGGTTTTAAAGTTTTTCTTTTATTTTTCCTTTTCCCATCTCTGCACTGCAAAAATGTTCTAGAAATAAGTCAATATTTCTTAAATTAAGTGTATTTACCTTTAATTGAGTAGATAAATAAGATGATTAGCCAATGGAATGAGTATTTTTAGTCTTAAAATAAGATAATTAGACAATATACACATGAAATAGGAGAATGCAATTGTTTGTTCTTATTCTAAATGTAAATTGTCTCGTTCCATTGGCAAAATGTCTCACTTACCTCCTCAATTCAAGAAAAATGTACTTTTTTAAAGGAAAAATGACTTATTCAGACTTTTTTGTAGTATGCAACCTTCTCCTGCTATTGTTTCTCGTCACAGTTGTAGCTTCACTGTTTTCTTCATTGCTACTGGAGGTAATCCCCAGCCTCCTGGCTCTCCTCCCTCCTCTCAGTTCCCTCCCTCCTCCTCTTACTGGTACCACAGCACCAGTGTGAGCAGGCTCCAGTTTAAGCTGGCCTCTGCTCTGCTCCCATGGCTGACTCTCCCCTTAACCACTCCTGGCCTTCCTTCTCTAAGCTCTGGATGAAGAGATGGTCCTTCAAGAGAGGTAATCTGCTTCTAGGTTCAAGTTAAGTGTCCGACCTTCTGTGACCCACCTGAGCGTGCAAACCATCTGTTTCTCCTCTGAGCTCCATTCACTTCTTTTCATATCACTTCTGTTTGCCATTGTGACCTGATTGTGGTTTGCGGTGAGTGACGGTTGCAGTCTTTCAGATCAAAAACAGTGAAGCGTGCATTGTGTTAAACTGTGAGAGTGCAGATATGTGTTGTTAAATTCAAACAGAAACCTGTAATTCATCCGTCAAGATGTCACTTACCATCTGTAGGGCTGCATTTGACCTTTAGTAGTCAACGTGTGCTTCACCCCACAACACCTAACCACGGGCCTTATTCTTCTCTGAGTCTGATGAGCGTTGTTGTTTACGCTTTCTTTTCGTTTTAGTCTGTGCAGCTTGGTAGTTTCAAACAGCACTGAATTTTCTGATCAAAGATGAGGATGGGTTTTTGATGTGCACTCCAAGCTCAGATGTGACAGCTCTGTTTTTATCTGCAGGCAGCATCCGTCGTGCACCATGAGAAACGAGCGGCACTTCTTAACTCATGCAGGCACATAAACTAGTCACCGCAAATTTGAACTGGCTCATGCTGCCCCAGAAAGCAGCAGTCTAAAAACAACTACATGTTGAGAAGTTATCTTTAAATCTGTGGGTTTCTCTCTCTGTCTAGTCAGAATGAATTAAACTAAAATGTCTTGTCATATGCGAACCATACAAGTGTGAGAAGCACCTCGATATGACTGACTTAAACCACCTGATCATGGCCTGGGTTCCTCTTGTGATTATCATGTAGCTTTTGAACACGCTGGCTCTCGTGGGTAAAACGTGCTTTTATTTCCTTCCTCCTGATATATTTGACATCCCATTTTAAATGACTTGTTAAAAAACATCTAAATACAGATGATTTTCAACAGAAAAGTTACTTACATATTGATATTTATGTGATATATTTCTAATTTTTACATGAAAATCATGATAATTATGCCCTAGAGATCGACGGCCCAAATTTCAGTTGCTCTGACAATGAAAATATCACATGATGTCAATAAAAAACAGAACTGTCCTGTTATGGTCATGCATGCCATAAACAATCACAGCTGAGTTAACAACTAGCAGGGAAGCCACAAACTGTTATTACAGAAAAAACAGACTGTTAACGGTGCCTTAATCAAATATTTTTTCTGAAAGATGAGTAGAAGGAAAATGTAGGTTACAAAAAGTTGTAGATGTAAAAAAACGTAGTGGAATAAGAGATAGGACAGGATGCAGGATTATAATGCAATGCCAGTATAAGACTTACTTAGTATTGTAAAGCATTAAATGCACCACATATATATCCATATATATCGCTACACCATATGCTGGTGTTTGTCCCCTAAGTTTTAGAAAGTCCAAAGCCAGAGCAGCATCCTCCCAGGGTATCTTGAGCACTGAATACTTCTCTCTGTTGACAAGCTTTCTGAAGATGCTGAATATATAATATATATATTCCTCTACCTGGAGTTGGCCTCTGCCTACACCATCAATACCAATATCTCCTTTACTGTAACATAAAGAGGAAGTTCGGAGACACCAGACCAAACAGCTCAGAGAAGATAAAAGCCTCCATCTTCATACCACGCTGTAAAGATGCAGTCATTTATGCTAAAGGAACAATTATAGGCATGTATTTCTACAGTAGATTAAAGCTTTCTCCATTAGTTAAATATGATATATGCATTAAAAAAAAATCAATTGGCATTTATGTCTTCATTTATATCAGTAATTCCAACGAAATGTTAAACTTGTGTTGATTTATTGCACAGAGGGAGCTATTTTAAGTGTTTATTTCCATTCATTTTTAATATGACATACTTAGTTATGATTTGTTCCCACAAAAAATAAAAGCAGTGTTACTTACTTTTTTTGTTTTTTTTTAATCTTTTAATTTGTTGTGTACGTACACTAACAATGTTAGACTGTAGTTCTTAATACTTATTAATGTGTGAAGCACCAAGCTGCATAATGTGAGTAAATGTAACAGTGTTCATAGCAGAGATGACATCTTTACATGAATTTTTTTTGTTTTGATAATTTTACGAGCAGAGGTAACCTCCCTTTTTCATATGGAGCCAATCTGTAAAAAAAACAAAACAATAACCTGAGTCTGATGAAAAGGGTTATAAACCTGAGTGCGTGTGCACACACATGCATGCTCTGATGTTTCATTGTTTTGTCATGTCTGAGAAGAAATGAAAGGCCGACCATAAAAGGCCAGAGTGACTCTGCTGCACGAGCGGCTGCTGCAGAGTCTCCTCTGAGTTTACAATTTACACAAGAAGGATTAGACACAAACTAATTCTCCCTCCGGGAAGACGCTGCCACCCCTGCAGCCTCGGCCGCTGATTTAGTAATATAGAGAACTGTATCCACAGTGTGTGTATTTAGACAGTAGCATCTCTGGCTCTCAGGAAGAAGACGGTGGTGGGCTCTGCAGGTTTTATTACATTATCGGAAGAGCTGGCCTGTAGTTTAGCTGGCCACACAGCATGAAGTAGGAATCAGAATTAATAAATGAGATGTTATTGAGATGCATTGAACCCAGTATTAAGACTTTGGATTATCACATAGGCTTTTAGACTCACTTGATGACAGTTTCCTATGTTCACACAATTTCTGTTTTGGTCAGAGATGGCAAAAGTACTCACTTTCCGTACTTGAGTAAAAGTACAGATACTTGTGTTAAAAAATACTCTGATAAAAGTGGAAGTACTGATTAAACTTCTTTACTCAAGTAAAAGTAACAAAGTACAGGCTTGTAAATTTACTTAAAGTATAAAAGTAAAAGTAGAAACACCTTTTTCATGCCGTTGCCTACATTTTAAATGGATGTCTGCCAATAGGACTACATCTCCATTGTGTTCATTTTCAATCATCTCGTCGTCCATGCTACTATGCTAACGCCACCGCCACCAAGCTGCAATGATTTGCCGCGAATGAATACCGCCAAATCTGTCGATTCATCTTGTAGTGGTGCGTCAAATGCAACGTAGATTCCCATCCAATTAGATTGAATTTGGTATTGATGACGTGAAAAATAATAACGGTAACTCCATTGAAATGATTCAAAACTAAAGTAACGAGCCAATTTTTAAAAATGTAAGGAGTAGAAAGTACAGATATTTGTGTAAAAATGTAAGGAGTAGAAGTAAAAAGTCGCCATAAAAATAAGTAGTAAAGTAAAGTAAAAATATCAGGAAAATCTACTTGAGTACAGTAGGTTTTGGTTTTGTGTTTTTACGTCTTTTTTGTGTTGTATTCTGCTTTTCCTTAAACTTTGTTTTATACAACAGTTTTTTTGGTCTGGTCCTCATTCAAGCTGCAGCCATCAGTGATATAATGACTGTCACTATTGCAAGTGGCATCAGTTCTAAGACTTTGACCTCCAATCTAATGGTTGTTTTTGGTTCAAGACCTGTCCCGCTGGGGCGAATGAGCTAGCAGTGTGGGTCCTTAGGCAAGACCCTTCATGCTAATGTTTACTTTGTAAGTCACTTTGGGTAAAAGCATCTGCTAAATGCATAAACAACAACTTAATCATCCCATTCTGCACATTTTATCCCACAAATAAAATCTAATTTCTTTTGAGTGGTATTTTATTTGATAGATCAGGGCAGTCTAATATGTAATGAAAGTACATTAATAGTGCATTTATTTAGTTTTTCCTTCAAAAAATATATATATTTGAAAGGTCTGTAGTGTTGCAGCAAACAAAACGCTGTTCTGTGAAGGTCTCGAAGCAGCAATAGATTATAAAACATATCCCCAGCTTCTAAAGTTTTACTGAATACTTTTCTATCCGGCTTCGAAAAAAAAAAGATGTCAGCACAACTGCAACAAATCAAGACTATCCACCAAAATGTCAGGAGGAACAAGAACATTAATAAGGGGAGCTGCTAAGAGGGGCATGGTAACTCTAGGGAAAGTGCTGAACCTTTTGGTTATACTCTTCACATGTCAGCCTTTTAGGGAAGGATCTCAAAGAGTCTTTGTTGGAAATCATAGTTTAAAGTTACCCATAGTTTAAATATTGAATCATGGAGGAAATATACAAACACATGATGTAAATCTGTTCTCTGCAATTGGATAGATCAGGTTAGATCTCTACTGACCTTAGCAGGTATTCTGCTCATCCTCAGAACATGCTTGTGAGTTTAATGACACTTTTAATGATTGAGAATATATGTGGTGGTGTTGAAGTTACTTGTTGTTTGTTTCTTTGTGTTGTGATGTTTCTTAATATCAAATAGGTTAGCTGCTGTTTCTATATCTTTAAAACCACTGTTACGCCCCCAAGGTCTAGGGGTCTTGGGGAAGCAACATAAATAACGTCTGGAGTAGTTCGGGGGAAGTTAAAAATTATTTATTACAAAAAAAAGATGGTTAAACAGCCCCAAAACACAATATAGCTTAACTCAGTTAAAACAAAACAACAAAAAAGGTAAGGGCAAACAGATTCAAGATTGGCTGAGAGCAAATAAAATTACAAACTGCCCAAAAACAGTCAGACTAAGTTTTAACACAAAAACAAACCAAATGAAAAGACAAAGGGAGCACCAAACCTCCCAAACACAAGCTACTAGCTTGAACAAGTCCACCTAAAGCAGACTAAGAAAAGTACATACAAAGCCAGGGCAAAGAGCTCTTTCTTCCCAAAAACAGATGCAAAAACAAGATGGGGGAACAGCTTAACAAAACCTTCCTAATAGCTGTCCCCCAAACTGAAAGCTTTTCAGGAGCCTTTTATAAGGTGCAGGTGGGCCTCATCAGCACACTGATTGGCTTGACACTCTTCTGCTGCTCCAATCATGTCACTGCAGTCCTCAGGCAGCCACCAAGGGAGTTCTGTCAGAGCTGAACCTGCATAAGAAAAGGCCTGCACAGTCTTAAAAGGCCAGGGGCCGTAACACTCCCCCCCTTAAATTACAAAACCAAGTTTTGTATACATTTTGTCCATCTCAGGGGGTTAACTGATGAAATATTTACATATAAAATTCCTACTGTAACACATCAAGACATGTAATGCTCCTTTAGATAGGGTAAAGTGTGCCTCAAAAAAGTATTTGTTTTTCAGCCTTGCGTCAGTTTTATTGGGATTTTATGTAGAGATGCACTGATCCAGTTTTTTCCAATCTGATACCTGGGCCGAGCGTATCGGCCGATATCCAATATTGATCCAACTGAACCGCTGATCAGATGAACCATAAAGCTGGCCATGTAAGTAAAGGCTTTAGTATATAAATAAACAATGTTAAAATAGGTAACCAATTGACAGTGTTCTAAATAACAAACAACAAAAGAGTGAGAAGGGAAATGTACTTTATAGTATTAATTAACAAATAAGCAGCAAAAAGAAAGAAAGAAAAGCTCCATTTAAAGTGCAATCATTGGATTGGATCTCTGACATCTGACATCAAATTGCTGATACCAGCTAATTCACCAATATCCTAGCCAATATGAAATTCAGGTATTGGATCGGTGTATCTCTTATTTTATGGGATTTGTATTGATCCTTTTTCAGAAGACCTACCTTTTAATATAGTCAGACCTACCTGTTTTTAGAGTTATGTCTAAGAAAAAAATACATCTTTGCATATCTAAGGACTGAATATCCTGCTTTCCTGCAGCAAAGCGAGCTTCCACTCCAGTCTCAAGTCTTTTGCAGCTTCTGGCAGGTTTCCTGATTCTCCTGTAAACCATCTGATGGAAAGCATCCTCATTCATGATGCTTCCACCACCATATTTAACCGTTAGTGAAATATGGTGGTTTGTTTGTTCATTTTATTTCCAGAAAAACAACCTCTAATGCTTTTTTTTTTTCAGATTTTTATTCATTTATTGAAAAGACTGAAGATACATATGCATGTATGTTATTCCTGTTCAACACAGGTGTTAAACAGTAGATCAGTGCAAATAACTGAATTATAAAGAAGGATAACTGGGTGCACAAGTCTAAATAAACACAACTAAATATGAATAAAAATCCATGAATTCAAAATACATTTATCATTCACAGGTATTATATGGACAAAAAAAATGGATGGGGCTTCATGCCACAGTCAGTTTTCAAAATTACCCATAAAAGATTAGGAAACATTTACATATTTTAAGATGAGCTGTATGAGATGTAGCTGAAATGCGACCATTTTTTCTTCTATTGAATTTTATAGATATAGTAGGTGCTGCCTTCCCACATTTTTTCTTTTTATTTTTTTTTATGAATTGAAGCTGTTAACCACTTTGTGCTTCCTGTAGACTCTTACCAGCAGCCCCCACCCCCCTCCCAGGTTTTGAACATAATCAATAATTAAGTATCTGCCTGAAGCTACTTTTAGGAACAAAATAATTCTGTAAATTTATCTATAAATCTGAGGAATCGCAGTCAGCAATGTCAACAAGCACACTGCAACCTATCTAAATAGGTTGCTGCAGCAAAACCTTGACACCTCCCAACTCTATACTTTAACATTGGCATGAGAATATCTTCTATGAATGCAGCATTTAGTTTAAACTAAACCTCCTCTCTATTCCTGCGATTCAGTATTACTCATTTGTACAAGTGATTTTATTTCAGATTTCTTGGTATTTGGTATCTCTTTTTTTGCTTTTTGGGAGAGTGAAGATTATAATTTACACACCCTTTATGGAATTACCTGACCAAAAAAATAAAATAAAAACTGATTCAAGCTTAAATTATGGGCACACTTACAGAATAAATTAGCTTCCACTCAAAATATAAGACTGTATTAACAAAAATAATGTATCTCCAAGTTAAACATATTTCATTTAACAATTCTTGAAACTCAACTTATTCGCAATTATGTAAATACACTGCAAACAATGGAAATCTAAATAAGTCATTTTTGCTAAAATTAAGTGCATTTTTTCTTTAATTTAGGAGGTAAGTGAGTCACTTTGCCAATGGTGTATATTAAGTGTATATTTTCTAATTATCTTATTTTAGGAGTAAAAATATTAATTCCATTGACAAAGCATCTTATTTACCTGCTCACATTAAGGTTAAATACACTTAATTTAGGACATTTTTACTTATTTCTAGATGTTGCAGTGTATAGAAAAGAAATAAAAATGGCTTAAAAAAAAAAAACATAAATAATAAACTGTTGCAGTAATATCCCAGTAATTGGAATGTGTTTGAACCAATTCTCTATGCAAATCAAAGGAAATAAATATAACATGATTTAGTCAAATAATGTTTTATTAAATCATTTGCTTAATCAGATATCAATTAGAGTTTTGACTATTTGTTCTTAACCTTCTGTGATTATTCCTGAGGGAATAAATAAAAGTAAGGACCACCTAGCTTCTTTATCTCAGTGTGGTTTGGGGCAAAACAGTGGAGCTACTAAGATAGTACTTGTTTTAAAAGGGAAGACATGTGGGGAGTCCCAAGTTGTTTTTCACCATAATTCAATTTACCTATCACTTTAACTTAAAAATCTTACAAGTCTTATCTATTTTTAAATCATGGTTTGGTTTTATTTTACTGGAGTAAGTCCACGTCTATGAGGGATGGGCAGGTTAGAAAAACATACAGGTTGTTTGAAACATTTTCACAAGAATGTTTTGGCCTAAATACTCAATAATTTTAACAAAAAGTAAAACAAAACTCCCCTAGAGTTACATTGTTTACATTAGTTTTGCAATTATGCCTAATTTAAGTATTTAATGTTTAACAAAAGAATTATGGCATATACAAAATATGTTTTACTTTGACATTCCTTTAAACAAAAAAAAAAGCTTAACTTTTATATTATAAATTGAATATTTTCTATTGGGTAAAAAAGCATAAAATGTATTGAAGTTTTATTTCATTTTTTTTCAAATACATTAAAGAAAAATATTGGTACATGTTTTCATTGTCACTGCATTATCTTACCTTACAGAACTGCATAAATAAGCAAGGTCATAGGTGTTCACTGTGTTTTTGTGGTTCAATCTGAAAAATTCACACTAAGAGTAAAGACAATTAGGAGAAATGTATTGATACAATTACTTTTTCTTTGGCGCTCAGACCTCGGCAGCAAACACAGCACTTAATTTTGATAGATATGCATGAACAAAGCAATGAATAGGGCAGTTTCCCCCCAGACCTGAAACTGGTGGTTGAGTGGAGAGGAAGTTGGTTGGTCTGTTGACTGTTGGTTAGAGAGATGGTATGCTGAGCTTTATGGGGAGATCCAGTGGACTGCGTGAGCTGATACTAGAGCTTCACTCAGGGACCTGGAAGATGGAAGTCCAGTTGGATAACACAGGTTGACAGAAACTGTCCATGATGAGCAAGCATGAAGCGACTGTGGAGAGGAAAAACTGCCTGTTGGGAAGAAACCTCTGGCAGAACCAGGCTCAACATGGCGGTCTTCTGCCAGACCGGTTGAGATGAGACAGGGAACGCAGTAAGAGTCTTGGAGGAATGAAACTCTGATGAAGCTTTAGCTACGATGGTGGAGGAGGGGCTGGAGGTTGTTTGAAACGGGGTCATCTGAATGAAGTTACACAGCGCATCCGCCGCCCGCGCACAGGAGCAGACAAGTGAGATTGGAGGCCTTTTAAGATGAACTTTGGATGCTGATTGGCTTTCGTGGAGGTGTGGTTCAAAGCTGATTGGCTGCATCACAGGTGGATGTAGGAAAGCAATTAGTTTCTTTAGATGATCTTCTGCCTAGGCTCCATGTCATAAGATAATGCCACCTTATCAGCGGTCAGTACTGAACACTTGTTGTAAAAAGGTTTAAACTAGAGAAATTAAAAGTTACTGTTGTAAATTACAGACTTAAAAAAGAGTGAGGAATTCCTTTCCATATGACTGTGGTGCAGGATATGGGGTTTCTTGTGTAACATATATACTGAGGGGTTGCATGGCAAGCACCACCTTTTGTCAGTGTGCCTCATTGGAGTTGTGGCTACAATTACCACCATCAGGGTGTGAATGTGTGTTTGAATAGCTGAATGACTGGATGTAGTATAATGCACTTTGGGGCTCTTGGATCCTTCTAAATGGCTATATATGTCCAGTACATCTACTATTTTTGAGCTCTGCTGGCTTAGGCTAAGGCTTATGTAAAATCTAGATTATATAACCTTCCGAAAACTTGGATCTAATTTCCTTGGATGATGAATATATTGCAGAAGTGTTACACACCGACATGTCTGCTTTTATCAGTAAACAGTGTCACAAATGTATCTTTTTGCAATCAGTGGGCTTGGCTTAACCTTGGCATGCCTCTGCTGCCAATAGATGATCTGGACTCTTCTTGAGCTGCCCGGCAAAGACATAGGCTCAGGCTCTGCACCACTGACAAGTAAACTAACACTTATCCTCTGAGTGGTTGCCATTGGTGATGGTAGTTTGCAGCATCATGTGAATTTGGAATCTGTTCATGTAATGGAAATGTAAAGGAGCTTTCAACAAGAGGCTGGAGAGGGGTCTGCAGCGGGGCTCTCCATCATTCACAGCACAGTTCAGACTGATTACACAGGCGCTGGGTGATTGATACATTCAGCAGCCCGTCTGCCTTTCCTCCAGCTCCTTATCTCCTCTGTCTGCAGGGCTGTTGAGTTTACTGTATGTTTGGTTTGTTTTTAACAGAAATTAATTCCTTTGTTGTCCAGCATCCAAATGCAAGCCATGTAGCGAGTCATGTGGGAATCCTAGCACCCAGCTTAGTGCCCAGACTCCCAGTGGGATCGGCTCTTCGTCTTCATTACCTCCAGCCTCCATCACAGAGGATGTATTCACTGATAACACCAGCGATGACCAGGTAAATTGTCTCCAACCTTATTATTCTTCCAACTAAATAAACTACAAAATACAGTTTTCTCAGGTTCAAAACACTGACTCTATGATGGTTTTAAAATTACAAATGTAACACATGCCAACATTATATACACTTAACTATACAAATATATTGTGGGCCTAAACTTTAAAGATTCAGAATAAGCTGCGCTAAATTGGACATGCTAATTAAGTTTTTTAGGACTTGCAAAATAGAACAGAATAAAATTCAACTTTAGGATCATTACACTGTCACAAGTACAAAGCAACAATATATAGTTTGCATGTACCCAGAAGTTCTATACAGGATATAAATATTTAATTTAAAAAGAAGGAGCGTTGCAGGTGATCTACAAAGATTGCCAGCATCATTGGTTCCTGCTCATTAAAATGAGCAGATTGCATTTGCTGAGTGTGGTTGCAAATGAAATATGGGGTTTAAAGAAATGAGACTTATCTAATCATATCCTTTCCCTGAAGAGTCTCATACTTGGACATTGCTTTAATTTAACACTAAGTTTGTTCCATACTTTCACACCATTTATTGAAATGCAATTCTTTTTATGTGCATTGAAGCACATACAGTTTTAAAGTTTAGATTATCCCTGTAATTATACGCTTTCTCTAATAGCTCTTTTATAATTTAGGCAGGGTAAATTCAATTAACATTAGAGAATGTGTAACACTTAATAAATCATAAAATGTTTAGATTAACTAATAACTGCAAAGCTTTTTGATAGTTTGATCTTGGATGTGAGGCCCCAAGCAGACCTTGTAGTGAATAATCACACCTAGGAATTGTATTTAATTTACTCTTTCTACATTTACCTAATCTATTTTGACTTTGATATCAAGATTTCCTAAATAATTTCCAAAAACATGAACCCTAAATTGTCAAAGTTCAAGTCTTAATTTAAAGACTTATGTTTAGCTCTTTTGTGATATCATCAAAGAGATGCTCTAAGCTCTCAACTGTACAGGAAATAATTGTATCATCTGCAAACAAATCAATATGTTATACTTTTAAAACCATAGAAGTCTGTAACTTATGTAGAGAATAAAAAGTAGAGACCCCTGGGGACCACCAAGCCTGTCCAAGCATGACCACAGATAAACCCCCATTTTGACAAACTGTTGCCTGCTGCTAAAAATAGCTCTTTATCCACTCCAGATCCATCCTCTTTACAACCTAATGCTTTAATTTCCTGATGAATATATTCTGATCAATTGTCTTTTTTTAGATCAATAAACCAACAAATTTCAAACTTCTTTTTATCAATCCATACTTACCCCCAGAAAGTACTTTATGTTTATTAATGAAATGTTCCAATCTACTGATAGAGTGTTTCTAAAATCTTGAAAAAACTGTAGAAGTATAGAAACAGAACTATAGATATATATAATGCAGAGTTCTGTTTACCATATAGATTGCTCCCACAGTCTGCCCTTTTCCAGTGTCTCCTTCACTAAGCAAAATGTGCACTAAAGGCACACTGGATACGCATTAAGTGCAGCAGCGGTGAGCACTTCAGATATGACTCTGATAAAGCACAGACAAAACTGGCACTGAATGGAGTCATAAGAAGCGAAAAAGTTTTCTTCCTGGTTTTTAACGTGCAGCTCCAGACAGCTCCAGATCATAAGCAACAGGGGAGGGATTCATCATCGTAACTTATATACTGTAGATATATATATATATATATATATATATATATATATATATATATATATATATATATATATATATATATATATATATATATATATATATATATATATATATATATATATGTATATATATATATATATATATATATATATATATATATATATATATATATATATATATATATATATATATATATATATATATATATAATGTTATATATAATGTTTTCTATGTACTCATTTGTTATCGTCTTTTACATGTTTTTGGTCTATTTTCTCTTTGCATGATGGTGCAGGATGCATCTTCAGTAGTCAGTGACTACGACTGTCCCTGTGTGGAAGCTGGCAGCAGCCTAGAGGACCTACAGGGCCTCAGTTCCTCCCTTAGAGACTCGGAATATTTCAAAGACCTGCAGGGAGAATCAGCGGCTATTGCATCATCAGATGCCTCTACATTACCTGAGAACAACGCGCAGCAAACTGTTGACTCACAATTCTCCGTAAACATTAATTCCCAGACCAATGAGCAACTAGCAAACACACCCCTGGCCACAAACTTCCTACAGGTCAATGCAACATCATTTCCTTCTTATCAGCAACTTGCAGATGAACCTTCCTTTCAAAGCGGTGTTTCCCGGCTCTCTCCAAAGCAGAGTTTTACTGTCGACAGCAACGACTTCCCGGATTCTGCACTTGGCCTGAATTGGACACTTAAACTAAATGGACTTCTAGGATCCATGGACACAGTGGATGCAGTCACAGAGCTGGACACGATAAAGGACACAGGCAAAATGGAGCTGGATGGAGAGCCAGACATGGACAGCTTTCCCATTTTGGTCAGATCCATGTCAACGTCTCGGAGGCACAGCTGGGGGGTCCCTCTGTCACCCCTCAGTTCTGCTAGGAGGTAAGATGAAAAACAATTGGCAAAAAAGGATGAGAATAAAGTGTTAAAAGTTTATCTTTATAGTGCATCATAAACTGAAATTATTTAAGTTCATTATTCAAAAATCCATGTTCTGAGTATATCTTAGACTCCTAAAATATTTCTCCATATCATCATCATTTTATCTGGTGTTATTAAAGTAGCTTGAAATAATATTAGGTGATTAAAATAGATGGAATAATTAGAATCTTCAACAGTTTTGTGTGATGTCTTGTGTTTACTTTGTCAGACTGAGTCTAGACACCGCAGCTATAGACAGCGATGAAGAGCGTGACGATGATGAAGAGCAACAGAGGAGTCTTTTCCAGTCCTGCCAGCAGCAGTCTGACAGCTTCTCAGCAGGGCCTGGAGATGAGCCAGATGGTTTCAGTCTGAGGGTAAACAGATGCTCTTTAACCAACTAAAACGGCTTTTATTATCCTTTCTTAATGCCAGTTTTAGGCAGGAATTTCATTCGTATGTCCTCATCCTAAAGAACTACAACAAATTCTGCAAGAAAAGATTTACTTCAAGTTTTGATTTTCCTTTATTCAGTCAGTTGAGGTTTAAATGCATATAATTTTCTACAGAGGTTATAAATTGCCACTGTGTAGAACAGTCTGCAGCTACTAAGCTAAGGAAAACTATTTCCTAAAGCTATCTCTACTTCTTTTGAGTGGACTACGATCACGAGAAGTTTGAAGTTCTGCTGCTATTGACTGCAGAAAGTTAGCAGGATTTTTACCTGACCTACTGCCTCATGCTGTAGTCCAGGGATGGACAGCTCCAGACCTCAAGGGTCGGTGTCCTGCAACTTTAAGATGCGTCCTTTACAGTCAAATGGTTTAATTTCATCCTGAGAATGCAGGTTCTCAAGAGTCCCGGCAATCATCTAATTATTTATTTCAATTGTGTTGAAATAGGGACATTTCTAAAAATGGTCCTAAAATAGTCTGTCCCATCATCCAAATAGCTTTTACTGTATAGTAACACCACAAACAGTCATCTGTGCAACATTACTTGTACTGCTGGACTCATCGCATAGGTGTTTATTAATCTGGTCATGGAACCACGCTGGATGCAGTAGTTTTGGTGTTGTTGCATGCAAAGGTAATAAAAACAAGGACTTTAATTATTCTTCTTTTTAACTTTTGTGTACATTTTTTAACTTGATAAACTTGAGTCCTATATGGCCCCTTAATGTGTGTTTGCCATGATAGGATTTTCTGCAGAAGCCCTGAGTTCGATTATCTGCCTTTGTACACATCTTAATACATCACAATTGCAACTTGAAAAATTCCTGACGCCCACTGCTTTCTGAGCCCTAAACGTCTGCCTCATAATGTGACACCCTGCCATAAATCACCTTTCGTAGCTTATGCGGCATTTTTAAAAGCTAGGAATCATTGTAGATGAAATCTTGCTTGTTTTAGCGGCTTGCTCCTTCATTTAATCCTTCTCTGTAAAAACCCTCCCTTGCAATAAAACATTATATGCACTTTTAAGAGAAAAATGGCCACAGGATGACTGCAACACAGAATTTAATACCAAATAAGTCCACAGTTAGAGGGGAATTGATAAATTTGGAGTATTGTGCCAAACACAGAGGTTCCTTACTACAAAGACCAAAAATGACTAAATGCTGTGCAGATTAGCAGCTAATAAAGGCCACTGTAAGCATAATTAATCTCAATGCAGTACTTGTTGTAAACTGGGAAGTGGATGAAAAACAGATCAGTTGTACATTAGTCGTAGGGGTAGACCAGGCGCATTTTTATCATGTCATGGTTGCAGCATGTCATTTATTTCCCCATCCGGAAACAAGCTAGCGTGATGATGTTAATACTGCACATTCAAGTAGTTGGAAGTCTGTCATTCCAGCAAATAACAGGCAGATTATAGGAGTGGTACTGTTTTTTTTGCTTTTATTTTTTTACTTGAACCTTGTTTTTGTCATACCTCTGTCATTTGTTGTTATTAAGCACATGCACACTTTATAATATATAGAAAAATAAATAATCCAATCATATTGTTAAATGCAATTATTAGTTATTAAATGGATAGTTGTCATTAATTGTCATAGACCTCAGTAGATAATAGGGCATTAATGTCATTTTAATGGTTAGGTATAAAAAACTCTTGCATTTTCCACAATTGTGGTTTTCCACAACAGTTTTGGAAGCCCAGTTTTCCTTAAAGTACATTTTGCATAATAAATGCAGGAACAACAACTGACTAAATAAAAGTTAATAATCCATTCTTCGTGTGTCAATGAAAGCCTATCATATTTTAGATCAGTTTGAATCTTTAAAATCTGCATATAAGGCTTACCTATATGTGCAAGTATATAATTGTCAGCAAATAAAAGCTGATAAGAAATACTGCAATATAACATATTTTTAAGAGATAAAAATGCGTATAGTAATCATTTTATTAATGGCGATATACACTGTATTTGTGATATGTTGCAACCATTCCCTAACAATGTTGCAACTGTTTCCCGGCTCAAGGCTGGTTGCAACATCTGATGCTTTGCATTGAAATGTAAATTTTAAAAAATATTTTTTCTGTAATTAGCTTTAAATGGTTCAATCCAATCCATTCCTCTTTCAGGCCATGGGTAGACCTAGCAGGCAGCTGTACTCTCGATCGGAGATCCTAGCCACTGATGACTATTCCCGAGCTGCACACATCTCTCGTGTCGTCCAGACATCCAAACAGGCCGCCAGGGCAGCAGGAGGTGTGGGAGGCAAACGAATGTTTGCTTTATATGGCGCCGTTTCATTTCTTATTTTTAACCTTTTTTTCATAGTAATATTTGATTCCTCCCCACCCACAGTGGCAGAGGAGTTTGACCCAGAGGAAAATCTGCACTCTACAGAGGGACAAAGCCACATGTAAGCATTCATCATAATCAATCATATCTAACTGAAACAGAATATCTCCTCTCCAGAATATGCATCTGTCCTTATAGCAGCACGATGGTTGAAAGACAATGTGTCTGTGCAGCCCTTGAGTGCCTCATGCAGAAACTCTTCAGTAATGTAAATAGTCTTTTACAGTTACCTAACTCCCACATAACAGAGGGGCTTTCCCCGTTCTCCCCTGAGATTTCTGCTCCATATCAGACTTCTGCAGTTTCCCCTCCCACAGCTCTCTGTTCTTTAGCTGCCAAGATGGCCCCTTGCTAAGTGAGAGTGTCTGGGTGTAATAAATGGTTGCGCTCTAATGGCTGCACGGATGCAGCAGATGAAGGAGAATCGTACTTCATATCACAGTGTGGCACTCAGTTCCCATCAGTCAGGTTGTCCTCTCTCCCCCCGCTCAGTGTCAGTGTCTTGTTTGCCTTAGGTTGATGGTACAGAAAGTTCTGCAGGAGCTAAAGCTGTACTATGGGTAAGTAAACAGGAGAGGGAGGTCTGCAAGCTTTGGCTGCTGCTCTATCATCTCCAGTAGCAGAGCCAGCGAGTGTTTACAAACTACACTAGTGTATGCATTATTTTTGCACATGGGGTTGCATGTCTGTTCTGGTCACTGTCACAAACTGTACGTCACCATGGCTGGAAAGGATCTGAAGAGCACAAGAAAATGAGACGATCAGCTGCCAAAAGTTCACAGCAACATAAATCTGCTTATGTTGTCACACTATGCTTGTTTTTCTTGTTCTTATAAACGCTGACTTTGACATGCTCATCTCTTACGGTCATTTATGGTTTTAATTTGGACCTGCCTTCTGCTTAAATGGATGCTCTTCCTGCATGAAGTTTTCAAACTGTCCTTCACAGAGCAAAGCACAGAAACAACGGCAATCCAGATGCCAAAGATTCAGGAAGTGTCACCTGGTACGAGTTCCTCTCCAAGGAGTAAGTACAAACGTTTGGCAATTAGGTTTATAACTTTCTTTTCCAAACAATGTCTGTTACTCTAAATCAATTTATTAATATTAAATGATCCAACTGTTGGGATCTGGAGGATCTTCAGGAGGCCACCTCTGGTAAACAGCGCTCAGTTGCATACAAACGGAACCAGAGAGGCAGGAACTCACGCACTATATTTTCAGTTAAGCTCAAAATATTTGCAACCCCAACAGATTTAGGTTTGAAATAGTTCTTATTCATGAGAATAGCTGTTCTGAATAGTGAATTCTAAAAGCAAAAACAACAAGAAGAATATAGAAGTTGTATACAATGTTTTTTTTTTTTCCATTTTAGCAAAAAAAAACTTTAAAAATGATAAATCTTTTGAAAAATGAATGGAAGCACCTTCCTCCAAAATGAAACCCTTATTTTTTAACCAGCTTTTTGCATGTATTTTGATGATTATTTGGTAAATAATGGCAGCCTCCTTTCCATCAGTCTAATATTTCACAGATTCTCTATTAAATTCATGTCGAGACCTTCAGCTGGGTTGGTCCAAAACATTTATCTTTCTTACAGTCAGAGGATATGTATCGGTAAAGTTAAATTATTATTTTAAACTCAACTCTGGCAGGGGTATGAATCATATAGGAACTGTAGATGTTAGCAGATAAGCTCACACAATTACTTGCACACATAAGAGTTAGTAGAGAAATGGCTTTGCTATCCATATGTGATTAAGATACATTTAGTTATTTTATGTTGCCGTCATGGATGCAAAACTTCCTGTTTTTTTCAGTTTCAGTTTTCTTGTTATCTTGGTGTTTATATAATTGCAGTTTTCTGTCAATTACTGTAATGTAAACTGTTGTTTATCATGTCACCATAACATTAAATAGGAGAGAGAAATTAAGAAGGGAAACTGTGCAGCTCTTGGTATATTTATATATTTTCAGACTAGTTTCATGATGCTGCAGGCAACCAGTACAACCAAACTGTTTGCCTTAGTTCAAGAAGTAAACATGGTCGGTAAATCCTACTTTTTTAGCTTTCTTATGAGACTAGTGATTTATTTTCAATGAATTATTTGGATTGTATGAGACTTAAGCAAAAAAAAATTAAAAAATAAAGGGACCAACGCGTATCCTCATAAACTGAATTAAACCTTACAGAGCCACAAGCATTTGGTAAAAAGTATAACAAAATCTTCTACAGAATGAGAATTTTGTAGATAAAAATATTTCAGACATTTATTTTTTATCTGAAGCAATAAAAAATTGAAACATATTTCAGATTAATAAATTGTATACATGAAAACACACCTAAAAATATTCATTTAATTTAATATTATTAAATTAACTACTTTTTAAAGCTATTACTCATCCAGTATGAGTCTAAGTTACTTACATGGCTTATTTCAAATTGTTCATACATTGCTTCCTTTTATCTTTAGGAATGAGGAAGAGGAGGACCGAGCAGAAAAGGTTGAGAAAGGAACAAAGGTGAAAAGGACTCTAAGCTCCCTGAGGAGCAGGGTGACGGGTTCCTTCAATAAAGATAAGGTAAACAATGCCACAGATGATCGGTGCCTAAGCTGCACAACAGAAACATTTGTCTCATTGCAATATTGTAGTCCAGGAAGGTACTTTATGTATTACTGCCATGTAAACATTTGCATGCATGTGGCTTTCACAATATCTTAATCTTCTTACCTAAACCCTATTATGCCTCCTGCCTCTGACACATATGTGATGAGACATGCTGATGTGCAGCATGCGCAGCAACGAAGAACAAACAAAATTAGCATTTAAAAACCACCTTGTATGTGTGCTTCTCTTTTCTTGTCTCCAGGGTAAGCATCGAGAAAAAGAGCAGCAGAGAGAGAGGGTGAAGGAGAGAGACAGGGAGGCCAAAGAGAAAGTGTGCAGGACCGGCAGCCACAGCAACAGCAACGGGCATTATTTAATACCAGGCTCCTTCTCCAGTTCCGCCACCTGCTCGCTGTGCAGCAAGAGCCTGCAGAAAAAGCATGGTCTGCAGTGCATGAGTGAGTAACACAGTCACAGATGCACATTCACCCACGTTTGCTCACCGCATGACGCATGTTGGCAGGTGCTATGTTCACACACAAACCTGCATCTATTTATAACCCCTGTGCATGAATGCTTACTCTCCTATAGACTAGTTCACTCGGGGCACACGAAAAAAAAAAACTACCAAGCAGGTGGGTGCACCCATTACCACAAGTTGTTTGAAATATCATCAAACACCAGCCCACTCAGCAAAAAATTCCGTTGTCATGTTCAGCCTGATGTTTTCATAAAAGACATGAACACATGAAGTTGCTATGAAGATGTTTAGCATCTAAAACTTTTCAGCAAGATAGTGTCAACTGCTCAGCTGAAAAGAAACAAGGCCCACCAAAAACAACATGCTTTAAACATTAGACCAGGTGTGTGAGGTCTTTAACAATTCTCTGTCATAATCAGAGTTAAATATTTGTGTTTTATCTCACCCTTATTTATACAGGCAAATCTCTAATCTGAGACAAATTTGGTTTTGAATGCGGCTCGGTGAACGTCGCTCAAGTGTGAAGTGCTTTCACTTGATAGTTTAACTAGAAAAGGGTTTGATAACAATGAATTCAGTCATTTACATACAAGATAACAAATGATCTAAAAGAAAAACCGAGACACTGAGATCAAAACTTTCAGAAAACAAAAAAAACATTCTATGATGCTTCTTTTGTTGTTTAAGAGTGTTTAAATGTTACTCAAGTATTCCTACATTAACATAAACTGTTGTCTTCAACTTAGATAGGGAGAAATGTATTCGTAAGATTCTGACCAAAATGTTTGATATAAAATGCAAAATGATTGGTCTAATTTTAGGGACACCATTTTAAATGAACCCAGCACCACCCACCTGTGTATTATCAGCGTGTCAGTACATAAAACTCATAGATCATCTGCTCTTGTCCTAACTGCACAATTTGGTGCCAAATTGTCGACCTGCTGAGTGTTTTGCCTTTTAATTCAGTTTTATGGTGCATGGGTGGATCATTTGTCATACAAATCACTTATTCTGTTGAAAAACATCAATTGAATAAGATTCCTTTTTTTACTTCAAACTATTTCGTAATATAAACCTTCTGAGTATCTTGGTGTGGCCCAAATTTTTTAAGCTTTCAGAATTTTAATCAACTTAAAATAGGATTAACTCATTCCTCTATTTCCTCTAACTAATTTGCAACCAGAGGGTTGTCGGTTGATGCCCCAGCTCCGGCTTTCAGTGCCGTTGTGTCCTTGGGTAAGACGCTTCACCTGCATTGCCTACTGATGGTTGTCAGACAGCCCGGTGGCCTCAGTTTATGGCAGCCTCGCTGCTGTCAGTGAGCCCCAGGGCAGCTGTGGCTACAATGTAGCTATCCACCATCAGTGTGTGGGGATGGGTGAATGACTGAATGTGAAGCCTTTTTGGTCAAGTCCTCTGATTTGAAAAAGCGTTATATAAGTACAGGACATTTACCATTTATTCTCCAAAAAGTACAATATTTATCATTAGGAGATTCTACAAACTGAAAAAAAAACTTATAAAGTAAAAAAAAAAGCAGGAAGAAGGCTTTGGATGTAAACTATTAATGAGAGATTTTTTTTAACACCTGATTTTATTCTTTATTTTTTTTTATAATATGCCATGGCAATAAATAGCTAAATTATATTTACACTTTTGACAGATCATTACTAGGTATGCCAGTAACAGGGCCTTAAGCTTTTTATCTATCCCCTAGTAGTAATATAGTAATATGTTTTACTCCAAAAAGTCTCCCCCTGACTTCTGCTATTTGTCAATAGAATTTACTGGAAGTTGTACTGTTTTCTTATAAACCACGAGGTTTACTGTTGGATAATTTCACATCACTTAAAAGAACCAGGAAACAAGACTTTTTTTCTTTATCTTAAGTGGGCAGGTGCATGCAGAGAAGTAGATTTATCCTGCTTTCTGTTTTGGCTGTAATTAAATGTTTACCCTATATCATCTGGTTGGTTGCAATATTTCCATGATATGCATACATCTTGCAGCCTGGTGGAAGGGGATGTAATGAACGATTGTTTTTTAGCAGGGTGTTTATTAAACAAATGGGTTCTGGCATATTTCACAAGCCTCAAAGAAACCACACATGCGATAAATATGGAAGAGGATTAGGGCCACTGAAAAAAAAAAAAAAGTTAACTGATTCTTAAATATTATTTCAGTTTAATATGGGAAAAAAGTCAGGATTCTGTCTTTGATCTCAGAATTCTGATTTTGATCTCAGAATTTTGAATCTTATTGTAGATTAGCACCATAAAGGAAGAGATGTGGGAGCATGCAGCTTCACTGACAAAGATGTGAGTTGTTTGAGAGAGCCAGTGACACATTGGTGGAAAATGACGGAATTAGGCGACTTTTTACGTGCCCAAGGGGTCCCCGGTGATGATATTTAATTAATGGAAGAGCAGAAAGTGATTAAAACAAGAGACCTAGGTTAGTCTCTAAAACAGACTTGGCTACAGCTTGATGCTGACATGTTTGTTAGCTATCAGAATTTATTTAGAATTCTGAGATTAAAGTCAGAATTCTGAGATTAAAGTCGGAATTTTGAGAAAAAAGTCAGAAGTCTGACATTAAAGTCAGAATTCTGAGAAAAAAGTCAGAATTCTGAGAAAAAGTCAGAATTCTAAGAAAAAAGTCAGAATTCTGAGATTAAAGTTAGAATTCTGAGGAAAAAAGTCAGCATTATGAGAAAAAAGTTAGAATTTTGGGATCAAAGTCAGATTTCTGAGAAAAAGTCAGTATTCTGAGATTAAAGTCAGAATTCTGAGGGAAAAAAGTCAGAATTCCGAGAATAAAGTCAGAATTCTAACTTTTTTCTCATTGAAATCAGTTAACTTTTTAAATTTTTCAGTGGCCCTAATCCTCTTCCGTAGAAAAACATTTCTTTTGATTTTATATATTTAAAAATAAAAAAAACAGAGCAACGCATTTCTCCTGTTGAAACACTTTTCTATCAGTGTTTGTAAAAATGATGTTGGAACACACAGGCTGAGAAAACAAGTGAGTGTCCCTTTAATTCGAACCGTTCCCTGTGGGGATTCAGTCCGTGGAATGCGTCGTTAGTGTGCCAGAGATTGTTCCCAGTGGAAGCAGTAAAACTGGGGGAAAAAAAGAAAAATCAAGAATCTGGGACGTTGTTTGCTGTCTGATCTGTTTTGACGATGTGATTCACTGAGATTTGTGGCAGTTTAAACTTTCTTTCGGATGTTGCTGTCTCGGACCAAGGCGGCTGTAGCTGGAGCGGTAAGCAGCAGCTGGCGTAGCGGGATCAGGTGGATGAAGTCCCGTTGTTTCCCCTCACATCCTACCGCTCTGATGCTAACAAGCTACCAGCTAAACATATCCAACACAACACTTTTTATGTTATACTACTTTACCCCACCTGCAAATGTTTGTGTCTCAACTAGAATATACACTTTCATTATTTGTTTGGAAACTAAATGTGTTAACAACTAAATTAGACCGTTGCTAAGTCTCTGGCTAGCTGTTAGCAAAGCAATGCTAGCGCCTTAGCTGAGCCTTTATTTGATTAACTACGTTAGTTGGGTCAGTCGTTGGGTTTTATCGGCTTATTGTGAAGAAATGACGAAGGCTATTTCGTCTGTGTGAAAATGAAGAGATGTTGCGCGACTTCTTATAACTTTGAAGTAGAAAACAGCTTTCAGAGACAGCAGTTGATGCTGCCTATTGACTTTGGGAGAGGCTCAACAGGTGACTGCTAGCACGGCTAATCTAAGCTTCCTGATAACTTCTGTTGGTTTTCCTGTATTCAGATACAAAAATGTTCAACTAATTCAGATGAATGTGTTTTTGTAAGAGCTATGGGCTTATTACCCAGTGTTAAAACCATAAAAATAATGATTTATTTCTAGCCCTTCCTTACTACACTGTTTGCTCTCTGTATGTGAGAAATCTATTGTACGATGCTATACTAGGCGCTTTAATAATAGTAAAGTTTTAAAGAAGTGTCAAAACATTTGGCCATTTATACAGTTATGTATGTAAATTGAAAATGAAGTGCATTTTAGATTTTTAATACGGTTCTTATGATGATTTATCCAGTAAGAGTAAAAAATTCACAAAATTCATCCCAAAACTGTCATATTTTCTTCCTTATTTCCTTTTGTTGTAAATATTGCCATCATTTTTTTTAGTAATTCTTTGTGAACTATCATGTTTTTTTTTCCGGTGATTGTAATGAACTATTATTTACTTTGATTATTTTGAATAGAGCCATAAGGCCAATTGTTAGTGGGGAAATTATAATATGGAAAGCACTGGGGTTTAAAGAGAACTTGATTTGATTGAATAAATTAAATTATCCTGTCTGTTATGAAGATTTAATGTAAAAAAAAACAAAAAAAACAAATCCAGATTTTTTTAATTTCAGGATGGACTTGTTGGGTTTCTGTAGTTCAGAGTGTTGTCATCCTGTCCCTGTTTGTCCTTAGATGTATAGATAAACTGGCAGATTGTGCAATGGTGCTGTCAACAAAGATCTTTTTATTGTTTATAACAGTAGGGCCTGCCAAAATGTTTTACAGCTTGCATTTAGCCTAGTTTCATGCAGCTCATCTTCAAAGAGGGAGCGATTGCAATAAAAGCACATTTTATTGAAGTCATTATCGAATTTATATATATATATATATATATATATATATATATATATATATATATATATATATATATATATATATATAAATAATTAGATTTATTTTCAAGCCATATTGCCTTAGTTCAGTTCTGAAATTCAATCATAAAAAATATATATATATATTTATACCTTTAAGCTGCTAGTTTTTGAGTTTCTGTCATTTTGAAAATGGTACATTTTGTGCAATTTTACTTATATGCTCTTTAACTCTTGTAGAAAAGGACACCAATTTTTGTTTCAGTAAGAAAAACATGGGAGTAAACTTTATGGTATGATGTATTAAAAATCCCTGTCACCTCAGGTAAATTTAAGCTGTCTAAGCAAAGGTTTGGCCATTTTATATTTGGCTAAAAAGCTCATGATGAATTAATTAGCTCATAATTAAAAACTGTAACAGTTAATATTATTTCTGACAAAAAATGCATTCATCTTTAGGTTTGGACATCTTAAAAGTGTCAACCTCTGTTTTTAGAGATGGTGCTGTTTACAGCAGCTGTTTGAAACCTTTTTTAGGTTAAACATTAAATAATTTTTATTAAAAACTCTGAATTTTAAAACGGCTTTAAAATGAATCTTGTAGTTTTTGAGAAAATCAAACCTAAATTCCTGAATTTCTTATTATCGAAAATGATTTAAATCTCAACTGAAACATTATGCAATCAGGTTTCCTTTTTTCTAGGGATATTATTGGGATATTGGATACGTAAATATGGGATATATTGGATATGAAGCCGCTGCTTTGTTTAGAAAAATGGGAGGTTCATGCCTGTGCCAGCAGGTCACATGTACCTAACTGGTGTATGAGTCCGTCACAGAACTTGAGATGCTGAAGTGAAAAATGTCAGTGGTGTCAATAGTTTTTTTTTTTTAAGCTTCAGAAATAGATAGTTGAACTGCTTTTTGGTGGAGAGGTGGGAGAAAACTACACAGGACCTGTAAGTAGATCCATGGAAAGAATGCTGGTATTTGTCATCTGCCATTTTATTTGTAGGATATTGGCATATTGGATATTGGCCAGAATCTCAGTATGGTGCATCCCTAATGTTTTGTTTATGTTTACATACTTGGGTTATGTGAAATAGAAACAGAAAAGAAAAAGATCTCATTAGACTTCATAATTACATCCCGTTTGATTTTGATTTTCACTCAGATATTTAAATGTTCTGTCTGAAAACATTACTAGAACAGGTCCATTGAAGTCTTATTTTAGACAGGGAAACTTTGACGTCTCTCATTACATATGGCTCCCTAACTTATAGATCATAAAAACAGATTCTCTGCACTTCTACTGATTTGTAACTTATCAAAGCAATACTCTAAGACGCCTGTTATCACATGTAGCCACTGGCACATATTTGCTGTCTTCTTCATTAGTTCGTACTGACAGTTTTCAAATGTTTCTCCTTGTCTTAAAACGTCTTGGATATACAGTTTTCCTTGAACAGTTTGGCTGTTGATGCTGATTAGGTCTACATCATAGGACGTTTAACTTGCAAATAATCTCTGCCAGTGTTTTTTCTGAATACACCTGAAAAGACAAGCCAAGTACTACCTTTGCACTAACATCAAAGTGTAATTGCAAATAGAGGTTGCTGAAGTTTTTCATGCAACTCTCTCATCTTTATAAAATTCTATTGAAACATATGTCTGTAACTCAGATTCCAGTCATGTTTCCAGGCAAATAGCGATGTCAGTTGAGGAGTGGCTGTTTCATCTGCTCCATTACATCTCAGCCATTTTGCACTCTAGCCATAGACTTGCTGCCTCCACCTCAGCACTTGACTGGGTCACGTTGTAATAATTGTGCTTGGCAAGTGTGCCCTGGTAGAAAAGTCCAATTTCTCTGACTCTGGGTCTCACCCTATCAGCACAGGTTCTCACAGGGTTTTACTTTGAGGCCCGTATAAAAGAGAAATTGTTATACATTGTCTTACTCTTTAGTCAGTATCTTTATCTGGTACTGTTTTTAGTATTATAGGGACGTCTGAGTTAAAAAAAAAAAGAAAATAGCAACTATAGTTTATGATGCTACTTTTTGTGGAATTAAGCTATTACTTAAAGGAATTTTTTGTTGCATATATCATCAGTTAAAATGTAAACCCTTATATGCACAAGTGACAGGACCCTACACTCTTCCATAAGCAGGTTAACAGTCAGTGTACCTTAGAATCAGTGTGTTTTTATGCTTTTTCAGTCAGTTTAGTTGCAGATGATAATTTCCAATATGTTTTGGAAGGTAACTGCATCCACACAAAAATATTTTTTTTAATGGTTAAAATAGTCAAAAAAATTGTGCCATAGTAACAGAATAATGATCAATATCCATTCTGTGTGTTTTCTTGTAAGAGTGTTTGTGTGAAACAACAGTATTTGCATGTATGTAACGGTCCTGGACCCTCACAATTGTTGCAGACTACGTGTTTCGGACTGTAATCGTTGCACGCAAGTACATGACCTCACAATCATTGTTAGTTGGGTAGAGCTTGGCATGTCTTTCTCTTTGGTTGAGCATGTTTTGTCTTCCCTGCTGGTGATTTGTGAGTTTGGACCTTCTACCATCTACCCATTGCTTCTAAGACCAGAGTTTGATTTCAACTTCTCCTGTTTGGTCTGAAAAGATCCTCTGCGAACCATATTGAGGAAGAAACTTCAACCACTGGTGATATCACTCTTGAATTCAGGGTGCTGACAAAACAAAAGAAGTATGCCATCAGGGTGGAAATATCAACGATGTACCTTAAAGCAGTGTTTCTTCTCTGAGATTAAAGTTTTCAGATGTAGGTTCCAACACCTCGTCTAGGGCTCGGCAACTAATCACATTCGCATTATAATTGCAATTTAGCAAGACATTGTTCAAATCGCAGATTCACTGATTTATATTGAGGTTTTTTAATAGATAGTATGCCAAGTCATGCCAAGTTTTTATCTTAATTTTCAGCCCGAAACAAATCGATTTAAACACTGCTGGCATATTAAAATATTAGTGATATATTTACATATATCTAAAGAAATAACTACATGTATCCGCTGTTTTTAACGGATATTATAATAAAATTTTGTTGCTTGTTTTCCTCAGGTTTAGTGAAAATGTCAGCACCATAGCCTTTCAGGTTGTAGTCTTATATGATCAGTGTTTTTAGCTTTGCTAACAGATCTCTGTAGTATAAAAACTAAACCAGGTGGATTCAGTTTGGGTTGTTTTGTTTCAGCTGTTTACTGCTTAAACGCCTAAGGATTGTACAGGATTGTGGAAGCTCATTAGCTAACTGATGCAGCATAACTCTAACATATAGGATTTGTATGTGTTGTCTAATATTGTGCAGCACCAGCCCCTAATAGGATTGACTTTAACCTACAGTTGTAACAAAATAACTCAAGATAGAACATGTTCTGCTGCAAACGTATGCGAGTTGGGCACCATTTGGCCTTGTGGTTCACTGAGTGACTCAAATAAGCCTTTGCACCGTTCTCCACAACGGTATGTCTGGCTTGATCAATTTCTTACTGGTCAGCAGATTGTGGGTGATGGTGGTTTGGATGATACTCTCGTGAAACAACTGCTGACACGACTGTGACTGGACCCCATGGCTTCGCATACACTCAGCCGGTGTCCTTGTAGTAGTTTCTGGTGACGCGTGTGTTTGGGTTCCCCCCCCCCCCCCCCCCCCCCCCCCCCCCCACACATCATGACGACATGTTCCGTGGTATTATTGGACACAAAGCAATGCATTGCTTGTTATCACGAGTTAACATTTTGCCTCCATTAAGATCTGTTTGATGTCTGTTAAATGATCTCCATGTCTGACTTAAGAAAGGAGAAGTGAGGTTTGGGTCATGTATCAGCCGTATTTACCTGCCACGACGTCCTCTCCTTTTGTCGCTGTTCCTTATTAGAGGAATTTTGTTCCCTGTAATGTTAGAGCTTTGTGTATCTTCACACATCGGGTCCATTGTCTGATATATCCAGTCTGTTAGAGAGAATTCATGTTTGTGCCCTAGTTCTGTGACCATGTGTGGCACCTGTTTACATTGTTTAGCTCACGTGGTCGGTCTGCTGTCTTTTATTAGCAACTTATTATGTAAAAAAAGAGATTGCTGATTTTATCTGGGATAAAAGGAGTGTGGACCTTTCAGAAAACCTGTCTGAATGGCATAGCAGCATGAAGATAAGTGACAGCATATCTGTGCTAATTGTTGACATACATCCGATGAACAGGTCACTTGCACGTCTGGATTTTTTCTTCTTTAACAACAAGTTTTCTTCATCAAATAAAGAAAAAGATCGGCCTGTAGTAAGGCATTAGATGTGGCATAGCTTGGACTGTAGCCAGCAGAGGCACCTTATTAAACCTTAGACTAGGTTCTCCACTGCGAGTTCATTGCTTCATTGCTTTTTTTTAAGAGCCATCTGCTCTCTGCAATGTTTACCTGAAAGCCTCGCAAATTTCTGGTAGTATATTATTATATTATGAATTTGGGGCGGTGGCGATGTCACACTGTGAGTGAGATCGATTTTGACATTTTAGCTTCTTACTGCAGTGAGAACATTGACGCCAAAGTGTGATTTGATGACAGCCGCTTACGGTCATTTCTCTACCCATCTGCATTCAAAGCAAACACGAATGCAGCACCTCTCAAATTTGAGGTGCCTGAAAGGTATTACGGTAATCTTCTACAGATTATATGCTAGCAGGATGACAGATGACAGGTGGAGATTATGAAAGGTTATAAAATAGCAGCAGTTCTTGTTAAGATGAAGTTAAATCTTTCTTTCTGACTCTGAGTGAAACAGAGATGGTCACTGGTTCGAAAAGAAGTGAAACATTTGTGGTTGTGTCCTTCGTTCGAACACACAGAGGGGGACGGGGCTGTGGAAATGGTCACAGTGGGTTGTTGGGAGTTGCCGGTGTGACTGATGTTTACATTGTGCTGCTACCAGGCCTGTTACCTTTGTCAGCATGCTGTGATTCAAATCGGCCTTGTCTTGGCCCTATCATGTCCTGGGTTAAAATGGGATGCAGGTAGAGGTGGGATTTGATTTTAGTGGGATTTAGATTTGTGTGTGTGTGTGTGGGGGGGGATTAATAAAAACAAGCATTTGATCCTTTTGTTTGACTGAAAGACCTTTTTCTTTTCTAAATGATTTCCCGTATGGGAAAGCTTTTGTGTCTGTTTCAAGGACTCAGATGTTTTTGTCGACAATGGCAGGTTTTAACTGGTTGGACTGGATTGTTGCTTTGCATGTGGATCGCCTATTTTGTTTGGCAAGCCTCGTATCTCAGCCCGGGCTCATTTTGTTTACCTCCTTTCGCTCACCTTAAACGTCCAGGCCTCATTGTGGAAAATGTTTTGTTTTCAAGCTGTTTTGTCTTTGATTAGAAAGAAGGAACAAACTAACTGTCCTCTCTGTTTGTTCAATAACATCATAGATTTACATCTCTTCTAATGGGCACTAATGCAATCCCTTGTTTTAACTTAATCTGACAGGCTTTGGTTTGCTTTCCATAGAGAAAGAGTAGAACAAGTGTTTCTCATCTGCTCTCTCTCACTTTACACCTATGATACAGAGACATGCTGCTGTTTTTAGCTGCGGAAACCCTTCCCCACTAGCTGTAAAGAGATTCATCGAATTAAGTAATTGTCTTAGCCTCCTTAGAATTATGTAAATATTTACATAAGAAAATATATTGTCTTTTAGTGTCACATTTCTATCTGCTAGCAGCCTTGATTCTTGCCTTTTTAGTACCATTTACATGATGCTCATCTATACTCCTAAAACTGAATACACCTGAAAAGAAAAGCCAAGTACCACCTTTGCACTAACATCAAAGTGTAATTGCAGATAGAGATGGCTTAAATTTTATCATGCAACTCTCTCATCTTCAATAATATTCAATTGAAACATAGTCCAGCCAATCATTGCTCTGAAGACAAATTGTTTTGACTCTAAGATCTTGTGCTGTTTTTCAGATTGTGCTGTGAACGTTCACAAGAGCTGCAAATCTTTGCTTGGCGAGTGCACCAGCAGCAAGAACAAGGTAAACATTACACTTCAGACCAGATAAGAGCACCAAGGCCGAGGTTTTGGCCACATTAGCACCTTAATAATGAATGTTGCAGACACATGTCCACAGACACCTTGACCTTTTGAAATAAATAAATAAGCAGTTTAAAGATTGTAACAAAAACAGTCGTTGTTGTACAAGTAACTTTTTGTCAGAGTATGTTGATAGTATTTCCACATTGCACACGGTACTACACATTTATGGATTTGAAATCTAAACTCTGTAAAGTATGTTTAGAGATGCAAAAATCCACTAGAATCAGTTGATTTTAATTGACAGGGATCGAGTGGATAGATCCTAACTTCAGATCAGTCGAAGCTTCAGCTTCATTTAGAAATAGAAGTCCATCATCCAAACACAACGCGCTAGCTGTGCAAGAAATGCAGCACATTCTAGTATGGATTATATTAAGAATGTATTTTGATTATATAATTATACTGTCCAAGGTGTCTGTTCCCCTTTTTAGTAGAACTAAACTCACAGCTCTTCATTATTGGTGGTGCAAAGTGTTTGAGTATTGGTTTAGTCATACCATAGTCTACCTAATACTAATGCTCACCCTACTGAACACACTTTCGTGTGGAAGGTATTACTGAAGGAAGGAGATTCAAAGTACAGGTGCTGGTCATAAAATTAGAATATCATGAAAAAGTAGATTGATTTCAGTAATTCCATTTAAAAAGTGAAACTTGTATATTATATTCATACATTACATACAAACTCATATATTTCAGATGTTTATTTTGTTTAATTTTGATGATTACAAATGACAACAAATGAAAATCTCAAATTCATCATATCAGAAAATTAGAATATTACTGAAGACCAATAAAAACAAAGGATTTATAGAAATGTTGGCCAACTGAAAAGTATGAACATGAAAAGTATGAGCATGTACAGCACTCAGTATTTAGTTGGGCCTCCTTTGGCCTGTATTACTGCAGCAATGCGGCGTGGCATGGAGTCGATCAGTCTGTGGCACTGCTCAGGTGTTATGATAGCCCAGGTTGCTCTAATAGTGGCTTTTAGCTCTTCTGAATTGTTGGGTCTGGTGTATTGCATCTTCTTCTTCACAATACCCCATAGATTTTCTATGGGGTTAAGGTCAGGAGAGTTTGCTGGCCAATTAAGAACAGGGATACCATGGTCCTTCAACCAGGTACTGGTAGCTTTGGCACTGTGTGCAGGTGCCAAGTCCTGTTGGAAAATGAAATCTGCATCTCCAAAAAGTTGGTCAGCTGCAGTAAGCATGAAGTGCTCTAAAACTTCCTGGTATGTGGCTGCGTTGACCCTGGACCTCAGAAAACACAATGGACCAACACCAGCAGATGACATGGCACCCCAAACCATCACTGACTGTGGAAACTTTACACTGGACTTCAAGCAACGTGGATGAAGTGCCTCTCTTCTTTTCCTCCAGACTCTGGGACCTTGATTTCCAAAGGAAATGCAAAATTTACTTTCATCAGAGAACATGACTTTGGACCACTCACCAGCAGTCCAGTCCTGTTTCTCTTTAGACGCTTCTGACGCTGTCTGTGGTTCAAGAGTGGCTTGACACAAGGAATGCGACAGCAGAAACCCATGTCTTTCATACGTCTGTGTGTGGTGGTTCTTGAAGCACTCACTCCAGCTGCAGTCCACTCTTTGTGAATCTCCCCCACATTTTTGAAGGGGTTTTGTTTCACAATCCTCTCCAGGGTGCGGTTATCTCTCTTGCTTGTACACTTTTTTCGACCACATCTTTTCCTTCCCTTCGCCTCTCTATTAATGTGCTTGGACACTGAGCTCTGTGAACAGCCAGCCTCTTTAGCGATGACCTTTTGTGTCTTGCCCTCCTTGTGCAAGGTGTCGATGGTCGTCTTTTGGACAACTGTCAAGTCAGCAGTCTTCCCCATGATTGTGTAGCCTATAGAACTAGACTGAAAGACCATTTAAAGGCTTTTGCAGGTGGTTTGAGTTAATTAGCTGATTAGAGTGTGGCACCAGGGGCCATCAATTTTGAACCTTTTCACAATATTCTAATTTTCTGATATGATGAATTTGAGATTTTCATTTGTTGTCATTTGTAATCATCAAAATTAAACAAAATAAACATCTGAAATATATGAGTTTGTATGTAATGTATGAATATAATATACAAGTTTCACTTTTTAAATGGAATTACTGAAATCAATCTACTTTTTCATGATATTCTAATTTTATGACCAGCACCTGTATCTGTGAGGCGTTAAAAGGTTTAGGAGGCTTTGTTTTTGACCAAAGTAGGTCAGCTCTACTTTCAAATGAGGGAGATTGGAGCAAATATCAGGAAGCTGATGGTTTTAGAGCAAACTTATATTCATTTAATTAGGATTTGTGTTATTCTTACTGCTGGGGATGCTCACATTGACAAAACACAAAATCTTTAAAGATTTCCACTGAGAATCACACACAGATCCATCCATTAACTTTTTGTGGTGTTTCTGTCAACCTTTCCACTGAGCCTCTCTTGCTTTGGGCTGATGTTTGAAGTTTACAAAATTCTTGCCTGTGAATTTTAAGCATAGCTTGGCATGTGCAAGAAATTAAGGTTGTCTGAAAATGTGCTTTTATTCACCCTGACCTTTGAACTACAGCAGCAAGACAAACATTTTTTCAATCAAAAAATAAAAGGTAGATTGGTTGTACTTGTAGAACGCCTTTTTTAATGTTGCACTGTTCATTGTCACTTGTGCACCTATAATGTGTAAAAAGCTCTGAAACCTCATTACACTGACACATTCAGTTTTATTTAATTCAAGGAGAATCAATCACATTTATTCTGTTTTATGGATTTGAGCTTCTGATTTTTAAAATCTGAATTATTGAACTTAACCACATGTAAACCCGCAAAATAACAGAAATGACTTCAGTTGAATGTAAGCTTTAAATATCCCTATGTTCTGGCCTTTTAAATACACATTGGTCTGTGCACCCAAAAGCATCACATCCATGTTTTTTTTTTGTCAAACGGGGCACTTTCATTCTTACTAAAACAAAACAAAACAAAGCAAAGAAAAACTGTGGAAGATCAACAGATTAACTCCAAACAAGTCAGTGGTGATGATTCATAAGGTGTAGAAAGTCACACTTGTCTATAAATAGCTGTGTGTTGGTAAAAGGATGCTTGCATTGGCGCTGCTGGAGGACTTTTCAAGTGGAAGAATGCAGAGAGAGTGCGTGTTTGACCTCCTGCCACATGATGATGGATGCTAGCTGCATGGTTTAGTTTGACCAGCATCACAGAGGCCAGTTCGGTGTCTCCCTATGTGGTCTTTCCAAGCAGAGTGTTTCAGTGAGCTGATTGATGGCCCAGTATCTAACAGTCATCTTGGAGCCACCCCATGCCTGCCATTTGGGACAACCTCATCCGAATGGTTCTTAGATACTTAACAGTCTATTAACTGCACCTAACTGTTAACTGGCTTCTGTTTTTGAATTTCCTATTTTATTTTTGGATGTCCTTAATTGTTACTTCATTGCGTTTTGTGGTGACACGTTCCTAATCTAAATATAGTGGTATAATCATGTGAATTAAAGCGACACATCCCAATAATTTAGTTCAGAGAACCGTTTAGACTTCACACAAAATATGGAAAACAAAAATTGACAGACTTTTATTTTCCGCCACTTTATTTTTTGACAAAGAGTTTGTTAACCTGCTCTAACAAGCATCCTTGAGGTGTGTCGATAAAGTCTCTGTGATGGCCTGAAAGCACAGTCGCTGTGGTTATATGCAAATGTGCTGGGAGCCTTTCAGGTAATTACACTGATTTTAAATCTAGGATTTGGAACCGGGCGACAAAAAGTACAATGAGACTGAAAATATGAAGGAATATGAAAAATAAATGTGTCAACACTCTTTTTATGAAGTGCTTTGTCATATAATTAGGCAGATAAGTGCTGCACAGGTTAATAAAAATATAATAGGGTGGAATCATGATAATGAAAGCAGTTATCAATAACAGTGTAATAAAAAAAGCAATAAAAAAATGGTGCAAAGACCAACCTGCTATTCATCCTCTGGGGTCGAAGAAACATAAGAAACATTCTTAAAGATTGTTTAATTCTTAAAGTTTTCTGATAACCCTTACAGAGAGGTAATTGTTCTAATAGAGACAATATAATTATTCCCAGTATAAAAGGAAATCTTTGTTTGGGCCTCTTTCATGTTTACGTTTTCAGAAAATCTCATTGTCTAATCAATTTCACATCTCGCATATATGTTTATATAAAAGGTAACGAAAGCAACACTGTTTTCTTAGTAATTTATCTGATGGGAATATTGGCTCACTATCAATTTGAATTTATTTTTAGTCTGTCTTTACTGGAAAAAATCGAAATCTAGATAAGTCATTATCATTTTCTTAAAATAAGTACATTTGTTGTTGGATTGAGGAAGTAAAAGACATTTTGCCAATGGAACAAGACAATTTACATTTAGAATAAGAAAACATAATTGCATTGTCTTATTTCAAGTGCATATTATCTAATTATCTTATTTTAAGAGTAAAAATACTCATTCCATTGACAAACTATCTCATTTACCTACTCAAATTAAGGGTAAATATATTAAAGTTAAGAAATGTTTTACTTATTTCTAGATTGTTTTTCCAGTGTAGAAGTCTGTGTCTTCAAAAGGTTTGCTAGGACAATAGATAGAGGGTCAGTTATCAGGTACGTTTCTTTAATTTGGGTGTTGATTTAAAAATGTTAGCATCACGGCGACCCTGAAATAAGACATGCTAGCTCCTTTCCAACAGGTAATATAGTTGTAAGCATATCTCTGACTAATATAGTCCCATTTTATATGACTGGACAGTTAAATATGTCAAGTCTATGTAGAGAAGTGAAGCATAACAGGTGTGCAGCTTTGCTTCATCATTTTAATTTTTGCCTGTTATCTCCAATTGGTGCTTCTCCAGCTTCAGCACAGTATATTGTTATAAGATTTGTATTTTGATGGTAAAAAGGAACACCTTTAAATTCTTGTAACAACTCAGTTGACTGACTGTCCTATTTTATTTTTCACACAGAGAGATCCTCACTTGAGGGGCGGTGGTTCAGCATCTCCTAACCTTGGTGAGCAGAACATTTCAATTGTTGGTATATGACTCATTTTCTCATCAACCTAATAGGGTTTAGGCTCGTAGATTGGCCATTTTAAAATCCATCTGTGTGTGTCTTTACGGGTGTATGTTTGTGCGTAGGGTGGGTAGATTGGTCTCCTACAGTTAGTAGATAAAGGTGATGATTAGCCATGAAGGAGATTCAGGCTCTGCACCCATTTCTCTATATATTCCAATGCAAATATTTTATAAACACAACAAACAAGTAATAAGCTACAAAATCTGATGCTTGTTTGTCAGTATTTTCATTTGTAATTTTCAGTTACTCTTTACTACTGTAAATATTCCACTTCTGCTTAATGTTTTTGATGCAAAACTACCTTGTTGTAATTCTAAACTAAGTTTTGTTTTATAGACATTAGGCTTCGGCATCGTCTAAATTGGAACGATTCTGATTCCTTGTTTCGATTCTGGTTACTATTGGTTCTCAATTAAAAATGTTTTTTTTTTTTTTTTTTTTTTTTTTAACAGTAAGGGTTTTAAAATGAATTATTTTATTGAACTTTTTACTTCATGTAAACCTGACTATAAATGATCTCAGAATTGTTTTCAACAAGTATATAAAATTCAAACTTATGCCTTATGAGACAATTTAACTATTTCATTTATGTGACTCTGTCTCTGGTGGTAGGCTGAGTGTCTGAGCTTGGAGAAAAAGCAGCACAACAGCTGTTTTGCTTAGGAAAAGATCCCTAAAGAATTTATACCCTCATTGTCTTTCACTGCACCTCAGTGCTACTTAACTAGACGTGGAAAAACAAATGTTTTAGTTTTGTTGACAGAGAATCAATTGAATATAAACGGTCAGATCTCATACTCCATCGTTCATTTAGTGGGTCACGCTTAAAATTATTCAAAATCTGGCTGATCTAGATAGAAGTGCTTTTCATTCTATAGAGAACGTGAAGAAAGAAGACAGGTAAATGTTAAAATGTAATCTGAAAGAGGGAAAGGATTACAAAACCGGCTCAGCTCCCCCCTGCAGAAGATTGTTACAAATGTTGGGTGGAGGCAAACAACACCTGTGCAGCCGGTCCTTTGCATAATATAATCCAATCATAATTGCTGCAAGTCATTGACTGGTCCTGTCTTTAATTATCATTAAGCAAAACTTTTAAATGCAACCACACAAACAAATGGTTGGGCAAAATTCTTCTTTGCTGGTTTTCAGCGGCTTGTTCTACTGTACTTTGAAATTGGGCATTGAAAATTCAAAGGTTAAAGCCACTTCCAGTCGATGATTGGTGCCCAACCCTGCTAGACATCCTACTTGGTAATTATATTTTAGCTGTAAGGAATTAAGAGTCATTTATATTTATTTGCATTTATAGTAATACCAGCTGATCTTGCCTTATACTGCTCATCTCAGTCACCACTCCTAATTGCACCATCAGCAGGTGTGAATGCATGTGATTGAACCCACAGGAGACATGTGTGGCTGCAGCAGCGGCAGGCTTTAGTTAATCTCCTGTAGAAGCTGTTATTCCCCTCAAAGCAGCTGGAGTCCTGCCAGCCACACCTGATTTCTCCACACGTCTTGGTCCGGCCAATCAGTGGTTTGTGCAGGGGGTCGGGAACACGATGAGCAGAGAGAGGATTGATGAGCACTGAAGAAAAAAAGAATGTGCTAGAAACATAAGAAGGGTGCACATCTTTCTGGAAGTTACTGCAGGAACTGGGATGTTGGGGCTTCTGGGTCGGTTCATATAAAGAGCGGATTTTGAGACGACCTCTCGATACTCTTTTATGTCAGTGAAGTCGCATCCCGTTGCTGAACTTCGTCTTGGAGTAGGAGTTTCTTTACCAGAGACATTTGCTATGGACCTAACGGTTTCCAAAGAAGCAGGGAAAACAGCGAGGGCCTCAACAGGTGCCTCCAAAACCATCAAGGCATCTTCTTCGTCTCTCTCTGCGTCGTCTTGGGGTCTTTCTGGACGTGTAGGCCTGCGAGTTCTGATGCACCGTGACATGATTACCTGCCGGTTGTACCGATCCCTGCCTCGATCCTGGCTGAAAAGATACTGGGGTCAACTTGGGAAGGATTCAAACAAGGCGTCATCTTTGCCACTCCGCTGGTCATCTTCTCCTTTCTCTATGTCGTCTCCTCGTTTGTCCCATTGTTCCTCCTCCATCCAGTCTCATTTCGTCCGTTCACCTGTGTCTCGTCTTTCTTTCCCAGCACTGAAAGACAAGGAGAGGGATCAGGCAGGCACAGCCGCATCTCAGGCTGCAGATGGCCAGCGAGGGTTTCCCGGCACCCCAGGCATGACCGTTAGTTTTTTTCCACCCACCAGTCAACCTTCAGCCAGCCTCAGCAGTAGCAGCGCTGCAGCTCCAGCTTCCAGCGTTGGTTCCAGCCTCCGTCACCACAGCAGCTCAGGGTGGGTTCCACTACCAAATATATATCTGGAAATGAATTTCTTTGTGAAAACTACATTTAGATTATTTATTTATATTGGGGAACATATTTGAAAAATAGGATTAATTGTGGTCAATATGAGATATATAGTGATATAAATCATACTTATGTAACAGGTGTCCTGCAGAACCCGAATTTAATACTAAATATTATATATATATTATTTTTTGCCAATGTCTTAGAGGTACATGAGAAAGACTGCAAAGAAGCAATGGCCTTTTTTAATCTTAACTTTTATTGTTGCCACGACAATATCATCTACTATCATAAGATTTGAAGTGCAAATCGCCCAGATGGAGATCTGTTGGCAGCACAGTGTTTAGCTTTTGTTTAAGCAAACTTCAGGCTTTTCCTTTCAGATCATCTTTTAACTGAATCTGAGTAGAATAGATCGTGTATCACTTATTTAGTTTGATTTTAAGGTAATCATATAAGCTTTTTATTGCCCTTGCCAATTAAGTTTTGATAAACTTGTCCATTTTGAACTGTTTGGTTGCGTAGATAAAAGGTTGATTTATTATTATTGGTTTTTTTTATGTTAATTATTGTGATTTTTATCTGTGACTGTCTTCGATCAGATCCCTTCCCGGGGACATGGATGAGGCAGATGCTCTCCGCTCTAAACGTTGCAATGACGACGCCATTTCCCTCGCCCCCTCCATCACAGAGTCCATCATCGTAGAAGGTGAGCTGATTCTCACAGTGGAGTCGAGGTTCAGAGGTTCAGACTTGCCGGTTGTTCTCCTCTTAGCACTATCGGCTTCTAGCAAAGTCCGCAGATTTTGCTGCTTAACATGATTGAAGGCTTTGAAACTGTTTGTCTTCAGGGAGTTTTTTTTTTTTTATTTTTTTTAAGCGAAAGAGTGAGGATGTTTTCCTGAGTCATGACTTCAGCCTCATTAAGCTGAACTGTGTAGGAGAGATCAGACTGACTGGAGACAAGGGCTCTATGTTTGTTCTAGTCTTCAGAGTTTTATTGGATTTGCTTTTAACACTGAAGCGCTGTTGCAAACACCTGATACTCATCATCCTTTATTTTTGGGTTTTTGTCCACCTCCATTGAATGCAATCCTGTAGATTTTAAATTTGTAAGAAAGGCCAAGTCTCCTACTATCATCTTGTTTTTCAATAATTTTAGAAATAATGAAAATCAAAGATTTTTTTTTATTCATATTTGGGTCATTTATAAAAGGTAATTTTTTTGCCATAGTTTTTTGAGTTCTCAGCCCTCTTTCTTCAGATTCTCACTATGCAGCAGTGCGGGCTGACCTGGAGTCCGATGCTCAGGACTTGGAGGCAGACTCCTGGAGTACAGCAGTCGATCAGCAGTATCTGAAGAAACATACAAAGGACGTGGTGAAAAGGCAGGATGTTATATACGGTAGGCGGGATTGCTTATTACTTCTACATGCATGTATAAAACATCACTGCTGTTCAACAGTAACTTGAGTTTTTTTTTTTTTTTTAAGCTGCATATTGAGATTGTAAAACCACATTTATTTATTTTTTATTTTAATCTGGTTTTGATATTCCTCAGAGCTTCTCAAGGAGTATTAATGTAGAAAGACGCAAATGGATAACATTTAAATTCATTAAAACTAAGAGGGTCAAGTAATTCTGCTTAATCAGATTTTTTTTAAATATCCTGAAATAGCTAATGTTCACAAATTGGTCTTATTGCATATATTATCTAATGCATTAGTGTTAAATAATTGTGGATGTCTTATTTATAGATTTACGGTTCTTATAGAAGTATTCATACCCAATTATTGTAGTAGATGACCCAGGTCACACAATCCTGCTGCTCACCTGTTGAATTTAACTTAGAGATAAGATGCACCTGTTTGTGTGACTTTGTTTCATTTATCATTAGTGCTTTTAAACACCATGCCAAATGCATCTTTCAATTTAAAAGAACATTATTTTTTATGTAAGATTCACCTCAAAATCTCGGAAGTATTATTTATTTAGCCCCTTTCCTTCAATTCCCTTTAATAAAGAATTAATGTTTGACTATAGCATATCAAAACGCATTCTGCAAAAGGAATTCTGAGAACCAATGTGTTTTTCTTGTATAGAGCTAATGCAGACCGAGATGCACCATGTGAGGACGCTAAAGATAATGCTGCGCGTCTATGTCCGAGAGATGAAGGAAAACCTCCAGATGGACTCTGGCAGACTGGACTGTCTGTTCCCCCGCTTGGAAAACCTCCTGGACCTTCACACGCATTTCCTGTCATGTCTCAGAGAGCGGCGGAGGGAAAACCTTGTCTCACCCAGCGACAGGAACTACACTATCAACAGAGTGGCAGACATCTTAATCACTCAGGTATGGACCAGAACAGTGATTCCAGCTTTCTGGAAGTGCCTCAAATATCTTACGGTTAAGCTTAGAAGCAAGCAAAGGTTGCAGAGTGTTGTTAAAGCATGTTATTGGTGTGCTGCTACTATGAGCCTGTTTGTTGTGTAGTTCTCAGGTGAAATAGGAGAGAGGATGAAGGACTGTTATGGACATTTCTGTAGCCACCACACTGAAGCTGTCAGCTTTTACAAGGAGCTGCTGCAAAACAATAGAAGGTTTCAGAACCTCATAAGGGTAGGTTGTGCAACCATTTGAGTTGTTACGCCTTTAATCAGTTCCCTTTTTATTGTGCCTGCGTAGACTGCCAAAAGATAGACATTTCTACTCTCTTTTTTTTCTTTTCTTTTTTTTCCTCCAGAAAATCAGCAACTTATCCATCGTACGGAGGTTAGGAGTGACCGAATGTATTTTGCTGGTAACACAGAGGATTACCAAGTATCCAGTACTGGTGGAGCGCATCCTCCACAACACAAGAGGTCCAACTGCAGCAGAAACCCCTATTACAATCATAACAAATTAAACAAAAGCGTTTGCAGATTGGATTTGAAAAACAGTGTTTGTTTGTTTTTTTCTGTCTGTAGAGGGTACAGAGGAGCATGAAGATCTGACTCGAGCGGTGAGTCTGATTAAAGACACCATCAAAGAGGTGGACACACTGGTTAATCTCCATGAGAAGGATTCCCGTCTCAGAGAAATACACAACAAGATGGAGCCAAAGGCACAGGGAAAGATCAAAGATGGCAGAGTGTTTCGCAGGGAGGACCTCGCTCAGGGCAGGAGGCGGCTGCTCCACGAGGGCACAGTGAGCTGGAAGGCTGCCTCTGGCAGACTCAAAGGTTTGCCTCAAAATTAACCACAATCAGACAACAACACTTCTTTGTCATCAACTAAATCCCTCTGATGATACTCTGCATCTTCCAGATATTCTGGCTGTCCTGCTGTCAGATGTGTTGCTCCTACTTCAAGAGAAGGATCAGAGATATGTATTTTCCACAGTTGTGAGTAATATTTGGTCTTTATTCATACAATTCATGTTGAAAGTTTAGCATAAATCCATGAGGAGCATAACTGCCATACGATGATGGGCCAACTTGGGTCAAATCAAACAACCTAAGTTGATTTTTAAACCAAGAAATGTTTGATTAAGTTTAGTTTTTTGTAGATTTTTTATTTTTACACATTTAGCCTCAGGAATCTGTGGAAAGATGCTCCTTTCAAGCTTTACAGAAATGTCAGACTTTCTTTAAGGATCAATAAGCTGCTACTAAAATTCAGTTTGCCTTGGTGAGCCTTGTCATCCTTCTCCTGAATAGGCTTTGAAGCGTGGCTGACATGTATCGTTAGGGTCATCGCCTGGGTCAGTGAAGAAGCATAAGGTTTTGGATCATAATCCTGCTGGAACAACAAATACTTTCAATGTTTCAGCCATTTATTGTTGGTCCTCCTTCCTTATTGTACATCTTTGCTGCTGCCACCACCGTGTTTGAGTGTTAAAACAGGAATCAGCACAATGAAAACTTTTCCTTTGTCTCATCTGACTGGAAAATACTTCTCCAGAAGTCATGCCGTTGGACTCCAAGTGTCACTTTTTAGCCAGAACTTGTTTCTTGTTTTTTTCCTCAGTCCACAGAGATGTAAAAATCTGATGATAACTTTAAACATGACATTCATCCATGAAGAGTAGATGCAAACTTTCTACCTGTACTGTAACACTGTTAACAATAGCTTTTATTAATCAGTTGTAGAAGAAAAAAATAAAATCAGTTTGTTCTCTGTTTCCCTGTCTTTAATCCTTTCAGGACAACAAGCCATCAGTGATTTCTCTCCAAAAGCTAATAGTTAGAGAGGTGGCCCATGAGGAGAAGGCCATGTTTCTCATCTGTGCTTCCTCAAGCGAGCCAGAGATGTACGAGATCCACACCACTTCTAAAGAGGAGCGAAACACTTGGATGACGCACATACGGCAAGCTGTAGAAAGGTAAACAGGAGTTACACAAGCGGTCTGTGTTGAAATACTTCTTACAAGCACATTAATTTCCTGTAAACATCTTAAAGCTGGTTGTGCAAAATGCATTGAATAGTTTTACAATGTTAAGACGGATAATAATTCGTAGCATGTTGCTGTGTTTTCTTTTAGTTGTCCTCATTCTGAGGAGAGGCTGGTCAGTGAGGAAGAGGAGGCTCGTGCTTCTAGACTTAGAGAGTTTCAAGGTAACGTCTGACGACAGGAACACAATCATGTCCACAAGGAGGTGCTGATGTCTCACATTAAGCCTTTGGTTTATTGATGGTGTCAGGAAATTAAAGAGTTGGCTCAGTTTGTTCCAAAGAATTCTTAGCAGTTTTTCTTTAATTTTTTTTTTTGAGGGGAAAAACTTTTTTTTTCTAAAAAACAGCTGATATCAGACCAAACAAACATATTAAGAGCTTAATATTCCCCTAAAATTACTCATATCTATAAGCTGATCAACTGAATTAACCCCAAAAGGGGTTAAATATGATCAGATATTAGATAGAACCTTATTGATCTCACAAGAAGAAGAAATTTGCTTGTGATATTGAGTCTTATAAACAACAGAAGTTTCACAAAGGAGGAAAAGGTGCATGAAGTATATGCAGTACATCAGATATATTTACAGTGGATAGGAAAAAAAACTAAGAAAAAGAGACTTATAGTGAATTTTATTCATTATTTATAATAGTATTCATCTATATACTCATTCAGTAGAAAACCCATGTCCTGTATTTATGGAACCATTATTTATCCTGCTCTTGCTGGTATTGCACTTCTGGTTAGACCTCAACTGCATTTCGTTGCCTTGTACCTGTAAATGTGTAATGACAATAAAGTTGAATCTAATCTAATCTATATACAGTAGGATTTAAGGTGTCTTATGTACAGTCAACTGGTGACTGGTTAAAACAAAGTGCAGTAAACACCAGTATGTATTTATTTTGTCATTTGTTTTTGAGTTAATCAAATTATGTCCGTTTGGGCCTGCAGAGCGTCTGAGCCAGCGAGATGCAGTGATCACCCAGGCTCTCACAGAGAAGCTGCAGCTGTTCACAGAAATGGCGGAGTCTGTGGCAGGTCTAGAGGACACGGCTTCCCGTTCTAGACTGCTGCTACGAGGAGACTCCTCAGACCTCCAGCAGGGAGAGACTCTACTCAAAGGAGCCATCACTGAAGGTAGGCAGGTGCTGTAAGGAAGGCAGGTGCTATGTATCATCTGCATCAAAGGCACCTTCTCTTGCACTGTATGGAAGTTGTGCACCCCTTTGCTTCTTTGTCTCTTAACATTTGCCGTTCTTGCTTTCTTTGAAACTTTAGTTGAAAACCTGCAGAACTTGTTGCAGTCTGGAGTGAGGGAGGAGGCTCAGTCCACTCGAGCAGAGGAAGGAAGCGGTTCTGGGGTTCTGCCCAGGAGAGCGGGAACCTTTGGAGGCTATGACAGCAGCCCGGCCATCCTCAGTAAGAGTGAGTTCAGTCTTCTCATCATTCTGTGGAACTGATTTATGTTTTTTTTTCCTTGGTAAACTTTCCTCTCTAGTCTTTACTTCTCTGTATTACATACACTTAAACATGCGGCATGTGTCCATATGAGCAGTGTATGTGTTTATAGATCTTTTGTTTCATTTCTGTGCTCCTACATGTATTTGTGTGTTTGCCAGACGGCAGCGTAAAGAAGAGCTTCTCTGGCGAGTCTAGAAATCGAGACAGGAGCCAGAGAGCCAGCTCAGACCCTCAGCTCAAAGACCTCTGTGGAAGCCACACCCTGGAGCAGACGGTAGGGGCCTCACACACCTACATACGCAGGATATTTTGGGATGTGTCACTCTGTTATTTATCTATGGATAAGCAGAGGGAAAGTTTTAATTTCCTTTTTTATGTTTGGTGGAATATGAATAGCACGAGTCTCTTTATGTGTTTATAAGTATAAACTCTAGATAAATATTATCATGAGAACATTCAGTTAATTCCCAACAATCGTGGTCCTTGAGAACAATCGCCCTGTCTAAATATAGCTCTGTGTTGGTGACAGGGAGCACTGTTTGTGGAACAAAAGCCAAGCCAACAGACAGAAATATACCAGACAAATATTTGATCTGAACTTCACTCTACTCCACAACACATTGCTGCTAAGCTGTTGCCTTTTTTTGATCATCAATTTCATGAACATCAACATTATTACATTTCTTTGTTTTTTACTTTTATGCATGTGACTTTTATTTGCATTATTTCTGTAAGTGAGTGGCCTCATACATGTGTCACGTCTGGAGATGATTCTACTTTCTACTAATTTTTAGCCCAGAGTCTGTGTGTGACTAGTTGGGGTTACAGTGTTTTCACTTTCTTTATTTCCATTCTTTCACTTTGTTTATTTCTCAGGTTGATCAGAGTTGCTCCTCTCCTCCAAAATGGAACCGCATCTGGTCCAACTCCTTCCCTGAAGCTGAGGTGATCTTTTCTCAACATACATAGCTGCTGGATCTTATTTCGCATTTGATCGGTGTCCTCATGTGGGGAAAATGCTTCAGAAATGTGTTCTTACAAATTCCCTGAATTCTCTTTCTTTATCATTCTAGTTCTTTGACAGAGTGCTGATGCTCTCCCAGAGGCTTTACAGCTTGCAGGTAATAAATACTGTGCTCTACACACTCTGATTTAGTTTACAAGACCTGCAATTCCAGATAAAACAATGTGTTCCGTTCAAAGCAAATATATACATATACTTTAAAAGGACTTATGATTATTTATTTATTTTTTTACTTCTCTGTTATTTGCCTGTTTTATGTCAGTTACCAGAATATTTTCCACTTGCTGAATGCCAGAATAGACAACCTTTGTGTTAAGGTTTTCATAAAACCGGCAAATTAGTATTGGATCTGGATACTCCTCAAACCCTCTGCCGCCTCTTGTGACTTAATGGAGAAATAAAAAGAAATCAGACTAGATATCAGGAAGAACACCGTGGACCCCTACAAGGTCGCAGTTATCTTCAACACTTTTTTATTTCACTATCTTTTGTCTATTTCTGAGAGTGTGGCTCAGGTTTGGTTGTGAAGAAGAAAGTGCAGGATCAGTTTAAATGTTTTGTTATTTATTTTTTGGTCCTTTAATATAATAACTGCAGAACGTTTCGCTGCTTCACTTTTCTGAACCCCATCAGGCATCAAACTCTTTCTGATATACTGCCTATAATCTTAGAAATTAATTCTGTTTAAAACGTTATTGGGTAATGGGACTTTTACAGCTTTTAACATGAAAAGGGAAATCTGCAGGGGTTTGAATAGTAGAATGACTGAGAAATGTTGAGCGTGAACAACACCTTCAGCGCAACGTCTTGCTGATGCTTCCCTCTATAGAAGGGGTCTGCGACCTTTATGATCCAAAGAGCTGATCTCGCCCTCGGTCCAGCTAAATGAAACATACTTATAGACGCAAATGTAAAGACTTTCTGGAAAAAAAGAAAATTTTTTTTTACCAGAAATATCTACTTGTTTTCATTTTTATCAAACCACTATTGTAATTTTAGAAAACAAAAAACAAATTTTTGCAAAAAAGAAAAAAATAATAATTTTTACTGTCATTTTCATTCCAGTTGGTATTTGTGGAAAATTATATAAAAAAATTGTTTGTAAACAATTGAAAAGAAAACAAATAGCATGTAAAAAAACATTCCTTTTAGGAATATTCTATTGCACAGATTCATACCATTTATTGACTAAGAACATACGTAAAACAACATAAATATTTAGCTAAAATCTGCATTACTGGTTTTTGTATCTATATTAAAAGGAAAGCATGATTGAAGCTTGAAAGCAACCTGATGCTTTAGCACCATCTTGTGGTAGTGCTGTTGGTAGTGCTCTGTTGCTTTTTTTTTTTTTTTTTTTTTTTTTTTTTTAGTTTAATGGGGATAAATCTTGATTGTTATCCTGAAGGGAGGCAGTATCTGCATTTTATTGTTACGAATCAACATATGATGTCAGAAGCCATGGTATGGCTTGGGTCTAATCATTGTAAATTGTACTTTCCCGTTTTGTTGATTGTGTCTTCTTGCTTTCCTCCTTGCTTAGGCCATCGTATCCCAGCAGGACAGCCAGATAGAGCTGCAGAGGGCCTCACTTACAGAGCGGGTGTCGTTACCTGGACGCCACAGAGGAAACGTGCTCCTAGAACAGGAGAAACAGCGAACTTTAGCTCTGCAGAGAGAGGAGCTGGCCAACCTGAACAAGCTTCAGTCTCAGCACAGGCAGGAGCAGCAGCGCTGGGAGAAGGAAAGGGAGAGGCACCGCCAGCAAGTGGAGGTGACCGAGGCCCGGCTACGGCAAAGAGAGGAGGAGTGCAGGAAACTTGAGGTACAGCTTTATGGTGCTGCTTTAAAGATACTAAGCTGATTTATAAGGGGTTGGATGCACACTACAGGTTTCAAATGCACATAGTTTTACATCGATAAGGCATATAAACTACAGTGCTGTATGATATATTTACTTTAATACAGGAGCAACTGGCTAAGGAGAAGGAGGAACTGGACCGGCAGAGAGAGACTTATCAGAAGGACCTGGAGAGACTGCGGGTGTCCACCAGAGCTGTGGAGAAAGAAAGGGAGCGACTGGAAAACGTGAAAAAGATGAAAAGGAAAACAATCGAGGTGAGAAGCCTATAATGGTAACAGGGATACAATATTTGGTGACATTCCAGAAAGTATTGAAATAATTTGATCCCAGTAGCATTTGAATGGATTAGGTTATTTTTAAACACGCATCTCTGTTTTTCTGAGATTATCTCCTGAGCTGGCAGGCTTAGGGCCGCTCACCTCTTACCTGTTCTAGATAACTTATTAAGTTTTCCTTACAACATACACTATATTGCCAAAAGTATTTGCTCACCCATCCAAATTATTGGAATCAGGTGTTCCAATCACTTCCATGGCCACAGGTGTATAAATTCAAGCACCTAGGCATGCAGACTGTTTTTACAAACATTTGTGAAAGAATGGGTCGCTCTCAGGAGCTCAGTGAATTCCAGCGTGGAACTGTGATAGGATGCCACCTGTGCAACAAATCCAGTCGTGAAATTTCCTCGCTCCTAAATATTCCACAGTCAACTGTCAGCTGTATTATAAGAAAATGGAAGTGTTTGGGAACGACAGCAACTCAGCCACGAAGTGGTAGGCCACGTAAACTGACGGAGCGGGGTCAGCGGATGCTGACGCGCATAGTGCGAAGAGGTCGCCAACTTTCTGCAGAGTCAATCACTACAGACCTCCAAACTTCATGTGGCCTTCAGATTAGCTCAAGAACAGTGCGCAGAGAGCTTCATGGAATGGGTTTCCATGGTCGAGCAGCTGCATCCAAGCCATACATCACCAAGTGCAATGCAAAGCGTCGGATGCGGTGGTGTAAAGCACGCCGCCACTGGACTCTAGAGCAGTGGAGACGCGTTCTCTGGAGTGACGAATCGCGCTTCTCCATCTGGCAATCTGATGGACGGGTCTGGGTTTGGCGGTTGCCAGGAGAACGGTACTTGTCTGACTGCATTGTGCCAAGTGTAAAGTTTGGTGGAGGGGGGATTATGGTGTGGGGTTGTTTTTCAGGAGCTGGGCTTGGCCCCTTAGTTCCAGTGAAAGGAACTCTGAATGCTTCAGCATACCAAGACATTTTGGACAATTCCATGCTCCCAACTTTGTGGGAACAGTTTGGAGCTGGCCCCTTCCTCTTCCAACATGACTGTGCACCAGTGCACAAAGCAAGGTCCATAAAGACATGGATGACAGAGTCTGGTGTGGATGAACTTGACTGGCCTGCACAGAGTCCTGACCTCAACCCGATAGAACACCTTTGGGATGAATTAGAGCGGAGACTGAGAGCCAGGCCTTCTCGTCCAACATCAGTGTGCGACCTCACAAATGCGCTTCTGGAAGAATGGTCAAAAATTCCCATAAACACACTCCTAAACCTTGTGGACAGCCTTCCCAGAAGAGTTGAAGCTGTTCTAGCTGCAAAGGGTGGACCGACGTCATATTGAACCCTATGGATTAGGAACGGGATGTCACTTAAGCTCATATGTGAGTCAAGGCAGGTGAGCAAATACTTTTGGCAATATAGTGTACTTTCCTTGTGACTCCCAGTATTTATTTGCAAACAGGCCCCCATGTTTCTCCACCTTATGAGCTCAGCGCTTTGCAAGTCATAACTCCATTTGTAGGGTTGTACAGGGTACAGTGCTCTGCTCAGATCTCTGCTGCTGGGCTAAACCACAAATAGGCTCCAAGGTAGCAGTAGTTTAGGTTTATCTCTGTCGGCATCAGGCCAATTATAGAAATCAATTATTGTTGTGTTCAAACATTTTATATTATCAGGTAAGTCTAACATTATTTAGCAATGCACTCGGAAAGCTCCATATTTGCTCTCACACGGGGTCTGCTGGAACACCAACAAACCAGCATCCACATAAAAGCATTATTTTAACTTGTACAAACTGTTACTTATAGGGTAGAAAGGCATATATCTGTCATTGTAGTACAATGTGGGTCATTGTTTGCCTGCTTCATGGGAGAGGAGTTTTCAGGATGATCAACCGACTGTAATTTCATGCCTGGTGCTAACAGGTCTGCCAAGAAGTCATGATAAAACTGCCCTATAAAAACACTGGCAATCACTCAGATAATTGTTGCAATGGGGTTTTTCTGTCAGGCATAAAGAAAGTATAAATCTAGACTTGTATAGAGAGGAGAATGACATCAGTGTTTGCGCCACATCTTGACTCACATACGTTTCTGTCATCAAGAGTCTCATTTGATGTGTTTACTCAAAATATCTCTGACACAAAGCAGGCCGGAACACATCAGCACAGTGAGTCACTGCCCCTGGTCTGCAGTGGCCAGTCATCCATAAGTTGTACCAGCAGGCATGTTTTTGCACATTAAACCCAAGAGGCATGATGTGGCTAATGAAAATGGAAACTGTAAATAGCCATTTGTTTAAAAAAAACAACTTTTCAAAGTATTAAAGAAATGGTTTGCATCAGGGTGAATTAATGAACTGCTCTTTAAAAAGAAAACCTCATCTATGCATTTTCAGAGGGTCAGAGATGTCGCTAAATGAGTCATGTGACCCAGAGTAATCTGAGTTCATTTAAACATGAGAGCTAACTAAGCTAAAATTTGTTGTAAGGCAGCAAAACCGATACAACTTACCTGATTAGACATATGTTTTGTTCTCTGATGTAAGATTTAGCGGCTTAAGTTAGAGACAGTGCAGGGCTGACAGAGGGTTTGAGGGCTACTATACCTAGGAGTTACACGTCTAGCACCCTGAGTGGCTAAACGTTACACAGTAAAGCTGTAATATTTAATTCCAACATTTTTTTTTTTTTTTGATTGGAGCCTCTTGTTTTAAACAGATAAAAAAATTGATTTATATAATTGCGTATTTAGCCACTATTTGGCAGCGGAGCAAACATAGGGTTCAATATTGAGCTGCTATTACATTTTGATCAGACTTTTTTTCTGTTCTAACATAGATACATATACAAGAAAAGTTTATTTCTAAGTTGAGCTTTGAAAGTAGAAAAAAGAAAAAATGAAAATAGCATATTCTAGCATTAAAGCTACAGTGTGTAATAATTACAGGGATATACAGTCAGAAATGTAATATATTATACATAACTATGTTATTTATCATCATCTACGAGCTCAGCCTCTTAACCTTAATATTTGCGTTGCCTTAGAATTCGTTATTTATAATTACATAGGAGCGGGTCTCGCAGCCATGGAGGCAGACATCTTTGCGCTACGGCAGCGCAGAGCCAACAAACCAGCGATTGCGAGATCGCCCATTACGCTCGAAAGTAACTACGGCAAGTTGAGAGAGATGAACTGAGACGGTACTGAACAATAGATGGCAGTATTATGCCTGAGAATACTATCTGTAAAATTATCTATGTAAACAAACCTCATCACTTGAGAAGGTAGGTGATGCGGACGTCGTGGAAGACATTTTGTCCCGTAACGCTCGCCGTACTGTTGTGGGGGGAGAAGTGGTGGGGGGGAGATGTTCATGTTGCTGCGGTCTGCAGTCTGGACGTTAGATGTCGCTAAAAATTACACACTGTAGCTTTAACTGTACTTTTATTTTTTTGCTGAGGGCCATTTGGGTCCCAAAAGTCCTTAATATGCAGCAGCCTGTTTTAGCAACGAATCAAAATAAGCAAATCAGTTTCTAACCTCTGCATCATAGACAGCAACTGAGACTATGCGTTTTCTTTAAATGATAATACACTGTTTATTTGTATTTCCCTTTAGCTTAGCTTAGTCTTTATACAAAATGCCCTAATGCTGCTAACAACTATTCTAACTGAAAATGCACTTTTTGTTCATCTTTGGCTGAAAAATTTCGGTTGGCTGAATTTTTGGTGCATCCCTGGGAATCATATATAACCAACAGGAAACAAAACAATCACATCAACCAGAATCCCAAAATAGTTTACCAAAGACGGCTAAATATGTCTAAAAACTTTTCTATATTAAAACATTTACATATATTTTTTGTTTTATTTGTGCATGTATATTATCTACTGCATAAATTAGATCAATAATTGGGCTGGATATATTAACAAAGTAATATAATAACAAAATGAGGAGAGTTGGCCTAGTGGTTAGAGCGGTGCGCTTGTGCTCTGAGAAGATTTCAAGTACCCGGTTCAATCCCCAGAGACTGCCCTCTGGCTCTCTGAGCAAGACCCTTAACACCACACTTCTCCCTGGGTGCCACACAATGGCAGCCCACTGCTCCCCAAGGGGATGGGTTAAAGGCGGAGAGTTGGTTTCTCCATTGTGAGATCAATAAAGTTTAATTTCAATTTCCAAAACCTTAGGATGGAACAGTAAATGCACAGAAAAAGGTAAAAAACATATGCCTCTCTACCCTCAGTGTATGCGACCGATGTAGAATATAACATCTCAAATGTCTGGTTCCCAAAACCTCAAAATTAAGCTTTAAATGATGTTAAATCCATAGGAGTAATTGTTTTGTTACGACGTCTCCCTGTATCACTAACTTTTGATGCATGATCTGGACATATTCTTTGAAGCCTCTCGGAGCATCACACAGCAGCAGAACCAGTTAGTAAGCTCTGCCCTTCAGCGGTTTATGTTTTCACATGGTTTGAGTGACATTCAGTTTAGACAGATGTGTATATAATGCCACCAATCTAACAGACAGTGTGGCTTCTTCATCTGTTTGTTCTGAGATATTTGAATTTTATTCAGATAGCTTGATTTGAAGTTGTCTGTAAATGCACAAACTATTGTTCCAAAAAATATTCTATGCTTTTAATTTACTCTCTCTCTTTTTTTTAAACAACGGATTTAAATGAGCTTACAAGAATGGGTTTTAAAATGATGACAAACTGCAAGATCATATTGATTTAGTATTAACATGTTTCTTTTGCTGCGGTAAGGGACTTTTCCTGGCCGTGGGAGATTTACAAGTGCACTCCTGCATCAGGCAGCATCAAACAAGCTTTTCATTAGCTGTAACCACAGAATCTCTTTCAGGCTCTTTGCCAAGCTGATATCCTCAGACATTTAATAGCCCCCACCCAAACCTAAGGCTCATCAGCAAACTTAAAGAGCTATAATTAGACTCTGGGGAAAAAAACAAACAAAAAAAAAACAGGGAGGTTTATTCTTTTATTTTTCTCAACAAATATGTTTGGAAAATGTTGCTTGCTTGAGAATTTTCACTACTTTTTTGTCTCTTTTCACCTTAGCCATGATGGGTTCTTTTCAACATCAGGTTATAGAGGAATCATTTAAAAATAAACTCATAAGATCACACATTATTTTGTGTTATTAAATGTTAAATCTCCATAGATCATAATGAATTTTATTGAACTCCTTAAAGGAAAAAACTAGGCCGAGTGTTTTTAGCTATTCAATAAGTTCAAGTTGCCTCCTGCTGTTCTTTTGCTCCAATTGGCTACATTAACAGGAAAGACAAAACTACCAAAGTTATGGGAGCAGAAAACCGTGAAAACTGTTAAACTGACTTAAGAGATGCTGACTCACATCTGTGTCCTAAATGAAGGTGGCTTCAGTGATCTGAGTCTGTCCTTATCATCACCCCCACCTGGTAAACAAACACAGATGCCTCTGACTCACCTTCCTGTTTCGTTCCGCTTTGATGAACAAGGAGAACGAACAACGCTTTCTGGCAGTTGTTGCCCTCAAGCTGTTTGGATCCATTTCCCATCTGTTGGCTGTGTATTGTTTATAGTATAACTCAGTCCTTCACCTACGAGTTGGGCTAAATGATTCATACTATATATAGAGCCATGCAGGCATTCATTTCATTTATTTCACATGTTGCTGCAATGCAGCTAGAAACTTAAATATTTTTGAGATTTTAGATAATGAACCAAAACTCTATTTGATTTATTTTAGTGTAGGCAGAGTAAGAACTGTCAGGAGGCAGAGCCGTAAAATTAAAGGCTGAAAGGGGGCAATAAAAGCAGGAATTCAAATAAGAAATTTAACGTTACATAATCAGTCATAACATTAAAAGAATAATGCATATTCATGTAGTAAAAGGAAAAGACAGGTGCTGTTCCATTATTCTGCCAAGTGGAATCAGTCCTAACTGAGGTGTGACTTTGTAAAACACTCCTGTCGCCTCTATGAAAGCTGCAAGTCTTTTAAGCTGGTCTATACCAGAGTTTCACATCTAGAGCTTTGTTATTATTTGCTAAGTTTTAAGCCAGGCATACACTTTGCGATATTTTCAATCATTGCACGCAGCTGCAGCTCCCACAGTGGGAGTTCACAGCTCATGTATGTTCTCACAGTGTGCCGCCCGACCCTCTGGTGCGATCTACCTGCTCATACTGCACATCTGAAAACCATATCGGACTCCGCTCCGATGTGAGATGGCACTACTCGGACTCGTCTATACGGAAGCCAAACGAGTAGAAGAGGAATATGAAGCTCACTGGAGTGAAACGCTCTGCCTTGGTCATTTGGGAAATTTTGTGCTAAAAGCCCTTAAAAGAAAAGGTGACACATTTTTGGACAAAGACGTGGCTGAGCAAATGTGGCTACTACTGTCTGTCAATTTTACATAAAGGTCCAGCCCTTCATCCTAAGGATAGATTTAATTAAAAGTTCCTGTTCACAGACTATATCCATGCAGTCTGACTGGGGTTGACTAAAGCCGGGCATACACTGTACAGTTTTTTTTTGCCCTTTTCAAGCCGATTCTCCGGTCATGCGAGAATTTTTCTATCAACAAGAGCATCTCATGACCATCTCCTGATCAGGAATCGTGAGGTCGGGAGAAAGTCAAACATGTTTGAAATTCAGTCGGCCATCACGAGGTGGTCGTGGATAAATCGCTCAGTGTGAACGAAGATTCTTCTTCTTCCTCTCAGACAAAAACAGGAGCATGGTGGGGGTGTGAGTGAAATGGAGTTCTTTCTATAAAATTGACAGAACATATTTGTATGAAGCCAGATCGGTCTCAATTTTCACAAATACACGTGATTAGTACATGCACAGGACAAGATCCACACATGCACAGAACAATTCACACAAGCACCCAAAAATCCACACACACACACACACACACAATACTAGATCCACACACCCCCAGCACGATCCAAAAAACCACACAAGATCAGCATGCACAGAACAAGATTCACCAAATTATTTCTGGCCCAGAAACAATTATAAATGAAATAACAAAATACCAGTGGTCTTTAAACTTCACTGCATTTGTGTGTGGATTTTTGAGACTGCCCTGAAATGCCTCGATACACAAAATCCTTTTTTAAGCAGGAATGGTTTGCTACCAATCATAAAACTCCTGTAGAAGCCAAACACAAGAAAGTACTCCACGTGGGATGACCCCCCAGATCCCACTTCTTCTGTATCTGCCCCGCTCCTTTCCAGACCGCCTGCGCAAAGCAAAGCCTACGTCCTCCTACATCCGCTCCGACTTCTTTGGAGCTCGAGGAGAGCATGTGCTATATTATTTCTTTCATAGGAGAAAAACATGAGGTAATGAGCGCTTAATTTAATAAAAAAAATTATTAAATCTTACTATCTGCATCAATCATACCTGCTTCTGCCCAAACATTTGTATTGTGCGTGTCTGGATCTTGTACTGCGTATGTATGAGTCACAAATGTGTATTTGTTAAAATTGAGACCGATCTAGCTCCATATTTTTGTGCAGCTATGTCTTTGTCTAAATACATCAGCGCCTTTTATTTTTTAGGATTTTCGGCACAAAAAAGGCAGAGCGTTTCACTGTAGTGAGCTTCATATTCCTCTTCTATTTGTTTGGCTTCCGTATAGACGAGTCCGAGTAGCGCCATCTCACAGCGGAGCTGAGTCCGGCGTGGTTATTTAGATGTGCAGTGTGAGCAGGTAGATCGCATCAGAGGGTTGGGCTGCACAGTGTGAGAACACATCGTGAGCTGTGAACTGTATGAGGAAATCGCAGGTTTTCGTCGTACAGTGTGAGCTGTAGCTGCATCCAACAATTGAAAATATAACACAGCGTATGCCCGGTTTAAACCACCCCATTGCAGCTCTGGCTGTATGTTCAGTATCCGGACAGTTTAGCTCTACCCCTTTTCTTTTTTTTTACCTGCCAACCAACTTGTTGACAGTTTTTCCTGCGATTACTTCCCTCTATATTTATATCAATTCCGACCAGTTTATGTGTCTGCTGAAGGAAGGCTTTCCCACAACATGATCCTGCCTCCTCCGTGTTCTCATCTGGCACATTACTTTCTCAAAGTGTAAAGTGTTAATATATCCTATTGCTTTCTTATAAGATGGTTAAATTTCCTCTTAAGCATGGTTTGTGATGTGTGGTTAGTTTGCTGTTTACTTTTTTATTTTAGATCAGGAGAAAATATCGTTCATTTTCCCTTTTTTACTCAGAAGCGATTAATTATTTTAGGTTAGATCCTCCAACAATATCATATATATTTATGTTTCTTTGGGTCCCAGTTAATCCTCACATTTCCAAACTCTGGAAATAGATCTGTTACTTTCATTAATCTTGTGGCTTTCACCCAAACCACACCTACAGATGGCTACTTCATTTTGTTTTTATTATGAATCAAACTTTGATGTGCACAGAAGCCTCATCTTACCATTATGCTCAGGTTGCATTTAGGCCTGGGGCTTGTTGAGTTTATTTTTTTACTCCCATCACAAGTCAGTCGGCTAATTAGAAATCCGTTGAGCAGAAAGATAAACCTAATGAATCAGTAACGACAGGTATTGTATAATCAGTGTTATCTACATGGTTTGGATTCTGCCCCTGAGCTGTAGTAACACAGCAGTGAAACTGCTCTATAGATTGGAACCTGAATCATAATCCAATATTTACCCAACCTGTATTTCCCTCTAGGTGGTATCCATTTTCCACAATGCAATATATTGTGCATTGTAAGTAAAGATGTGCTTGATTTATGAGAATCCATGCAAACTCTGTGTTTAGAAGCTGTATAATTAGCCAACACTAACCGGTCATTATCGAAACCTTCTGGAAGACGTTTTCTGCTAACTGTTTATGAGCTGTCAGTCAGAGCTCCTTGCGCCATGCTGCCTCTTTTTGGTCACCTGATCTCCATTTATGTGGTTAAAGACGTTTATGTTGTTAGGGGAACAATTGAACATCTGTGTGTCAAGATGAGCGAGTGCTGAAAGAAGAGAAAATGATGGAGGGGAAAGAGGAAGGTAGGGTCAGGCAAGAGGGTACGGGATCGTTTCCCTCACAAGGACTTCTCTTTTACTTAAGGTATTTCCTGTACAGCTGGAGGAAACTGAGTCAAATGACGTTTAACATCATCAGTCATTTTCCTGGTGGATGCTATATTGAAGAGAAAATATAGAGTGATTCCTCCTCTAATTTAAGCTTAACTCAATGTTTCTGCACCTTTTCATTAAGGTCACACATTCAGAAATGAATTGTCTTCCTTTATATAGAGCCAGAACACATTTACAGTAGATTTCTAGTATTTAGCTTGTTTATAATGAGGAGGAGGGGATCACCAGTGGAGTCTTCCTGAATAGTTAAATGTGACCTCAAAAATACGGTTAATAGGAGGAAGCATATCAGACCCCTGGGCTATTTGGCCACGTTCACACTGGAGCCTGAAGTGACCCAAATCCGATTTTCTTTTTCTTTTCTTTTTTTTGCTCATTTGCGACCTGGATGTGACCTTTTCATGGCAGTCTGAACAACACATATCCGATTTTTTTCCAATCCGACCCAGGCTACTTGGCTATGTGGTCCTGAATCTGATACAAATCTGATCTTTTCAAACGCAACCTGTGTCTGAACGGCCAGGTCTGATTCATCCCTCTTGAACGCCATTCATACCTGACAAAGGTCACTATTCTGCGTCTTGCTACGCAGAAGCGGCAAGAAAAACAACAACCATGGCAGATGATGATGCGGAGAGCAGTATTTATGTTTAAACATGTGAAAAGATTTAGTTTTTATGGTTGGAAAAGATCGCTAGATGCGCGCCGGCACTACCATCCATGTTTACTTCCTTAAACATAGAGCATGCTGGCCTGTGACGTCATCATGTCCTCTACTGCGCATGCGGGACACTTGCATTGTATGACTGCAGTTCACACAGGAGATCACATACAAGTCGCATATATTTGGAAATATAAATGGCAATGCAAAAAAAAATCGGATTTCACAAAAAAAATCAGAAATGAGCATCAAGGCCTGCAGTGTGAACATAGCCTCGATGAGGGGTTTCAGCACCCTTCCCATTTCTATGGATTACATAGAGACAGGACAGCCACAGAGAGCTTTAATCCCTCTGCAGAGTGCTGGTCTGTTAGATCTCCAGACGCCTTAACTCAGACACGTTTCTCCTAAAAACCCCACCAGACTAATTAACTTATCAACTAATATTTAAGCCAAAGACTTCTCCTTCACAGCTCTCCTCTTGGGTGGCCATTCAGTCAAACACTAATGCAGAAACATCCAACTAAAACATCATTACTCTTCATCTGCCCTCCCAGCTTTTCAGTATTTGCTTTTGTCGCTCTTTTTTTTTTTTGTCTTTTACACATTTCTTAGCTTCTGACAAGTAAATTAATCAAACTATTGTGAGCTACAAGCTGAAACACAGCCGGAGAGAAAGAGCTCCATGACATATGAAGATATAAAGTCTCTGTATTTATGCCACCATTTATTACACAATAAAAAAATTATATATGTATATATATGTGTACGGTATATATAGATATATACACTGAGAAAAGGAACAAAGCAGGATTTAAAATGGAGACAGTGGGATGTTTTTTTTTTAAACCAATTTTTTGTCTCTGCTTAGTTTTAATCACCGTTTTCAATGTGATCGTATCAAATGAGCCTCAAAAGAATGAAGAAACTTTTTATTTTAGGTGTTTGGGAGCAAACTGGCATGCAGTTTGTTTTAGTCATCATAATAAGACTCTGTTTCAGGATGGACTAGTTGTGCACATCTCAAAGTAGTGTCATAAAAGATGTCAATTCTGTATGTTTTGATGTCTTTGTTTAGAGAAAGGTAAATACCCTGCGGCAGCTCTGAGAAACCACAGTGTTTGGGAAGGAATCGGTTGCTTGAAAGCTCTGTAATTCTCTGTAATGGCACCTATTCTAGACTTTTTACAGTTCTTGTAACGTAATACGCTGGATTAGTAACACAAACACTGATGGGTGCTCTGTGATGGAGTAATTCTCTTGTTTAACTTAATCTTCACAGCGTCTTTAATTCATTCTTGTGATTTTTGCAAACAATGCAGCCTCTGTCTTTCATCCTTGGAGTTCAGGAGAGCTGTTTTTGTTACACTGCTTATCCTAAAGACTTGTCTTTTTTCGTTACGTGCCTCTATGTGCACCGGGACCATTAGAGGTTTTATGTTTCTCATTTAATCTGCCCGTGTGTTGCAGTGGGGGCACACGTTTATGCTCTTTGTGCATCTTGTACTTTACAGTGTTTGTTAAAGTGCTGGCTCTGCAAAAAGGAAGCTTTTGGTGTGTTTCTCATTTCCTCCAGGGCTTATAAACACTCTGATAAGTAAACAGATCTATGTAATGGTTCAAACTGCTGACTTATAACCGGTGTGTCTTCTGCAGACTGAAGAAGCAGCTGATTCTGACCTCAATATAACTGCATGCAGATTTTAATCCCATTCATGATGCCAGCTAAAAGATGAATCCTAGCAATTGACCACCTGTCTCCTCTGTCACCCTTAGGTTGCTCCTATGTCTGGTAGTCTGAACGGGGAGCTCCTCTCATCCTCTGGTCTCGCCGGCTCCACCTGTATCTCCGAGTTGCCGCACTCCCAGAAGCCCATAGTGCGGGCCAGTCTCTCCGTGGCTCAGGCTGACTACCCCGAGCGTCCAGAAGTCGCAGTGAGACGGGAGACTGGCTCCTCTACGCTTCCTCTACCCTTGAAAACTGAGGTGCCGCTCCACCTCTTCAGCACCACTAACCAGCAGCACAAACCGGTCGGGGTGCAGCAGCAGATCCCCACCAAACTGGCAGCAATCAACAGCGGTAAAGGGAAAGGAAGCAAAAGTGGGAAGGCGTCGCATCGCACAGACAGCTCCAGTAAGGAATTGAAAGAGTTGCTCGTTCACTCGCCATTAACTTTGTCACACAAAGCTTAGTGCAATATAAGCCCCAATTGTTTTGTGGAATGTGAAATATTTTAAGGTTGCAAAGATTTCTACAAATCTAATCTACAAATGAGATAGTTTGCCAATGGAATTACTATTTTTACTCTTGAAATAAGATAATAAGATAATATGCACTTGAAATAAGACAGTGCAATTGTGTTTTCCTATTTTAAATGTAAATAGTCTTGTTCCTTTGGCAAAATTACTCTTTTACCTCATCAATCCAAGAGCAAATGCACTTATTTTAAGAAGAAAATTACTTTTCTAGATTTCTATTTTTTCCAGGGCAATGCTTTTAGAAGGTATGTATTTAGCAAATGGACTCCACTTGTTTATTCTGTGGAGTGAAATCAGAGCTAAAAGGAAAATGTCTTCCTAACAGCATTTTTTATGCTCAGTTTTGACAACAGTGAGACCATCAAAGCTGTCCGCCTGTGGGAAACGTGGATCTTTATCTGAGAGGCAAACAAGTTTTGAGTTGTTCTTTTGAAATGAGCCCAAAATATGTTGAAAGGAATGTTATGGGATTCATGTCTGCGCTTGTTTAAAGTCACATTTAGAAACGTGTAGATTTTTCCATCTTTGCTTCCTTTAAGAAGTGGTCTGCTTCCAGTAATAAGGGGAAACCAACCAGCGTAGAAATGCATGAACAGAGCTTCCTTTGTTCATTTCTGAAATTTCAGAAATGACTTCTTCGTCCCTATTAGAGCTCATTAGTTGTCTAAATTAGTTTTCCCCCTTCAAATGATCACAATTACCCTGTGAAAAGCTTCGCTGCTCCAGATTAGCAGTGAAATCCAATACCCCAATCAAACCAGTATTGTTTCTTTTGTTTCTCCTCCCACTCCTTTTTGAACCCTCCTCCTCTTCTAGCCTCGGTGGACATGAAGCAGATGCTCCCCCTGAAACTGTCTGCAAGAGAGGACAATGTGCTGAAGGCCAAACGCTCCATCAGCCCCCATCAGCAGCCAGTTCAGTCCCACTCCCTGCATCACCACTCAGGTATCTTTCAGTCATAGTAGGACAAACACAGTGATCCGTGGCCTCATTTATTTAAACAAAAAAAATATGGGAAATTCGTATAATACTGTCATTTTTAATTGTTTAAGTCTTTGACTGTAATGCTAGGAGCAGCATCCATTATGGAAACTTTAAATTATTTTCTGTCCCTGAAAGAAGGAGCAGCCTGAAAGCATACAAACAAACAGGATTATGGGATTTATTCAGTCAAATGTGAAATATAACCAATTACAAACATATTGCCTGAAATCCTGAGCTGTTAAACACCATTTTACTCCACTGTGGACAAATGATAAGATCATTTTCCTGCAGTGCATCTTAACTTGGTGTTAGTTCTCACGGTTACAGACTGGATTGTACGTTCCTCACCTGGACAAACCGGACCCGCCCTGTGGCATTCCTCTGTAAAGCTCACATTAACGCCAGCCTCGCCCTGTGTAAACACCCATCAGTTCCTCATCCTTCCCTTTGACAAATGGCAGGCTCTTCTGCTTACACAGACCTTTTAATCCCGTTCTCTCACAATGACTCACAATAAAAATCATTGGGAAAATCACATGTGATTAATTTCAGTTTAGGTAGATTACCTGAAATATGCTGAAATAACACTTCATCATTTCTCGATTAATTGTCCTCTAATGTTTTTATTTCTATGATTTTATTATTCAGATCAGCTCAGTCCTCCAGACCAGGCTGGGTTAGACAGCCAGCCCACCTCCTCCATCAGCTCCTCCTTCCCACCTAATGTGCAGAAGCCGCCGGTGGCTGGTGTGCAGCCCTATGCACCCTCCTCTGCACACCTTCTCCACTCTCAGAGTGCTGACCCCATCTTGTCGCCCCCCCACCTGCAGCCACGCAGCCTCAGCCCAAGCGCGCCACTCCCACTGAACCTCCATGGAACTGGTCACAGCGCAACGCCACCCTACACCATCCCTGCAGAAGAGCTAAACAAGGAGGATGTCATTTTTTTCTAAAGAAGCCGCCCAGTCAGAAACATGGGCCATTTAAAGGAGAACCATAGTTTTTCTATCAGTACACACACAGCTTTATGCAGAGAATTGTCCAACTTTTTATTCAGTTACCGATTTTTAACCTTACTACTTCACACTTTTATCCAAACTGCCTGTAAAGTTTATTTAATTTTTAGTGATACATGCTTAAAACATTGGATGCCAACACATCATCAAAGGAGTCCAGCGCTGAGTTCTTATTTTTATCATTTTTATTCATCCCAAAGGCACAAACAGGATCTGACTGAAAGGAGCACTATGAAGGAGCATGTTTGTTTTTTTTTGTCTTTTCCCAACTAGGAGTAAAAATCAATGAAGGAGAAGCGGTAAAATCAGAACTCCATAATGAAGTCATCCAGCTCTGCTTGAAGTTTCATTTGCACAAAAAAAAAAAAGACAAAAAATCCTTTCTAAAAAAATTTAAGAATAATTTTATGGGAAAAACTTTGTAAAAAGTTAATTGTACAGCTTTGAAGATAGTAAAGCTCGATTGCAATTTTTGATACTTGTCTTAATTGTGCTTAAAAAAAGTGTTGAATTGTTGATTTTCATCAACATTGTGGCTATTTTTAAAATCTCACTAATATTAAACCATGTCAGCTAAGGGAGAGTTTATTCTTTAAGCAAAGTTTGTAAATACGTGAAACAACTTGAGGAAAGCCTTACTGAAGCGAAATGCGTCAATATGTCTAGAGTTGTTCCTGGTTTTAATGATAAATAAACTGCTAATCCTCTTCTGCTTCAGTCGAAATGCCTTCTATAATTGTTTTCTTTTTACATACGGCAAATTTTCAAAATACGGTTGGTTTGCTTTGCAGGTTAGGTAAAAGGCCTCACCAAGAATTAAAAAAGAAAAACTCTTCTTGTCTTTGTGTTGCCAGTTATATCGGACCTCTAGTCTGCTTTCCAGACTGAATATCTTTGTGCTGCTTTTCATGCTGTGTCTGCTTCCTGGATGGCTTTTCAAAAAAGAAAAGTTCATCACAGACAGACAATGACCAACCAAATAAATACACAAACATCAATCTTACAGTGAAATGAATATGTCCGCAAGGCAGAGATGCACCGATTTAAGATTTTGTGACCAGTTTCTAAAAGTTTGCACCAAAAATAATTTCTGTTTAAGAACTGAAATTAGAAGACATTTAGGAACACTGGAATGTGTGGCCTTATTGCGACGCATCTTTTAATTTATTATGAAGGAAGCTGAGGCATGAACGCAGCATTTCTGAGGGATCAGTTGCTGTGAAACAAGATTTTCCTCTTTCAGAATAAAAATAAATGATCAAGGAGTGTAACTGTAGAAAGTCTTGTTAGCATTTACTCTCTTTAATTCAGATTTTTACAAATGCTGCAGATAATAATCCAGCGTTTCTTAAAATGATAAACAGATGTACCTCCTTCAGTGCACTGAATATGTCCCCAAGTCCTGCTCTCTTTTGCAGCTGGAACACATTTTTCAACTTGTCTGAAGAATGTTTCCTTTCATTAGCTTTTTGCATTTCTGCTCTCTCAGATTAAGTATCAAACATCAAACATGAGTTATCTTATTAACAAAATCTACACTGTAGAGTGTTTTTGAGAGAAAGACTTGGTAACATTAACAGTTGATGATTTTAGCAGATTGGAAAATAAAGCTGGTTAACAAATCAGGAGAAATCAGATTAAGATGACAGAGATCAGTCATTTCTGGACTTCTTGGTGCATCTCTGTTTTTTGGAAACATATTTTAAAAGAACAGCATCAGTAGATGCTTGTGTTTGAGTCTCCTTATTCATTTCAAGTCTGTGGACCAGATTGGTACTTTAAAATTTTAAAGTCCTGTAGCCAATTATTGTTGTTAAAGAAATGGGTTTCAAGGTTGGTTTTTCGGTGTGAATCATGGAAAGATTAAAACTCACATTGGCGGTTTTACTGCCAATCGATCATTTTTCATCTAATGGAGCTTTTCATGTTAAAAAAAAAACTTACAGATAAAGTCCAACTTGAAAAGAAGATGATGTTAAGCTTTACTGCATTTTTTGTACCCTGAAGTCTGAAACTAAGCTCACAATGTTAACACCGTTTTCTTTTTTTTTTTGTATCATGAATATTTCTGTACATATGTTTATGATCTACGGCATTTGCTGCCCTCCTTTTGCTTAATTTGTCATGAAGCTGGATGTGAAAACCAAGCAGAAGTCTGTTTCTGTATGGTGTGTATCACGGTTCAGTGCATCTGTGGACACTCTAGGCAGTTAGTGAAACCATAATCATTTGTTGCTGTAATTTAACTGAAACCGAAGGCAGGTTTTTTGTTTCTTTTGGTTCTATCTCCTCACATTTGTTTATGTTGTTGGATTGAAGTCCGTGTCTACTGTGTGTTGGCTCTCTGGTACGACTCACGACCGAGGTTTCACCAAGGTTATGCATCAGCTAAAAATATAATTGTCTTATTTTCTTAGTGGTGTAAACCAAAGACACATTTGGCTGGCTCTGTTCCACTCTGTCGGCTTACATGAAGGGTTAAAGACTCTGCTGGATGTGTGGTTATGCACAAGGTGTATTTACTCGCATATAAATAAAAAAACCTCCAGTGAGTGTCAATAACGATTGTTTACAACATTTTGTTGTCCGGCTCACATCCTGCCTTAGGTTAGTTTGTTTGGAAACGTAGGCCTCCTCTGCCAGATCACTCTTCATGTAGTAGATGTGTTATAAACCAGTTGGATGTCAGTGGGAACAGTAGGCATGGGCTGGAAAGATTTTCTCACATTATATCCTGGAAAATGGTTAAATATGGTTTTATGGCTGATTGCTTCTATAATCATTAGCATTATATACTTTGCTTTGATACAAAGATTAAAGAACTTAATGTTGGTTTCCAATTGCTAGCTGCGCTGCAAGATAGCCATATTTTGCTGTTCTGCTCATTATAAAAAAAAAAAACAAGCATTATAAGCCAAGCTGCTCAGAGAATCAACCTTAACTTAAAAACATTACATTGGTAGCTTCCCAACAGCGTAAAAAAAAAGGCATTTTCTTAATATAAATGATAGGTGGCTCTCTTTGTGGTTTTTAGTTTTTTTAAGAATTTTTCTCTTTTTTGTTGTTGAAAGCATCACTTTCAGCACACTAATAGGTGATCAGCATTATGCTATACTATTTACTGCTAGAGGAAACAATAAGCTGTTTAAAGGTACGATGTGACGTTTTAGTCTATCTTTTTTAAACGGTTCAACCAGAACCCGGCCCATGCCTACTGTCCAGAACTCCACAACTATGATTTGATTTCTCTCTTAAAAAAAAACAAAACGCTTGTTTATAGATGTATGTTTGTGCATTTTAGACAAAAGGAACCAATTTCCAAGCTCATTTAAACTTTCAAGGGCCTCATCCCTGATTTTATTTTTGGGCAAAACCAGCTTATAAATGGTGGTACGTGTTGTGATGACAGAGATGGGATGTTTTTGTCAAATGTTTCTTCATGATGAAATAATATTAATGGGTACGTTTTTTAACTCTGAAGCCGACGGATAAACTTGTGTAAGAGCACTTTAGCTTTGCTCAACCTAAGCAGGTTAGAGGCTCCCAGCAGGTGGCGCTGTTCTGATCAAATGAAGTCTTAAAAGTTGCATCGCTGCACTCGAACGCTCATTATGCTGTCGGTCGCATCACTGTGTTGTTGTTTTTTTCCTCTGTCTGTGCTACAAAGCAGAATAAGCAGTTTAATCTGTTCATGCACTCTCGTTGGACCTTTTTAATGTGTAAATAATCACGCAAAAATATTTTATTTCCTCTGCCAATTTTTACACTAGTCACTTTGGATAGTAGCATACTTGAAGGGTATAATAAATGATTATGATGTCTGTTTTCTGTGAACGTGTTTGTATCAATTCTTATGACGTCTGTAGCACACGGCTAAAAATGATTTTTGTACCTTTTTTTTGTCTTATTCACTGCGTCACATTAGAGACCTGTGAGCACAAACTGCTGCCTTAGACACACCTAGTAATAAAAAGAAATCAAATGAAGATTTTTGTCTGATTTATTCTATTTGCGTGGACGGTGGGGATTAGAGTGCCCTCTTGTGGTGACCCGAGAGTATGACATCTTTCTTTAACTACTTCTACACAACATAACATTGAATTTTTCTTAAGCAAAAATGCTAATATAATGTTAAAGATCAGGTTGTTAAAGAGGGAAATAAAAGAAATGCTTCTCCAGCCTACTGCTGACATTTTGTTATGTTTTATAACATTTCAAATTATTACACCAATAGTTCACTCTGGTAGCATGTATAGATTTTCTAAAAATGATTGCGTCATTCTTGCAGGTTAGTTGTTTTATTTTTGTTTAATGTTTTACACTGTTTTTGCTGAGTTGTTTGGTAAATAAAGCCCTACTTTGTGTATTTACCATAACACCACGCTACCATAGGTAAAACATTGCACATGTGCATAACTGGCAGCGAAGCAAGAAAGTCTGGAGCTCTCACTGGAGTTGTGAAGATAATAAAGAAAAGTCCAAGATGTGTGGGAAAAAAACAAGCATAAAAAGATTCCAGAAGGGAGGCGACTTGAATAACGCTTTAACGAGCTAAAGCTGTGGAGGAATTAAGCTGTTGCTGTGAGTAAATGTATTTTTTCATACTAGTGTTAGGAATAGTATGTTAACCTTTTAGCCTGAAGTACAAACATTATACACTGATTAATTTAAATGCACAATAGGGGAACAGTTTTCTGTCATATAGATGAATATAGATTAAAGTTCAGATTCTATTCACGTCTCATCAACAATCCACTTAACAGGAAATAAAAATGTAATTTAAACTATTTCTTAATTCTTTTTCCTTGCCATGATTCATCAGATCTTGGAGTACTGCGTTGGTCTTGGTCCACGCTGATCGGTCACTTTGGCTACGTTCACACTGCAGGCCTTGATGCTCAATTCAGATTTTTTTGCGTGCGACTTCTATGTGATCTCCTGTGTGAACTGCAGTCAAACAACACGTGTCCCACATGCGCATTAGAGGACGCAATGACGTCACAGGCCAGCGTGCTCTTTTTTCCCGGACGTAAACTTGGATGGTAGTGCCGGCGCGCATCTAGCGGTCTTTTCCAACCATGAAAACACAATCTTTTCAATATGGTTAAACATGAATGCTGCTCTCTGCATTATCATCCGCCATGGTTGTTGTTTTTCTTGCCGCTTCTGCGTAGCAAGACGCATAATAGTGACGTTTGTCGGGTATCAGTGACATTGGCCTGGCCGTTCACACACAGGTCACGTTTGAAAAGATCAGATTCGTATCGGATTCAGGACCACATAGCCAAGTGGCCTGGGTCGCATTGGGAAAAAATCGTATCTGTGTAGTTCAGACTGCCATGAAAGGATCGGATCCAGGTCGCATATGGGCAAAAAAATTGGATTTAGGTCACTTCAGGCTGCAGTGTGAACGTAGCCTTTGTCGCGAGGCGTTGCAGGTTGGTCAGGCTCTATTAACTTGCTGCATCAATTGTCCTCCGACTTTCTGATAGTTCAGCATTAATGCCACCATCTGTTCCTGTCTGCTCACTGCTCCCGGTGCAGGAATTCTATTTAGGCTCAAAAAAAGGACTATCAGGGTGGACCCTAGGTGTATATTACCAATAACTTTATCATGATAAATGATTATGTTATTTTGGGAGGTTTTTCCATACATGCATACAATGGCTATGCCCCAATTTAACCTTAAATACACACTACATTACTGTTTATACCAACTAGATGCTGCATAAAAATGCAGTTTTCACTCTTTAGGGTTATACGGTTAACTTTTTTTTTTTTAGTGGGATTAAGCTCCATTTGCTAAATGCCAGAATAAGAATTTTTTTAATATCAGTTTGTCAAAATCCATCATTTAGCACCCGCTATGATAACTGTATCTTTAAACGATTTGCAGAAGCCTTATTGTATCTGAAGCCTGCCTAAGGATATAAAGTAATCTCTTAAATGCTTCAACCAATATATCAGGAAGAGAGCTGTGGAGCTCCAAAAGTTAAACAAGGACTCTGTAAGGTTAAAACTACAAAGGTGACCAGATCAGACATGTGACGCCCTCAGCATCTCTGCATAAAACTCCTGGTCCATTGTTCCATCTCCTTCGTAGGAAAAGGTGTCCAAAGCTAAAATAAAATTTCACAGGTAATATAATTTGCAAGAATTTATTAATGCCAAGTCTGGCTTCCAAGGTTTGTTTCTCACGTGGGTAGTTTTCATTCAATGTGCAGTGGAGCCTTTCCGCTGAGCTAAGGTTACTGGAACATATAATCCAGCTTGATTATCGGGCTTTTATTAACTGCTCATCAAAATAATCCTGACCACCCAATCAGCTGGCTGACTAACCATTTCTCAGTGTCTAGGAGATGCAACAGGGGCGTTATGGACCCCGTGTTTAGACGATCTAATAACAGCTTACCCTCAGACAAAGCTCTATTTCTAGGCGCTGTGGTTGTGGCCCTTCAATCCCTCTCCAGCACTAAGGGCTGCTGGTTCCTGTCTTATTGTCATCCCGGCGTGGCAGACGCTGCTGTAGTCGCCGGGTGTATTTTTTCTCTGTTTTATTGTCGGCTGTCATTAGTGGCTTTCTCTGTCTCCTCTCAACAATAATTTTTTTCTCTTCTGTCTTTGCTTCTGTCTCCTTCTTTATAACTGCTCTGCCCATTTCATCTCCTCCTGTCTCTTCCCAACTCATCCGGTCGTGTCTCAGACCTACCTCGTAGCTCAGAGGCCGTTTATGTAACACAGGAGGTTCAGTCTTGGCCACCGTTGGTGTGTGTGTGTGTGTGTGTGTGTGTGTGTGTGTGTGTGTGTGTGTGTGTGTGTGTGTGTGTGTGTGTGTGTGTGTGTGTGTGTGTGTGTGTGTGTACATCTGAGGCTTCTCTGGCCACAGAGTCAAACAAATAGTCTCCTCCAATTGAGACGAACAGACAAACATAAAACACTGGAACAAATTTGAGTTTGATAGACTCTGTGTCAGCCGTTGTTTTTCACCCTGGTTTTGGCTTAATGTGCTGACTTTATAAATCTACTCTAGAGCCTTAAGGTTATTTTGCTGCCTTCTGACTGAGGGGTTATCTTTTTGATTTTCATAACAGGCCATCCACATTGTTTTATACTCAAGTCTTATTTTGAAACTTTCAGCTATAGTCATAAAAGTGGACATAGCAGATACACTTTGCTGAATTTGTCTGTTTGTTTTCTACATCAAATTGGTATTTTGTCCCTCTTGACCATGTGATCAAATGAAATAGTCAAACTCTTTACTGGTTTTGTATATCTGTCAATACAGCATCCAATTTATCAGCTTCTCTGCTGTAGAAGAGAAGAAACAAATTTCTAAAAACTGAAGCACAATCTTCAGCTATTAGCAGTCGCTTGCATTTCGGACCAAAGTCATTCACTGTCTGGGCAGATAAAGGCTTGAAGTAATCTTTTCATTCATCCAATATGCACCATCTGACTGAAGGCTACGGGGATGAGTTACTCATCATCTCCCTCTAGCTGTCTGGATTATTTCCATTATTAGGCGACTGTTTGAAGCTGGGCTGCACGGTGGACTGTGGGTAGCACTGTTGCCTTGCAGCGAAACCTTCACCGTGACCCTGATGGATTAAGCAGGAGAAGATGGACGTTTGGAGCTTTTATAGAACAAGATGTGTTATTCCTTCTTTTCATATGAATAATTCATACTTCAATAGCCTATATTCACTCACAGCAAGGAAAATAAGCATTTTAGAAGAATTCTCAACCCTCAAAGACCTGTTAGTCTGCCTTCAAAATGTCCACCTCCACTCGATTAATTATTGCAAATGTAATGCACCTGTTTTAAGTCATTAGCCCTAATCCATAAAGACACCTGTCCACCCCACAGCATCAGTAAGAATCCAACTATTAGCATGGCCAAGATCAAAGAGTTGTCTAAAGACACAAAATGGTACACCTCCATCAGGCTGGAAAGGGCTACAGGGAAATTGCCAAGCAGCTTGGTGAAAAAAGGTCCACTGTTGGAGCAATTATTAGAAGATGGAAGAAGCTAAACATGACTAAATCTCCCTCAGACTGGGGCTCCATGCAAGATCTCACCTTGTGGGATTTCAATGATCCTAGGAAAGGTGAGAAATCAGCCCAGAACTACACAGGAGGAGCTGGAAAGAGCTGAGACCACCGTTTCCAAGGTTACTGTTGGTAATACACTAAGACGTCATGGCCCGTCTTAAGTTTGCCAATGACCATTTGAATGATTCAGGGGAGTCATGGGAGATGAGTCCAAAACAGAACCTTTTGGTCATAATTCCACTAACTGTGTTTGGAGGAAGAAGAATGATGAGCACCATCCCTACTGTGAAGCATGGCGGTGGTAGCATCATGCTTGGGGGTGTTTATCTGCACATGAACGTTTGACCTATATAATTGCAAGCAAAAGCTACTGTACCAAATATTAACATCAATTTTTTTTCCCAGGTGTTCAAATACTTATTTGCAGCTGGATCATACAAAAAAAATACATTTGGATTTCTGGATTTTTTAATTTTTTTTTTTTTTTTACGTTATGTGTCTCACAGTGGACATGCACCTACTATGACAAATTCAGACCCCTCCCTGACTTCTAAGTAGGAGAATTTGCAAAATAGCGGGGTGTTCAAATATTTATTTTCCTCACCTGCAGAATCAGGGGGCTGCTAGCATTCATTTCTAGTGTTTTTAGGGCATAGACAGACACACTGTGGACACTGTCATTCATTAATGGGCAACACGGAGATATACGACAGACAACAAAGAACCCACACACTAAAACCTAAAGCTTCAATCACTAACCCTTGTCTTGGACTATAAAAGGAACTGCTGCACAGAGAGATCCACACGGAGAACATGCAGAAAGACAGTTTAAAGATATATTATGGTTTTTGACTGAAAAATATTGTAATCCTAACTATATGCCCTTGTTTGTATCCAAAACTATCTTCATAATTGGTAAGGCCTCTTTAGCCAAAGAGGATTAGCATTAGCATTCGCCATAATAAATATGGCGGCAAAATGCTGGCACTAAGGAAGGAGTTTGTATGCTTTCTATCATTTGAAAATAGTTAAAAAACAATCCACTGGACCAAAACAAAGTCCAGTGAACTTTAATTTGGAAAAGTCCAGTGCTGCTCAGTTTCCAGAAAGTCTAGTGGCTGCTCAGTGACGCAGTATGTACCACTGCTGCCTTGCAGCAACAAGGTTTCCGGTTCGATTTCCGGCCTTTCTGTATGGAGTTTGCATGTTCTCCTCCCTGAGCATGCATGGGTTCTCTCTGGCTGCTCTGGCTTCCTCCCACAGTCCAAAAACATGACTGTTAGGTCAAATGGCATCTCTTTATCATCCTTATGTGTGTGTGTGTGTGTGTGAATGAATTGTTCTATGTGACCTGTCCGCCTCTCACCATCTTTTCTAGTGGTACCATCATTTTTGTCTACGCTGGTTTCATGAGTTCTTTTATTTCATATGATTATATTAAAGCACGACTTTCATTTGTTAATTTTATGTCAAATTTTTATGTAGATTTACTTTTGCCAGATTTAGGCTTTTTCTATTAGCAATATGAGTGTTTCTTTCATTAAATGAGGAGTAGCAACATTTTGTTAAGGTTCTGCAGAAAAAAAATGTATGCAATTTGCATTTTTTGTAGTTCTCTTTTGGAAAGCGGTAGTCTCAGATTTGAACAGCATCATCCGTGTGCTTTTCTGTAGCGTAATCATGGTACAGAGGGCTGAAGGCTGTCTGGAAACCGCACAGCAGTCCAGACTTCCTTTTTTACCCACTATAGAGTACTTTATTGGCCTCATTAATTGGAATCTTTTACTTGTCTGTTAGGTTTAAATAATCAGCTAACATCCTCAGGAGATATTTGTTTTTCCAAGGGATGCTATGAGCGGAAGGTTATGGATAGTCTGTCCTGCAAGCGAAGCTTCATCCCTCCAGGCGGTCAGAAGAACGTCATGTGCTGTGTTAAAAAAAAAAAGAAAATGTTGAGCACAGTAAAATATGCTCTGCTACAGTTAATGTGAATTGTGCAAGCTAAAGCATTTGAATTATTTCCGTTTCTCTGTGGCTGTTCTCGTAGCTAGCAGAGTGAACAGTTGAGACTCGTATTGATAGAGCCTTCGACCAGTGCCAAAACATATTTCCAATGGATTGTACAATATGTAAACTGTCTTATTTCTGGCTGGGATGAATGAGAGTCTTTGTTCATCCTCCCTTCTCAAATGATCTCCTATCTTATATCAACAAAGGAAGTTCCTGTTGAGAAAGCCTCCACAGAGAGTCTTTGTGTCAGGTAGAAATTAGATCAGATGGAGGACCATTGTTGGGTCACAAGAGACGCCTCAGGTGAACTAAAAGGACGGATTATAAAGGAAGCGTGCTCGGTGTTGACTCGCCCTTTGTGTTTTTTTGTGGGATTTGCATTTTGGACTCAGCTGGAGGCTCTTTTCCTGTTAGACTAGTTTTGCTCCCAAATATGCCTTTGTGTTGATCATGCTTTATCAGGAGGTGAGGAAAGGCCACAAATGTGACAGAACCGTTCTCCATTTTATCGATCTGAAAAGGAGCTCTGTTAGGGATGCAGATGGTTTCCAAATAGTTATGCAATTTAAAAACAGACAAAAACCTTTAAAAGCAGATATTTACACATACCGTTTTTAATTTCTGATTTCAATCAACCATATTTTTTTATTTTGATTAGATTAAATTAGATTAGGATCAAATTATGTAAATTTTTTTACTTTTGTCAATTTCAATTTACCTAAAGTAAAACTGAAAATGCTTTGGGGTAAGGTGATGACATCATGCCATAAGGTAAATTAAATCACGTTTGAATTCGATTGATGCTCCTTTGCAGATGCATTTTAAAGCGATGCCTCAAACACTCTGCTTTCATGTTTTTTACAAAAGGAGAACTGTGGACCTTCATGTCTCGTTGACCTTTTTTTTTTTTTCATATGTCTGAAACTGTCAGGTTCCCCTTTTTAACAATTATTTACAGAGGTAAAAACAGAAAGAAGCTTCTATCCCAGAGTTGCATATTAGGCCAAGAACAAAGCAAAGGATTTTGTGAAGACGGTAAAAAAGAGACACAAAAAGTCAGATAATAGTTTGCAACAAAACTGCAACAAAACAAATCTGCTAGGTGGGCTGTTGAGGCCAAATCAACAATTTTAATACAACTTTCAATCAAACTCAACAATCTAACACAAGATGTAATTTGTTTCTACTAATTAATAACAATAATAATATGATTGATTCCTCCCATTGAATTCAGACTGAGCACACATTATTTTGCTTGTAAAATAATCTACTACTCTCTTTATTGTATTAATGCATTTTCTAATTGATTGTGATATACAATATGAGACCTTTCGATTCTCTATGTCAATTTACAATAACAGAGACAAAACAACCCAAGTTGCTGCTCATATAAAGGCTCAGTGTAACTACACAGAGCAGGGACAGGTACAGAGTCATAGTGCTGACTTGGAAAAAAAACACAGAGGGCGGCTTATAAGTCCAACATGCTGCATTAAACAATACTAGCTGTACTAGCAGGCCTGTGTAAGTTCTCAATCATCCGGGTCATGGCAACAACAGAACAGGCTGAAATTGGAAGGAACGGACTTTTGCTGTTTTTCTGAAGACGTTTTGACTCCTATCTAGTACTCTTTTCACAATGGCCGAAAAACCTGTTTAAACTTGGGAACAATCGGCTTTTGGTGGGAGTGGGACCAGTTCACTGTCCCATGTCTACCCGGGTCCAACAGCTCGGCAAGTGACCCTCGTTAAAATTGGCTCAGCTCTGATCGGCATGCTGTGAGAACACCAGAACCGGGTTGACATGCTGAATTATCTGACACCATTGAACACAACATATGAACATCAGCACACTGTGCTAGTCACTTTTTTTGGTCTAACAAGCTGAAAAAACCCTGTTTGCATTCGATAAACATGGCGCAGTGCTAGTGGGAGGGATTCAGACAGATATTAGAACAAAACAAAAAAGAATACTAACTGCGCTCTGGCTTCCTGCCATGTTGCTCTCCATTGTCTACTTTCCTGATTTCCGTCTCACTTTCGACATCATCAACGCTCACCCGCCGTCATTCCGTCAACAGAATCCAGTATAGGGGCCAAAACATCTTCAAAAAAAACTGAGCGAAACTCTAGTTCCTTCCAATTTAAGCCTGTTTTGTGGTTAACTACCTGCCTCTCATACAGTAGCAGAACTATCTGGCCTGTTGTTGGTCAAACTAACAATTTACCAACATGCCACAATTGTAGCATTACATAGAATTGAAGAAAAACAACCATGAGTTTATGCTGTTGTCAAACACTTGTTTTTCTCCCTGCCATTTTTCTCCTATGCTGCGCTGGTAAGCCCTGAGTGGCTGCTATTCACATGCACGTACACACAGGTACGTGCATGTGTACAATCTTGCGATTGTGTATGATGACGTACCATGATTCATCTATAAAGATACCTTTAGTTCTTCACAAAGCTATTTTCTAAGTTATTTCTATCTAAAATACTGACATTTTGCTTAATGCTTCTTTTAGTAACTTTGTCACTAAATTGTTTTCTTTTGGTTGCAAATTACTGAACATGTTTAATGCAGCATTCTCTGCTTTATTCATTGGTGCAGTATTTAAAAGGAAGCTTTTCAATATTTTATAAGGAAAAACAAACCAGCTTTCCTCAGCTTTAAGTATTTTCCATCCGTATATTGCAGGGCTGTGCAGTGTGGGAGGTCTCTGGGTCTTTCCAAAGGATTACTACTTACTTCATGCAACACATTTAGTTAGTTCAAGTCAAATACTGGCGCTGCCAAGGTAAATACACCCCTGGCAGATTTGCATGAAAAAACTAAGAAGCTGGGAGTGTTTTTAAAGTTGCTAAGTTTCTCCCTTATCAGAAAGCGCTTAAAGCAGTTTGCAAAAAGTTATTTTCGGTCATCAAAAAAATGTTATGTACAAGTCAAGGGGAGTATGTGAGCTAGATACACATAAAAACATCACTGAGAGTGAGGAAGCTGGAGGCCTGCAGGAAATGTTGGGATGCATGTGATTGAAAGTGCATCTAAAGTGAGGGAAGAGGAGCTGGAAGCGTCTCTGGCATGATGTTATCTTGTTGATAGTGCACTTTGACATCGCTGCTCCATCTTCTTCAGCTCTCTATGACGGTCCATTTAAAAGAACAAAGCCCCAAGTAGTGTTTTACTCTAACATGACCCTTTCACCATCAGCGAAAGCAATAAAAAGTAGCTTTTCGTCTCTCTAAACAACATGTTTTCACATCTGTAATTTCTATGTATTGCAGTTTCTAAGCCAACTGTTTGAGTTTGTAGTTTGTGGGTGTGTGTTTGGCGGTGGTGAGGGGGTCACCATCAGTAGGAAGAATAAGTGCGCAGAGCTTTCTTGTTTCAACCTCCTTTCATGTTGGTTGAGCTGAATGCACTAGTGCTCATTTTGCCGTTGAAGTCATGGTCTAAGGAGGGGATCTAAGCACTGCTTCTCTGATTAAGCAGCTGGAACATGGCAAAGCTGGATGGCTTGTCACACTGCTGTAGGGGGAGGAAAGGGGGTTAGGGTGGGGTGTTGGATAGGAGAGGGGGGAGGAGACAGGAAGACGCTGCCAAGGGACCAAAAGGGCACTAACTGAAGCAGCGAGTAAGAGAGGGCAGAGGGGATTTGTGCAGCTGCTTTTAACATGTGCAATACGCTATGGCACAAATCCAAAATAAAAAGAAAAGAAAATTTTACAAAGTATTCAACCAAAAAAGCTTGCATCTGTTGTAATATTTGACATTGTTTCACTTTCTAGAAAATATACAGTACCACCTTAAGAGACAGCTTTTTATTTTCTTGCAGCTTTCTGTGTTTTTTGTGAACATGAAAGGTCTGCCCATTAGAAAAGCCGAGGGCATTCACCAGAGAGCCTCATGCTCCTGAACTGTAGCCCCAGTTTTGTGGTCCTGGCTTTTATTTTATTTTTTGTCTTCTTTCCAACAATGATCTTAATCACTTCGCTTCATATGTTCCTTGCCTTTAAACCAGCAGCATGCTTCTCCTGCAAGGACTGAATTGTCTTTTTTGACTCTAAAGGAAGAACATGTATGATACAATGTGAAGCAGGGGCTATTAATTTGTTCCAGGAGAAAATTGACCATAAATTTAACTGGTTCCACTTTTCTTTCAGATGTTTTAATACTTTTTAAGAAATTTGAGTGTTGGATTGATTGATTTTATATTCCTCGAAATGAACCATCTTATTTTCTTAGTTATTATTATGTAAAAAACAGCAAAACATTAAGTTGATGCTGTCACTAAAGTAGCATCAGTAAACCCTATTTAGAGGAAATGGAAAAAGCTCTATTTTTTCTTTAACTCTTTGTATGGTTTATTGGTTCAGTCAGAATTTCTTTAATGCCCCCGGCCTTAGATTATGTAACGGAGCAGAAACTGTCAACCAACCAGGCCAAACATCTCCTTAGCGTGCACACACATGCACACTGCATTTTTCTTTCATCTGATCTCCATCTTATGTCAGGCAGTTAACATGTCCTTTTTTCTCTTTTTTATTGGCAGTGTTAAAAGCGTGTTAAGTGGGATGACAAGATAAGGTGTCATTATTTCACTCCAGATTCTATTTTATCTGTTAAAAACCTGCTTCAGAACTGGTTGAACAACAGAAAGGAAGACTATTATTCACATGCAGAAAATATTTCAGTTTCCTCCTCCTCTTTCCCCCGTTTCTTGTCTTTTATTCTCTTTATTTTAATCGTCCCTCTGTGGCCCTCGGCCAAGAAGAGCCTTTAACAAACTCCTCCTTAGTTCGCTAACAGTGGTGAACAAAACACCCGGCAACAGCTAGCCTTTCCCTCTAGTCTGATCATAAATCATTCAGTATTTTTGCTCGGTCTTAAAGCAACCCGTATAATCTGAGCGCCTACACTTGTCTTTTTGTGTATCAAAAGCAGAGCAGGACTTTGGGGGCAATTTCAGGAATCTGAGGTGAGACGCTGGTCAAAGAGTGGCCACATGGCTGAGGCTCCCCTCATTCAATTTGAGCAACACTGCTTTTTCTGCCTCTGTTTGTGTGGCTCTGTACAGCAAAGAACGAATGTGTGTGTGTGTGTGTGTGTTAATGGAGCGTGTGTGTGCTTCATTAGTTTTGTATAAGCCTCAGCGCTGTGCTCAGAATGAGGAGGGAGGATGACACACGTCAGCCCCAGACGGAGACAGATGCTGCTGACACGTCCGAGCACCATCTCTCTATTGTATTATTTATCCTCGGTGTCACATCTCATCCGCAGTGGTCAACCGAAAACTGGCTCGACAGAAGGGGCTTCACCCCACCAACCCCCACCCCTTCATGCATTTGGTTTGTTTTGATAATTCTCTCGCTTTGACTTTCTGCAGAGTGTGTAGGAGCCAGAGGACAGGCTTACATCTGTCACACTCCAGCTTCATACCAGGCGTTGGATGATCTGTTTGAAGTTTTAAGCACTCGTGATTGGCAATGTTAGGATGTTTTTTTTAGGTTTTTATGTGTGAGCATCCATTTCTCTTTTGCTGCATATTAAGGACCTCACTCACTAACCTACTGATGGGAGACCAAAGCCCAGTCCTCATCCAATAGACCTGTTAAAATAAATGAATGTCAATATGAAGCCCCAGTATGTCTAGAAAAGCAAACGTGTGAGGGGGAGATAGACAGAGAGAGGGAGAGCATGGCTGTATTTCCTCAGGCAACCTCCATACCACCCTAATTTCCAAAAACACCCCCTCCTCAAACATCTCTTCTACCCAACTGGGATTTGAGCCCTGTTTTAATTATGAATGCAAACGGAAGCTGCAATTATACATTCTAAAAAAACTGCTCATTCAGACAAAAAAAACAACAAAGCAGTTTAAAGGGGCTTTGTGACAAAGAGGAAGAGAAATGTGTCCCTTTGTGCCGCAGGACTCCAAGTATGCCAGGCTTGCCTGGAATGTCCGCTGGCCGGGCTCTGCTCAGCCCACAGTCTTTGCTCATCGCCCTCAGTCATCGGTCGAAGCCTTTGTGTGATTTTCCCTTCAATGAAACCGTCCTCATGTTGACTTTGTGACGTGACTGTGTTTCACAATGGCTCCTCTTCCAAAGAAAGCAGGTTTCAGACGGTTTCCCCGTCCCTTTGTTTGAAAAGTAAAAGCAGAACATTGTAGAATTATTCCAAGACAGAAACAACCTATATTAATTATATATTTCAATCAAAATAAGTGAAACGGGGAATAAAAGGGCCTTCCAAAGCATAACAAAATCATCTATTATTCGTGCTAAAAAGCTCAGTCTTACACTGGCTTCTGAAAGAAGAGAAAAAGAGAAGGTGATAGTTGGACTTTGACTAGGCCGTTCCTGACATACATATATGTATAGATTTAAGTATAGATCTAAATCATGTCATTGCAGACCTCGCTGAATGTTGAGCTGGTTGTTCTGCTGAACCCAGTCTTAAGTCCGCAGCAGCCAACAGATTCTTCTCCGGGACTACCTTGTTTTTAGCTCCACTGTCTTCCTCAACTCTCATTAGCATGATGGTGCCACTACCATGGAAATTAATGTAATTATGTTTAGTTAGTTTTGTTCCACACATGTTTTATCATGTAGATCGGGGGATCTAATATTGGTGTTATCTGATCAGAGCCTTTTCTCCCACATCTGCATTAGATTTTTGCAAATTCAGATACTGTTCTTTTGCTGAACACATTTTAGACCTAGCATTTCTTAATTTGTCCTCTGCTTGCACAGACTTTACAGATTAAGACTGACCATAAGAATCCAACATAGTCTTGCCTCTTTGATTTAAAATGTACAGAAAACAAAGACTATGTAAACCTTCTCTGTGATAAGAGCGAGAGGGAGCTTTGAGGGTTGCCAAGACTCAAACCTCCAAATAGCTGCTTACACAATGTGATAATTACCCAGTAAACCACAGAAATGATAGCAGAGGTCAGGAGTGTTTTGGATCTGGAAGATGCTCAAAGGATTCAACAGTCAGGGTAGATGCTCCAGGGTTCATCTTTGTATTTTCTGCTTGACACTTAGGATCTACCACTTTTTTTCTAAATGTTCAAAATATACGTTTCTACAGAAATAAGGAGAAAAAGCTTTGTTAACATGATTCAGTAAAAACCTGGCAAATTGCATTAGAATAATACTTCCTTTTCCATCTGCTGTTTATTTGAAGTCTGGAGATCTTTATTGTACCATCCATTTTGTGAAATGCACAAGTTCCACTGACAACATAACACAACCTCAGGATGATGGTCTCACCTCTGTGCTTGATAGTTGCAACACAGTTTTTTTTTTTTTAAGCCCCACTTTGATCTTCCAAAATCTGTTTTATAGTTGTCTCGTCTTTGCCTTGTTTTAACCTGAATCTTTTCTTATATAAACCCATGGATTGTCCACATGAGAGTCGATTTCAACCAAGTTGGGTTTTCTTTTTTGGCCGGCCCATGGTCAAGTCAAATTACCTTGAGACATTCTGGATTATTTCCCTCTATCGGATGTGACAGCTGGGGGTCAGATTCTTATTATTCATGCAGAAGGCTAATTTCTGAGATTAAAACCGGTTCTGCTGCAATAAGAATGTCTGTGGCTCACCTTCAGTATTTTTACATTTGAAACAATTCCTTCAGGTCTCCTGGACCTGTCAACTCCTGTGAGCCCCCCCATTCCCCCTCTTCACCCACAGACAGCGCAGATGAACCAGGCTCTTGGTTTGCTCCGGTGGTTACACAGTCTGACTGCCTCTCTGTTTGTCTCTCCCTGTGTTTACTCCTCGTCTGCTTTCCCAGTCAACTCTGGAACCTCAGAGCAGCTGCCAAGCAAGATACCCTCAGACGATGGGGGAGAAGGGAGAGTAGAGTAGAGGCGCAGCAAGATGTAAAGATGCATTTGAGATAACTTGGAGCAGAGAAAAGAACATGAAGGCAATGCTTTTTGGGTGTTTGGGGATTTTGAAAAAAATGTGATCAAACCTGTTTCTGGTTATTGTTGGAGGCTAAAATGTAGAATAAAGAGAGATGTTTGAAACTGGGATAGGAAAGAAAGTGTGGGGGAGGAGGGCTGATGTTTGCTGAGGTTTGCAGCAGGAGAGGTTTATGTAAGAGTCAGATTGAAGGCTTCTCTCAGATCAACTGCAATTTTTATGAGGAGGCTGCTGATAGTTTCAGTGCAAATACTTACATGAATCCAGCTACCTAAAGTGCATGCTTCCAAGTTCCTCTTTGGAAAACAATATCAACTAAGGCATAAGACTTTACCTTAATTAGGTCAAGTTTTTAAATTCTACTGAAAATAATGTAAGCATGTCCCTTTTTATGTTGCCATGAGGGATGAATTAGCCTAAGATGACCTGGTTTCAAAAGTTTATATTATTAAAGATTAATACTGTTCTTTTTAATACTTGGTTAGCCTTTTTCTAGATAAAACCAGACTTTAAACACCTCTTTCAAGAATCATGTCCAGCTCATAATAACCAGTCAGTTCTTTTACCGTAGTCAGAATTTTAGATTTTTTTCCCCCATATATATGTGGAAAAGGTTTAGTTTACAAAGATTACATGTTAATTTGGATTACATGTTAATTTCTGAAGCCAATTCAGATCCAATAAAAAATAAAAAGCAGCAAACTATGACCACTATGCCACTCTTGACAGCAACAGCTACCATCAAGCTTATGGGATAACTTATGATGAGCCTTTGGATCACTATGGAGGAGTCCTTCTCTGCAGAATAATTATAACTGGGCCACATTGCAGGGTTTTGTGTAAGCAGCCATGTCAAACAGTCTCTGTTTGACTGAAGAAGAAACTATTCAGGCGTCTCCAGAACCTGTTGGCTTCTGATCTTTGTTCTCTAGCATAATCCAGTGTTATTAAGATGTAAGGTCAAGAATTACCCCTTTAATGCCTGAATTTATAACCAGCTGTATACAAAAACTTATAATTTATGTTTTTGCTGTATAGATGTTAGATTAAATAGAGGATATTAATTTCAACATTGCACATATTGATGCTTTGCAGCTGACGTCACAGACGTTTGAATCAAGCAGTGGCCATATTGAGTACCTGCTCTGGTCCTCTGCATAAGATGGCGCCCATATGCTTTGCAATCAGGGAAAACCATAAAAAGGTAACCCAAATATTTCCATTTTTCCATCCATAATTGATATTCTGTACCTAAAATAAGGTTATGACATCCTTTACTTCATTTTTTTGGCCTTTCGAGGTATTTTGAACATAAAGCGAGATATGTTCCAATGACTTCTCTCTCTCCTGTCTCTATTCTCTATGTGAGGGAGCAGCTGCTCTAAAAGAAAGAGCTTTTCACCTCATCGGCTAGCCACTGGAAGCTGATTTCATCACTTGGACACTAAACCAAATGTTATCAGTCATAAGAGGTGGCTTATCGTGCGTGTTGGAGCAATAAATCGAAGCTGTGGCTCTCACCCAGACTCTGAAAGGTAGAAGAGCTCTTCACCAGTTCGATACCATCCATCGAGGAAGGGAATTTCAAACGCTTAGATCCTGTTAAGTTTGATCCAGTTGATTCAATTGAATCAGGATCCAGGATCCATATTAACGACTGTTGTTAATGTAGTTTTCAATGTTCAACTTTGCTCCTTTTTCACAGAGGAAGACTCATAACAAAGACTCATATTACAGCTGTTTCTTGTTATCATTAAGGCACAAATTTAACCAAAAAAAAGGAGAAAAATAAAGATTAAATTGAAATTTTATCCTCAACATTGTATATTTTTCTCATTTTAAAATGGGCAGAAAATTTACATTTAGCAGTGAGGATTTAACCTAGAGTACTACAGTAAATTAAATGCATGACTTGAATGTATTGTATAAGACAGACCATGGTACGCTGTATGAGGAGACCAGAAGGTTCATATTAATCGATCCAAACTCAGCAGGGAGTCCTGAGCTGGACTTCAGGAGAAACCTCAGGGTCCCTCTTGGGGCAAGGTGAGAGGGTGTTGACTCTTGCCTCATTATTGTGTCTTTGTTCCAGTCAGCAGCAGGCAGAGGGCACAGCTGGGGGTCTCAGGCTAACAGACACACTCCGATGTTTGGGTGGAGAGGCCAGAGCGGCGTCCATGTCAGTTCCGACTCGCTGCCTTCATTCTTGTAGGTTTACGAGAAGCCACGCAGCTCATTCCCCATCCCCCGCCTCCACCCCGTGAAGGAAAACAAAAATGCCCTCAAAACCTCAAAGACACATGAAGCATGGATTTTCCATTCACACACACACACACATACCTAGAAACCTTTCAAATCCTCCAATGCAGGATCCAGATTGCCATGCCAGTTTGATTATCTCTCCACTCCCCGTTTTCTTTTACTGTTGTTTTGACCGTCTCTGATGTTGGTTTGTCTTTGTCCAACTTTCAAATGTCTATTTATTCACTGTGCTTTAATTGTGTGGTGGGCGAGATTTGTTTGAAATTGCCCCGTTTGTACATTTTGCATCACAATAGGAGTGGCTGTGAGGCCCCGCTCATTCAGCTGTGCGATGCCAGGTCTCCCTTTCAGAGACGGTGTTTCATCTTTTTATGTTTGTCTGCATTGTCTTTAAAAATGCATAAATTAACCTTTTGATGAATCCCTTGTACTCGAACTGGCCCAGATTCACCCACATGCTTGACTGGACAGAGCCTGTTACTGGCATGATGTCACGGCTGCCTAGGCAAACTTTTCAGAGCGCTCTTTTGTTGACATCCAATTAAGAGCCCTCTTTGAAGGTTTGTCAGCGGTCTTTTAAAGGTTTTAGTCGAGCTTATGAGTTATATCTCTTTTTCCATGGTTACATTTAAAATATCTAATATTTATTAAAGGTTTGTCTCAATCATAGAAGCCTGAAAAACAAATTTTTTCTAGTTTGTTTTTTAGGGAGGGTACAGGAAATAAAGGGGTTAAGTGCAAGCTTTAGAAGTACCTCATCCTGTCAGTTTAGTGGTCAAATAAGTGTTCTAGAAACCAACATAATCTGAAATCAAATTATGTGTTTTCCTTAAAGATCTACATAAAATAATATTAATGATAAAAAATGTAAAAATTCACTTTTGGTGTTTTCACATTTTTACACTCAGAGGAGTTTCTATCACAGTTCTTGGTCTGGAGGTGATCACTGGTTTTAATCACACTTTAAGTAACCGGTAGTATTAACCAATATAATAAATTACTGTAAAACAGGACTATAGGTTAACAGAATTTAAATTACATTAGACAGAGAGGTTGTTTGGGTTTATAGTGCTGGGCTCTTACAGTACAGTACACATCACACACGTATTGTAAAGGACGAGTTATCAGACTGTGAAATAGAACATACTCCAAGGTTTTGCCACATACACGCTGTACCAAGATAAGGGACCGCTTGTCTAAGTACAGTACGTCAGAACTGTGATGGGCAAAGTGTCAGCGAATTCTCAGTTAAAGCAGTACTAAGTAGTTTTCGAGTTGCACTCCCCCTACAGAACATTAAGAAAATCACACTGTTGTAAACACTGACAGCTCTCCAACAGCTACAGAATTCATTCTTAAGGGTGGATTAGACTTCTGCGACCACACAATGAACCTTTCTCAGAACCGCGGTGAGAAAGGTGAGCTTCAATGACTGTCTGAGACCGTAGCTCACCACACATATACGCCCAAAAGTGCACATACACAGAAAAATATAGCTAACAGAACGAGCACATAGGATGGCCTTACGTAAATATATCACCAGAATGATGGAGGACCACTTATTGAGATGATCCACTCAGCAATAAAAGATTGTCCTCTAATTTATATTAAAAAAACAACACAATAGTAGAACAACCCTTCAAGGAATGAGACAAACAAAAAGAGGATACTTCCAGCCCTCTGCTTGTACCTATGACAATAGACGTTCACAAATATATAGCTTTAAAAATGTTGTATGCAAATATTTAAAACCTGCCCATATATAAACATATGTTTTAGCTGAACCATGCTGACAGCCAAAGTATGTCTAGGTGCGTGGAGACTGAACAATTCTCAGCATTACATGGTTTCAATTGGTTCATTGCCCTTATCCTCCATGTCGGTCCTCATCATCAGACTCAGAATAGGAGTTCTCCCTTGATTCTGAAGCTCCACCTGTTGCTGCAGGATTGTATTGTAGTACATCAATTACCTCCACAAATAATTTGTATTTTAGCTATTTTAGAAATGCCTCTCCTACCATTAGTCTTAATAAATCAATGGAATGATAAGAGATTTTCTTGCTATTAGGTATTGTTCAAGAGCCGGGGCCTGCGCCAACACCCTCCATTATGGCAAGTATAGATATATATTACACCTGACGACCATACAGCACCATTACAAGAGGGGTAAACAACTGTGTTTTAACGACTAGTTCTGACTTTATATAGATAGGCCTTCTGTAAAACTCGTCCTGATACGGAAGTCTTGTGTTGCTCATGCTTGCAGTAGTCATGTCTGAAAGGTAGTTACTTACGTCCAGCATGGGTGAAAGCTGTATGAAGGATCAGTGGAAATGGCAAAAGCTGGAATACAAAGTCAAAGTGGACCAACATATGTAGTGGGCATTGACATTGAATCTGTATTATTACAATGTATTATTGCAACATTTATTAGAAGATAAGAAGTATGAATTGACAAGTTTTTTTAGTGATGGAAGCAGTGGAGACAAGCCTTTTTTATGTAGACAAAAGATGGAGTGGTGAACGCTCTTTTAAAGCTGTCTTAATTTAGCAGTAGAAGGACTGTTTCGTGGTTCTACCACGTCCTGCAACTGGAGCCTTCTCTCCCTGCTCCACTGTTCTTTCTGCATGCTTCTCTGATCGTCTGCTATCCTCCTTTCATCTACCACAGTTATCGGTAGCCTATATAACTAGCCTCTGTCAGCTGTAGCCTATCCTCTCCCTGGTGCTGTTTCCCCGGCGGATTAGAGCTAATTTTTAATCATATCTGCCCTTATCTTTTGGTAGAAGTTTTTCTTGGTATTCATAAATCATTCTGACTCAAACCAGATGTAAAATCTACAGTCTGAATCTCCACATCTGTTGTTACTAAACAAATGTTGACCCCCTCCTAAGATAGTCGATCGTAGCTAAGCTCGCACTGGGTCGTGTGACGTCATCACAGTGCTGTCTCAAGTTTAAGGCTAGAAAAATAAGTCCAAGAAGGTTTTGAGGAAATGTTTGACTAAATTACACTCATGTTATGCGTATAAATTTGATTTAATTTGACTTTAAAGATAGATGATTCAAAAACTAGAATGGCTGAAAGTTCTCCACATTCTGGGGGTCCCACATTTCTGACTCTTGACTCAGCTGATGAGCACAGTCTGCAAAAACAGCTGTTTCTTCAGGTTGAAGAATGAAGAACTGCATGGACTAAGGGGTTATTTTGGCCAATCCAGAAAGTGTAACAAGCCTTGCTCTCGCTCTTCAGGGATCCTTCTCTTTTAATGAAAAATATAACCGTAGTCCTTATAGCCAATCACTTCCATTTTAATTTGGTCCAGTCCACATGACCTAGAAACAACCTTTGTCCCTAAGTTCATGAGTAATCACTAATGTACTCTATGGCTGCACGGTGGATGTTTGTAGCACTGTTGCCTTGCAGTATGAAGGCCCTGGGTTTGAGTCCTGCCTTAGAATATGTCGCAAAGGAATTTGCATGTACTCCTGTGCATATGTGAGTTCTCTCTGGGTACTCTGGCTTCCTCCCACTGTTCTAGAACATGACTGTTAGGTCTCTAAATTGCTATTAGATGTGCATGGTTGCACGTCTGTTGCCTATTCTCCATTGATTACCTATATAATGACTTTGGCTCAGTTCACGATTATGATTAATTCCATTTTCCATTAAAATGGAGTAGTATCTTGGTGGGGTCTTTACCAGCAAGGCTGCCCTACAGTCAGACATGCTATATTGTGAAGATACACCACAACAACAATCTGCTTCCTTTAAGGCTCTTAGACTCATAGAGTGTATATGTAGAGAGAAGCCATATGGTATGAAATTAAAGGATATGAGCTACAGAAAATGTACAGATAAATTAATGCTACCTACTGCTTTTTCATAACAGTGCTTATATACACAATAAGCCCAGTGTAAAATCATTTGATGTTTAAAGATAGTTACTAAAATAAGCTGTTACTGACACTGAGTGAAATTAAGAAACAATTCATTATTTTCAGCAAAATCAGGTTTATTGACAGGTTCTCAGTTGCAGAACTAGTATAAGGTTGTATAAGTAGTAAATTAGTACAACAGACAAATAGTTTGATATATTTGCGACTTGCACTGAGTGTGAATAAAGAATGTGGAAAGAGATGAGAATATTTGCTACAAAAAGGCTTCAATTACTCACACTACCAGAGCTGGATTAAGACCAAGATACAAAATTAAGACCACAGAGTTTTCTTTGTGCAAAAAAAAAAATAAAAATTCTCTACATATTACAAAGCTAAAGTAAAAACCAAACACACAAAGGACCTCTGTTAATAATATTCAATTATGTACATTACATATTTTAAAAAAGAACTACAGAGCCAACTAGTACGAAAACACTTAATTTAATCCAAAGTACCACTTAGGTAAGACAAATGGGTATATTTTTCTGTATAACCAATGTAAGGGCCAAAAAATTTTGTAACAAGTACATAAAAAAAGGACAATAGAGAAAGACATAACCCTTCTTTGAACAAGCACAAAAACAAAAAAACCCTGAGACAAAAAAACAAAACAAAAACTGATGAGTATCTCCTTCAGCATTCTCTCCCCGCAAGCTCGTTACTTTTTTCAGTTGCGGAGCGGAGTACAAATTTAGCTCACCAAAATTGAGGGAAGCCCGAGTCCAAAGGCTAAAAATACAGACAGGAAGAATATTTCTGTGCACAAAATAATACAGCTTCACAAACAACTTGCTTCCTTTGCCGCACAGCTGGCTGATCACACGTCTAATTCAGCCTGCGAGCAGGAAAATAATACACCTGAGTAAACGCGTCAGGCGAAAAGGGAATAAAACTGGAAAAAGGACCAGTACAGGTCTGATCCGGTCACAGTAGCTTATTTGTTCCAGGAGGAGAGAGAAGAAGCAGAGATGACTGCGAGGCCCCCCTGCAGTAAGCATGGCAACAACTCCCGCTTAAACTGCAGGCTGCTTCCATGAGAAAGTTACACAGTCCGAGTAAACAGATCAGGTGGTGGGGGCTGAGGATGGGTGGGACCAGACTTTCAGTCTCTGGGCTGCTTCCAGGCCTTTGCTCCTCCGCAGACTCATCAGAGAGGACGGAGCCCCGACGATACGACACAAACCCCTTCTTCTTCCTCCTCCGTGGAGCCAGCAGAGAGACATATGCCTGCATACCAGACATCACAGCTCATCTGGGGGGAACAGAAAAGAGGGAGGTTAATGTTAAGGTCCTGTAAAGACTGCTGGAAAAGGAGGCAGTGTGTAAACAGTGGGCAACACAAAGTCTTCAGTGCTCATCACCATGCCATTTTATGAGGCGTGCCCATATGGCATTATTAATGCCTCGCTACGTTATTTAACCAAAGTTGTCCTGGTATGCGGGATTAAGCTGCTTGACTGGTTTAGGTTCTTGAGGAATAAATATTGCAGTCTGGGAACAAAGACAACGGCGAGATGAAATTCAGCCTCTCTGCATTTAAATAAGAAACCGATTCCAAAAATCCATCTGCTGTCTTCAGATAAAAGCTCCAACTCTGAGTCACCTTTTCATGGTTCAGTTTTTTAAATCCCTACACATGCAAGAGCGCTTGCAAAAACTGCAATAACTTCCTTTGAAACCCTCTTCTCGAGTTTTCTCTCCAACCCCAGATAACTCGGCGTCTAATTTACCACGCCTGCTGCCATGTTGGAATGCTTCCCTGGATATCTCGGGGGAGGTAGCGAGAAACTTAAACATGGTGTTTGCCTCTGATTTGCATGTTTGTGATGTGCCCTGCTCTCTGCCCTGCAAGCTACAAGCCTTGGACATTTTTGTTCTGCAGCAGGCAGAGGGTTATTTTGGTAAGCTCTCATTGTCAAAGCTGACCTTACAGAAGGTTTCTCTGAGCTACGTGCGACTGTTGAAGCTGTGAATAATCAGCCTGAGGGCAACAGTTGGAATCAGGTAAAGCTACCGGGAAAACAAAAGACTGCAGAGAAGCTGAATTACCTTCTGAACAAATAAGATTAGATCTTCTGAGACATGAAAATAAGGTAAACCTGTTTGTTTGGTGCTTCTGTGATTTTTTCCTGTGGGGTCTCAAAGGTTTAAACATAACAGGATATTTTAACACATAAAAACAAGCGAGTGCTATCAGCATACATCAGAGCTGATATTGGTCAGGGAGCGTAGGTGGTGTAATACAGGGTCTGAATCACCATGACACAGCTCCTACACAGATTCTACTCTTGTACCAATCGGGGCTAACATGCAATTTCTGTTGCTTTGAATTTCATTTGAATTCTCAAAATAAAGAGGAATTAGGATGTTGATTTTACACAATTTGTATGGGGAGACTAATGGGACTATGTTCTCTAATATGTGTGCAGACATAAATCAGAATACCAGTTAAACAAAGAGGATTCAACGCTATGATTTCAAGGGAATCACTTAAAATTGCCTCCATTCTCAACATAATTATTTAGAACCAGTTACAGATGATATCAATTCGTTGATCTATCTTCCTCTGTAAAGGAGGTGCTGAGATAATCGCAGGTAAAGGTGAATCCAAAGACCTTAGCAAAGATGAGGAAACAACAGTTGAAATCTACCCTTTGTACTCTGGTACCTGAACTGGCTGCACACTTTGAGCTGTGCCTCTAATGGAGGAATTGATTGCAGGAGGAATTGAGCATTCAGTCTCATGAGTTCTGGTCTACATGGAGTTAATATTTACAGATGCATCTTATGTCAGCATTTCATTTTAAAAAGGAAAACAATTTATCAAAGGTCGATTTTTCCTTCTCCCTCCACTTCTGGAATCCAGGACCTCAATTTTAAAGTGAAAATAAATAACTAATTTGGCATATGGTTTAAAAAAAAAAAAGAAAATGAAAGTTTGTCCCCCCCCCCCCCCCCCCCCTTTTTTTTCATCACACTTCCTTTCAATTAATATATTTGGATCTAGCGCTTAGGAAGGAAGACCTTACCCTGCTTGACTATCAGGTCAATGTCCCAATGAAGATGTTTCATTAAATTCAAAGCATAAATGATCCAAATTTTAGAGCTGTAGTCCGACCAAATATTCAGTCCCCGTAGTAGACATCATTCCCATCGCACATTCTCAAACTTCTGCTCTCTCAGCCACAACAAAAGGGCCTGCTCCCCATTTTTTACACGTCAAGGTCGATAACATGCCGCACTGAGCTGTATCGGTTACTCTCACCCCCCTTTCACCTCGATTTTAGGCCATTATTAATACTGGAACGATCACCATATTTCTATTAGAGCCTTATGTCTGTAAGCAAAACAAACCAAAGAAGTTCATTTTAACTTAAACTGACTTGAAAGTCATCAATTTACCTGAATTGGGATTTCATTCTTTCCTCTCTTGTGGTTTATATGCCACAGACCACATCTGCGTTGTGCAGAACCCAAATTACCCATAACGTCCAAAAGCAAAGCCCAGTCTTTTCTTTAGCAGTCCCATGTGACCATCCAGGTCCATCCTGCAGTGACCCACACCTGACCCAGCTTGGCTTTATTTACATTAGTTTGCATGACTTTGATGGAGGACTCCACAGTGAACTTGGATGCTGACAGGAAGTATAGTTTAAGGCTGGATAAATATTATCTCGTGGACTGAATAACTACCTCTCAAGTGCTTCTTCTGTAAATATTGCCTAATTGTGATTAATTAGCAGACAGACCCCAGCTCCATCTGACCCCAGCTGGCTCAGTGAAGAGCCCACTTTAACTGTATGACAGCTCGTCTCTTTTTAAGGCTGTAATCTAATTAGTCTGGGTGATTATTCAGCCATTTCAAACGTCGCCTTTCCTTTTCCTTTTTGTTACCCTCCGCATGGAGAAAAGGCCAATAAAAAAAAAAACACCATTAGGTTTATGCAAATGTAAGCGGCCATTCTGAGGGGCTGTAATGTGGCGAACTGATTACTCTGGGGACTGCAGGAGAAGTGTGTATCTGTGCTGAGGTGGTGGAGGGAGTCGTCGTTGTACACAGATGCTGCAATAAAAGCTCCTTTCAGCTTGTGTTCCTGGTGGCCCTCACAGGGAGGCATTAATAAAACATTAGTATTGAGTGACTGGGGGCCCCTGCGCTCCTCTTCGCCGATCCTGAAGTGACCTTTCCATTTTACAGCAGCTGTCCAAATCCGCCAAACAGCCCAACTGAGCCCCCACCCTCCTTCCGACCTCTGCAGGTGTAGCTGCCAACTTTAGGAGAGCTACGCAAAAGAAATTAGCTGTTTATCTTTGCCAGTCTCTGAGGGGGAGTTGGGGGGTGACGAGGTGGGTAAAAGGCCTTCAAGATGGACAACAGGGCTTTTGTGGATGTTATAGTTTAGTTGCACCTGAGGAGATGTAGAACTTTGCAGCTTAGAGGAAACTTTTTCCTATTTAGACCAAAACACTGGTTGACTGTTACCTACAGCTACCTAATGATCCTGACATCACACTAATGGGAAATCCTAATATTAGCCCAATGCCGGATTTTTTTGTAATTCATCATCGCTAAAGAAAGCCTTCAGGTTACAGCTAAAATATTAAATACTAAGCTAGTTTGACACATTGGAAGGAGAGAAATAGTACATATACAACCTCTTTTTGTTTAAACATCTTAGGTGGGACATCTACTAGTCTCCGACTTTTATCTAAGGAAAGTTTCACCTCACTTTACATTTCTGCTGTTACAGGTTCTGGGGTGGGGGGCTGGGGTTACATCTCCAATCCAATTTTAAGTCACCACAGCATTTCAGATCAAGCATAGAGAAATACGTCCTTATTTTACCTATAGTGCAAATTTGCTCTGACTGCAATATAACCGTACCAGTTTATGTAACATGAGGTAATGGGTAATTTGAATTGATTGGCTAAGCTATTGCCATTTGATATTCATCATTGTATTTAAATGCATTTATTAAACTTTTTTTTCCTTTTAGATGGAAAGCCACCTTTGGGTAGGCAAGGGCAGTGGTAAAACCCTGATGCTATGATAACCTTAAGCAAAAACATATCCTGGTGTCATGGTGTTAATGATGACAGCTCTATTTCTGAAATATCTGAACCAAAAAAAAAAATAAAAAAATAAATAAGTGCCCAATTGTGGAACGTCATACAATTTGAACCAGTAGAGCTAGCAGCTACAAGGAAATTTGTGCCACAAAATTTCCAAAAAAGTGAAAACAATTCACTCGACTTTGTTTCCAAGTTTAAAGACGTTTTGCTTCCCATCCAGGAAGCTTTTTCAATAAAAAAAAAAAAAAAAAAAAAAAAAAAAAAGCTATTTTTAAAAATGACTATGACCTGCATGCATGCAAGCATATAACGAAAAACTTCATTGGTTTTGAAACTGAGAATTTTTTGTTACGGGGTATACTATGAAACCAGTGCTTGTTGACTAGAATTGGTCAAAAGGTTTCCAGCTGATTGGCCATCAATTTTACAGACTTTTTTTACGACAGCTGCAGCTCTGTTCCTTTTACTTTTTGTGTAATTTCCTGTATTCTAGATAATGTCACTCTAGTTTAAAATAATTAACATAAATTAGACACACAATTATTTAAACAGAAAATTAGGATTAGATACATTTGAAAAGGGTTAACAAGAAGTTCAGTATTGCAGAAGGCGATCTGAGAGACTGATAAAGTTGTTTACTCCTCTCTTGACTGCCATGAAAAACCTCAGTGTTTAAATGATTACAAATAGTTTTCCAACAGCGGCGGCTCCTGGTTCAGAGTCTCTGACCTCGAGTCTGCGGTCTGCCGCATCTAATCGGAGTGAGGGGGGCACAGAAATACAGGAGGTGGTGACCAAGAGGAGCAGAGTGTGACAATCCATCACACACTTTAGAACTATATGAGCAGTAATGGACTAATGGGAAGGCAGGACCACCTCTTCATTTCTGCTGAATTAGCTCTGGGTTGGCTGCCTCTTAACAACAGACGATGTCAGCAATGTGTCGGCCTGTGTGAGGGAGCGCGAGGGTATACGAGTGGAAAACAAGTGGTTTTTATCACCGCATGAAACCCAACAATACTACCAGTGAATACTTGAACAGCTGACTGGTGGTTTCCAGCTGCAACAAAACCAAAAGGGAAGGGAACGCACACACACTGTTTTTCTCTCTAACCCCAGCTGGAAGTTGACAACCTCCAGAGAAATATATTTTTAGGCAGGCAGTCTAGTCTATTATTCTTGACGCTTCTGCTGATCTTACTCTTCACTTTTCCTCATACATCAACTAGGTTTTAGGTTTCCTTTAAATACTAATAGGGGACCTCTGTCACAGACCTTTTAATAAAAATAAAAAAAAAGGCCACATATGCAAGTCCTAATTAGGATCCTAGAATGGATTAAATCTCCAGCAGAACACTTGTATAACATCTTCGCAAATGCATATCCCACCTGAGCCTCACAGCCTCAAATAGAAAAAGAAAGAACCCCTGTGGGTGAAGAAGCATAACTTGACGAACAGGAAACCGGAGAGAGCCCCTTCCCCCCCTCCCTCCCCCATCTCAGCTCTAATTAGGCTAACATGTCGTCAGTGGCTGTGGGCTGGTGGCTGGCGTAACTGAGAATTCATAAGTATGTGCTGCCTTGATCTTTTACAGTCAGGCTGTCTGTCTCCATCCCGGCACACATGAAAAAAAAAAAAAAAAGACTCCGCTACCATGGCTACAGCAGCCATACCAGCAGCTCCATAATGCTAAGCCCCCAGCTTCAACGTCTCCAGCTGTTTACTGTAGACACAAGCCACGCCTAAGCCCTCTGCTCATTACTTACTTCCTCTTAAAAACTCCTCCAAAAACTGGAGTCTGTTTGGATTGTGACTGATGAGAAAATTACTTAAAAAATCTACAGCATGTTTTTAAAGTTTTGATTTAACTCCAGGTTGGTTAAACTTAAAAGTTCAAGATAATAAAAATGTACCCTAATATTTCAAAAACATTCATAAGAATAAATATTTCAAAATGATGTTGTTTTTCCAATTATTTGGTCACTAAAGCAATTTCCATATTTTGCTATATCTCTTAACTATTCAGTTTGTAGACGCTGTGTGCCGTGGCTTCTTGTATAGAAAACTGTTATGTGTCTAAACTAACACTTTTTATAGGGATGTCCTGATACAACTTTTATTTATTTCCAATTTCAAACCTATCTTGCACCTATTGGAACTGACCTATACAGATGTTAATCAGACACTATATGAGCACAAATAATACATTTATTATTTCTTTTTGTAGTGTGTGGAATGATAGAAAAGGGTTGATCAAGTGATCTTACTCAAATCGAGAACAACAGTCAGCAAAAGTAGATATGACAACAACTGATTCCATTTATCATTAACCAATAGGTAACATAAGCTTTAGACAGAAGCAGGCGCAGGCCGATGTAATTCGATTTGGGTTTTTATCCCCATATCGGGTGGATTTCCGATGTTGATATCGTATTGGGACAGGGCAGCTAGCTTACAAGGGTAAAAAACAAATATAAACATTTTAGAGCTCAAAATACGTTTTTTTCTTAATGCTATGCATTATTAGAAAAATGCTTTTTATTGATTTAAACTCCATGTCTCAGTTTAATTTCATCCCTTAATTTACGCTGGTCCCTCAATTATTATAATCAACATTATCACAAAAATTACAATTTCATTTAAAGCAGTTTAGTACGTTGTGAGTAAATCATTCTTCCATATCCTGGAGACGGGGAACCATCTCCTCCCTTGCTGTGTGCCAAATCTATAAAAAGACCCCTGAACTGCTGTTAATCCTTGGAACAGAACAGATTGCCCCGTCAACACATTCTAATCCTATAATTCAATGTATAAATACGAAGACATTTGCGATATTTTTATTTGAAGGAGGCGACGGTGACATATGATCTTGCATAAAATACGTTCTTGAACTTATCCAGAGGGCCCTTAACATGATGGATAGCCTCTTACACCTGCTTTCAGTTAAACAGGTTGTCTGTCTGACCCCTGCAGATCAATCCGCCCGCTCCAGTCTTCTCTACACAGGAAAAGCACAGACCCGATCGCCCATCTCTACACCTCGCTCCACTCACTGTCAGAGGCCTCGGCTCGCAGCCCTGGCTTTGTAATTAGCATCACCGCTGACATTCTTTCTAGCCCATAAACTTCACCATGTTTGTCCAACACCCGGTACTTAGATAATCTTTAACAACGGTAACCCCTGGAAACCAGAAAAACAGTTTGGGGCTTTAAAGTGACCGCCTGAGGTCCGAAGCGGCACTCACCCAGAGCTGGAATGTAACAAGGTGGTAGAAGCTGATTTATGCCATTCATCTCTTTACAGTGGGTTTAAATCGGTACTGTGCTGCTAAAATTTGAAACCGCCACCAATATTTACTTTGTTTCCAAGGAGCCAGACCTTCTGTAGGTTTAAGAACGTTTAATGTAGCTGCAAATACTCACCCAGGAACCTTGTAGAGACTGCGGGTCTAAGAGGGCAGGTACTTCCACGTGCTGACGAAGGCAGTAGGAATGAGAGAGTACGGCACGCTGGTCACGCTGTCCCAGGAGTCTGATGACGGGTCATAACAGTCTAACGTCTTACACCTCTGAGCCCCAAAGTACCCTCCAACCACATACAGCCTGTTCCCCGATGCCACGGCATGGCAGCTGATTCGCTTGGCTGTGACATCACCAAACTTTGTCCACTGATACGTCTCGCTGTTGAAACGGTACGCAGAGCTTGCGGAGAACTCTGTGTCGCCTCCAATTACGACGACATGGTTGCCGACGACAGCCGCCGCCGTGTATCGCCACAGCTGTGGGCAAGCTGCCGGCACCGACCACCGGTTCTGGCAGGGGTCAAAGCACTGCACCTTGGGGTATTTGTCTCTGTTTACGCTGGTCCCTCCAAAAGCAAAGAGTTTGTTTTTGGCGCCGACAACGGCGGCGTTGCTCACACCTTCCCTCAGCGGGGCCACTAGGGTCCATTTGTTGTTCTGCGGGTCATACTGTTCAACTTGTTTCAGAGACACAGACGGAGACGCAGGAAACGATCCCGCCAGAGACGTGTGCCCCCCCACCACGTACAGCATGTGGTCAAGCTCTGCAGAGCCATGCCCAAATCTGGCTACCAGCATCGCCGCCGCTTTAGACCACTCGTCATGCAATGTGTCATACACCCAGACATCTTTGGAGGCTCCATTTTCAGAGCCACGGCCTCCGGTAACATAAACCTAAGCCAAAACAAAGAGAAAAAAGATTAAAGTAGTTCTAAAGATGACGTTATAACATAACACATAACTGAAGCTCAGCTTACAAACACATACCTTACAACCAATGGCACAAGCACTGCACTCTTTCCTGGGACTTGGGATATCCGTTTTGGGTGTGATCTCCTTCGTCTTATTGTCAATCATGTAGACTTTATCACACATGAAAGTCTGTCCCCCAAGAAGCAGCAAGGCCTGGCTGACTTTTCTGGGGCGCGCACAGAACCCTGTTACAATGCCGTCGTTCTGGAGAATCCTCATCTTGCACCGTACTGCGTCTTCTACGATCTCCCGCCCCACCTTGTGGCACATGACCAGCTCCTCCGAGGCGACATTCTTCAGCAGGTAGGACTCCGGCAGCAGAGCTAAGCGCACGCAGCGCAGCAGATCGGGCAACTCGCTGTGCCGCTGCTCCATATCTGCCTTCACCCAGTCTATGACAGCATCGTACACCAGACTCTCATCTTCCACCTCTAGTTCTTCGCTGAGGATCAGTTCCTGGACTTTATCTTTTGGCAAGCTAAGAAAGTCCTCTGTTTTGAAGAGGGTAGCAAAGTTGGCCAAACACATCCTCCATGACAGCTCGTACAGCCTCTGACATTGGTGCGCGTCCGACAGCAGCATCATCCCGAGACAATTAGAAGGATGGAGGTTCTTTTCTAGGAATTCCGCCGCTGCGTCACGGATGTCGTGGAACTGAAGCATGTCCCCAGCTTCAAGCAGGGACTCTGCGTTCTCCTCATTGATGATGACCCGAGCCGAATAGGCGTAGTCGAGCAGGAGCTCCAGTACCTCAGGGTGGAGGGAATCGTGGAAGTTGACGTCAGCATCCCGACTCTCCCTGAGGCCACCGCTGAACATGGCCTCAAAGTAGCGACTACAGGAGGCCAGGACGGCGCGGTGGCACGGGAAGGAGCGGTTTCCAGCTTTTAACACGACGTCGGTGAAGACTCTTCGCTTGCGTAGCAGGTTCAGCTGCGTCAACAGGCTGTCGGCGTGTGACGTCTTGTGGAAGAGCTGGATGTTCATCGAGCCGGAGCTGGAGCGTGACTTTCGGTTTTCGTGGTTGCTCACTGACATTGTGACTTTGACCTGGCAACAGCAGACAGTAGGAAAGTGTCAAATTTAACAACATTGTTTTTATTATAGCATCTGACTAATATTAAGGACAATGTAAAAGAAAGTTAAAGACTGAAAGACAGTTAAATCAAGGTATAAACAGATAATTAGATAGAATAATATAATCATGGATGGAAAATCTAATAATTAAACAACGAAATACGTGAAAGAATAAATAAATCGACAGATGGACAATACCTACTTATTTATGGATTAATGGATTCAAAAACATTAATAAATAGAAAGACATCCAAAGGATTAATAAATACTGCAAATAATCACATATACTGTACGTATCAAACACTTAAACTCCAAACTTTTCTGATCTTTGTAGCTGTCCTCTCCACCTTCTTTTGATGCGACCGCTGGCTCCTTGTTATGTGAATAAATAAACCCAGCAGCTGATGAATGATTGCTCAAAAAATAAAACCCTTGCCTCAGCTAAACGGAAATGAACTTCAGACTGTAGAGAGATGAAACGGGATCTGATAAGGGAGCACTCCCAGTGACAAACCAGCATGTGTACACTGTGTGCCACAGAGATTTGCACTGCAAGAATCCAGCAAACATGCATCACTGTCAAGACCTCAAAGACAAAACAATAAAAATGACCCATATTAACTTGTCTTTGAGTATAATTACAGTAAGAAACACCTGGGTGTGTGATCCTGATTCACAGCTCACTGCCCTTATAAACAATTGAGGGCTGTGAGTCACCATCCAACTAATTCCTGCCTGCTTGTTCAGTTCCTCAGCTGGATCACATGGAAGATGATGCCAAAGGCAAAGCTTTCAAACCCACATTTTGCACTGACACCTCCAACCAGCTCCTTCAAGACCAAATTATATAATTAGACATTATATAATACTATTTTTATATCATTTTTAATTTGAGTGTGCTAAATCACAGATCCTGCACACAGATTATTTAATTTCATTGGTATACTATGTTAAACCCAGTCATTACACATTAGTAAAGCATTTACTTCTGGGAAAGATCTGGGTTTAAAAGGCTGCACTCTGCTTGAAAGCGACCAAATGAATTTCTTCCGCTTTAAAGCTTTTTTTTAAAGCGCTTTTGTTTCTTAGTAGATAAATTTAAGTCGGCTATTCACTTTGACTGAAAAGGCCGGACTTCCGTGGAGGGTTTCTGGTTGAAATCCAGCAGTAAATGAGGAGCCCTGCTCAGCAGTTCACCATGCGCCCAACTTTCCTCCAAACTTAGCAGCAGTTTGGCTGCTGCTTAACGATCCGACATCAAAGCATGAATTACAGACCTTTGCAAACACTATTAGAGGTGCAGATAAACACCTAAAACAGTATAAAGTTATACTTTTTTGAAAGGATTAAGCGTATTAACTTACCGTTAGTAGGAGCAAGCAGGGTCGGTCTGGGATTCCTTTATCTTGGCTACAACTTCGCCTTCGATCTCTTTGAAGTTGCGCCGCAATTTAGAGAAATCTGCTTTTTAAATTAACAGCCTTATCTAACCCTAAACGTCTAGTAAACGGTAAAAACGGACGGGCCATTTGTTTACTGGAAAAACTAGGAAGATATCCGAGGAGTAACAAGGTGAAAAGTTAGTGTCTCCAAAGACAGGCAGCGGTTAGAGTCTGAGAGAGGAGAAAAGAGCCGAGGCGTTAGAGCTCCTCTGACTCCGCCCACCCAGCTGCGACTGGCCAATCAGATGCGACTTCCTCTGAAAAGCTTCCAGCTCTATTCATTCATTGCTTTTAATCGCAAAGAACCGCAATAAATCAACCGAAAACACCTGTCATTGGATGCGTCAGCTGACTTTAACAGAAGAAAGGGTTGAAGTGGAACAAAACAATAGAAGAACTTTTGTTATTCAGTTATATTCAATATTAACTTTTTTTCCTAGGGGACTTATCAGCTCCTGCCAAGAAGCCAATTATTTTGGAGGTATGCTAGCAGGGGTTTAACATGATTTCAGAAGCTTAATCTTTAAAATGGGGGCGTTTTTAAATTGAAATATTGCCTCTTGCTTGAAATCCAACCTCTCCCTGTTGAAGGAGGAACCACATAATTATTAAAACCCACAATACATTATCAGCATTGAGTGCCACAATTCAGTAAATAATCCATCCATCCATCCATCCATCCATCCATCCATCCATCCATCCATCCATCCATCCATCCATCCATCCATCCATCCATCCATCCATCCATCCACCTACTGATCCATCCATCCATCCATCCATCCATCCATCCATCCATCCATCCATCCATCCATCCATCCATCCATCCATCCATCCATCCATCCATCCATCCATCCATCTTCCTTCATTTATCCGCGGTCAGGTCGTGGGGGTAACAGCTTCAGTAGAGAGGTCCAGACGTCCCTCTCCCCAGCCACTTGGGTCAGCTCTTCTGGGGGAACCCCAAGGCCTTCCCAGGCCAGCCGAGAAACATAGTCCCTCCAGAGTGTCCTGGGTCTCCCCTTGGGTCTCCTCCCGGTAGGACGTGCCTGGAATACCTCAACAGGGAGCCATCCAGGAGGCATCCTATGCCCGAGCCACCTGAACTGGCTCCTTTTGATGTGGAGGAGCAGCGGCTCTACTCTGAGTCCCCCCCGGAGATGACTGAGCTACTCACCCTATTTAATAAATGCACAATTGATCATATTGGTCTCAAATAAATGGATGCATTTTTTTATTAGTTAAACATGATCATTTCATGATTTTACAAGTTATTTCATGTTGCCGTGCTAAAGCAAACCATATTTCACAGTGGGGATGGCATTGTATCAGATTTAATATTTTCTCTGCTTGAAAAATGGTGAACATGCTTGTAATTGTTTAGATAGAGATAAAAACCGCAGCTTCAAAGGATATGAAAATTATACCTAAATATAAAAAATATTTGCTGTGGTTAACTTTTCTCTTCCAGATATCATGGCGATTGACTTTTGTTGTTTTTTTTTAATTATGTACTGCAAGACAACAATGTCAGTTTTTATCTGTAGTGGAAATAACAAGTATTTGACCAGATACATAAGTGAATACAATTAAGTATAAGTACAGATCACAATCAACTTGAAAAAATGTTATCATACGTTGCTTAAAACACCTTTAAGGATCTTTTAAGCACAACGTAGCATTTATTACTCCAGCTATGACAGATGAACAAACAGAATTACTTTATAAAATATGGAATACTTTTATCTTATAATGAAGAAAACAGATAAACCACACTGTGCTTGATAAAGAAAATAAATGTAATACTGTGCAACTTTGAAATGCTCTAATATTGCAGTTATCATAAACCAGTCATGATTCTATTACTCTTCTGAGACAACCAACTCACACGAGCAGTGACTAAATTATTCAGGTTTTTCCAGCGAGAAGCTGGATTATTCTTTCTTTACATTGTTAAGCCTAGCTTCAATGACTGAATGATACATCAAAGCCTCCACTGCACAGTCACAAGAACAAAGCTCTCAGTAATTGTTAAGAACTGCTTTGAATAAAAAAAGCTATTGTGCTTCCAGTGAGAAAGCTCCACAAGTCACAGCTAAATATTGCTACAACAATACATTGCTGTGCCATGAACAAGTTGTCCCATTAAGGATTTTTCTGGTATATTCTTTTTTGCTTTACTTCAATGTTTCAGATCATTAAGTCAATTTTGATATTTGTGAAATAACCTAGCAAATAAAAAAAAAAAGCCTTTTTTAAGTGACGAACAACCAAGACGTGACATATTTACTGGCAATGATAGCTGTCCAGGAGTTTGTTATATGGTCATGGAGGGATTTTGAATCACTCTTCTATGTAGAATTGTTTCATTTAGGTCACACTGGAGGGTTTTTTTATATTATGAATGAGCTTTTTAGAAGTTCCACTCCACTATCTGAATCAGATACATCTTCTTACCATGAACAGGAAACTCCAAGACCTTCGTTTGGCCTTTCAGAGGTGAGATAGTTGATGCTATCGGTTCTTTTGACCCCAGTGTTTGATTGACTCAGAATGATCCTATGTTGCTGCGTTAGTTTTGCTCCAGATCTAATCTGACTCACACGCTTCAGAAATGACCCTTTCATCAGAATTAAGAGATTATTTTGGAATTTATATATTCGAATCTTTTAGCTTTTGTTCACCTTTTTGTAAGCTTCATTTTAGGCTGGAATTATAAACATTTACACTAGATTCTCGCTTCTAGATATCTATCACTCTGTGCAACTAATTTCAGATTTTTTGCATTTTAACAGCTAAAATATACATTAGTGCTGTTTAACACTCATCAGCTCAGCTAACTCTACACAGACCAACAATCCCAGTGAATGATCATATGATTGAAGGTCTTTCCAAGGCGCCTGAAATAGCTTATTTAGTCGAATTCCTGACATTTTCTGCAGGATCTGAGTACTTGTAAGGTTTCCAAGAATTTATAAAGAATGTCCCAGCATTTCAAACAGGCCTCCACAAAGAAACATTTATTTATTTTGACTGAAACATTATTTCAGTCAAATTCCGCTTGCACAGAAATCAAGACCCAATACTGAACAATACATTATTTCAAGAGGTGCATTTTAAGGTGGAGGCGTGGGCTGTTTCTATTAATGCTTGAGTGACAGATATGTTTAGGTATTTGAGAAATTAAAAACATCTTTCCCAGGACATGCCCCAACATGTTCTCAAGGATATTTAAACATAAAAGAGAAGTTGCCCTGTATTTAGGTGTTCCAGTTTCTCTATTGTGCAAACTGCTTCTTTGGTTTACTGATGGAGCAGAGTCATTGTTTGTGTCATAAGCGTTGCTGCTTTTGTGTTTTGACAGGCCAAAAAGTTTGCACTTCAAAGGAGTTATGTGAAACTTCCTTTGAATTTGTACATAGATTAAGGAGATGAGAATTCCTTTCAATAATGTGCATACATACTAATGTATGGATATTGATATTTAATATGCGTATGGCAGACCCATTTTTTTTGTTTGTACTGCACTAAGTGACCTCTGGCAGCAGGACCCCCACTTGCAGAGTAGATTCCACACTTCTCAGGTTTCCCCTCCTCTCTATAAGCTCTTCTTCTTCTCTCTGTCACTCAGCAGCTGCTTCTGATGCTTCAAAGCTGCTGCTGTTCCTCAGCTGTCACAGTTTGCATGGATGAGAATATGTCTCTGTGCATTTTGCAGTATTCTTTCATTTCATGCTCCACTTCTAATTGTTTCCACCATGATAGCCTCCAATCTCACCAATGCTCAAAATATTTTACCTGGCCTTGCAGAAGTACTCATAACTCTGAGCTTTTCCAAATTCTTTAGCATTTAAACTGTAAACTTTGGTCTATTTAATGTTTTGATTTTGAGAGACAGACAAAGACAACGTTGTGTATGGTTGAAAAAATAATGTAGGTGGATTACAATTTCTATTAATAGAACAATATGAAAAGTGAGGCATCTATTTTTTTTTTTTAAGAATATCTACATCTAATAATAATAAATTGCATCTCTAGAATAGCGGCAGTGGTCCACAACTTAAGGTGGAAGTTCTTTCAATTTTGGCCGTTGTTGGAAAGTTGCCAAAAGAAAGCCAAATCAAGTAATTTTGCAGTTTCCCACAACCCGATATAGGTGACCTTGCAAAGAAGGTGCGATGTCAGATTGGACCAAAACTAATGGCCAACTACATTTAAAACTAGAAATACAAAATATGCAATACATTCATATGTTGGAAGGGAGCAGTACAACTCAAAAGCTAAATCCAACTGGGAATCTGTAGAAAAGAATCTCTTTTAGAAAATGCTCTCTTTTCAATATGACTTGGCTTAAACTATTTTAATAACAGAAAAATGGGCAAAGGTTGCAGCGCAGCAAAACTGGCCCAAACACACCCCACAATATTTAGAGTTTCAATTTTAAATAAAAGGGTAATTTCACAAAAAAGTATTCAGATTTTTTATCCTAAACACCTAAAAGCATGTATCAATTTCCCCCATTTGCTAATCATCTATCATGGTCATGGTCCATCACATAAAAACCTAACAAAACATATTCTTTTTTTCTATACAAAATGAGAAAATGTGTATAGGGTGAGAATCATTTTACAAGCTTTGCCCTGTTTTCCCACCCAGTGGTCTCCAGCTACAGTCAGGGTGTGACTTCAAAGCATCGCTAACCACATACTTTTTTAATTTATATTTTCATAAGGCTGACTGGGTTTACTGGAGCCTTGTCTGAAAGCCGACTGGTCCAAATTCTTAAACACACACAAGTGTGCCTGAAGGAGATTAAGATTTTAAAGAGATTAGATTAATGAACCCATGATCATAATCTCAGGCTAATTCATTTTACAGCACTCTGATCCTCCCCCTCTTTCAGCCAAGCCCTTCTGTGAATCCAGTTTTGTGTAACTCTCCATTAAATGCTCAAAGGCGGGCACGCCACTCATTAGACCCCCAACAATAATTCCCTGATGCTTCAAGCCTCATCAATTCAGCACTGTCCGTTTGCAAGACAGTAACCGTCACTGTATTGTTGCCAAAGGGCTCAATACACCACATGTTTGTTCACTCAAAGCAGGTGGTCTTAAACTGAGGTCAACGTCTGAAACATAAGAAGAGAGGTCATTAGGGGGCCATCTTCACTCCAGAAGTGTCATCACTGAACAAATCAGAGGTTCTTACAACCATAAAGGAATGTGGAAATATTCCTGTATAACAATAAAACTAATAAACAAAATAAAATACAAATGATTCTCTATGCTAAAATAATAATGTTAAAGCTCAATAGATTAGTTTTAACAGCATCATTAAGCAGGTAGAAGAAGATCAAGTTATTGATCCCTGTATATGTTTGTTGGTACATTTAACAAAATAACCAATAGTAGTGTATTTTGCTGCTAACTGGCTTTGCGGAGTGTGTCTCCACCTTGTGGTAAACACACAAAGTTGTGAGTGACAGATAGGGGTTAAAGATCGTAGTCCAACTGCAAATAATAGTGATGTCATTTTTTTTTTTACATAATTGAATAACTCCACAACCATAAAATCAAGATAAACAGGTTGTTTTTACATCATTTTTGCCATAGGTGAAGTATATAGCAACACTGTTCATCTTGAGTAATTTACTGATTCTTTTTAAGAGTTTTAGTTGCCAGAATTATGTAAATCAAATTACTTTGTTAATCAGATACCTAGCTGTAACATGGTCTAAGAGATGCGTTCAAAGCTGCTGTTTCTCTGCTCATCTCTTAGACCTTCTCCTGTCCATTACAAATAAGGATAATAATGATAAAACCCCTGGTGTAACCCCATAGTTTTGAGGGTTGGCAGTTGATCCTTAAGGTAAATGTACTTCAGTCTGAAAAATAGCTAAAGGTGACATGGTTTAAAGCAAAAGAGCATTCAAACTTCACAAAGGTGAACTTTATCTGAGCACATGGACACCCATCAGACATTTCAATGGTGTCTCCTGAAGAGAAAATCCCGGAGACCTTTTCCCTTAAAATATCAAACGGTTCCCTCATATAAAAAAGAAAAAAAAAGAAGTTATTTTACTCACACCCCCAAAACCTTTAATTCCCCACCTCAGTAACGCAATCATTCAAACCAACGCTCTCAAAAAAATATTAGAAAAACTCATAACCATGATTAATGCAACTAGTTTATGAAGAGCACTAATTACCTACTAGGCTACTAGGATGTCCTACTAAACTCAGGGGTTCCAAACATGCAAGCTGTCCTTTTCATGCTGCCCTGGGAAAAAGGCAATACGGCCCTCGGCCAACAAACATCAATAAATTGCACCGTTTCGGTTGAAGGGGCTTTTTTATTTTATTTTATTTTTTTAAAACAATTAAATTTGAATAATCTAAAAACACTTTTTAAAATTAAAAGAGATTGAATCAAACATTAAATGATAAAGAAACAGGGAATGAGTTCTACTTTACAGAGAAACTACACTAACCCCAGACAGACCCATTAACTGCTATACCACCTTGGATACTTTCTGATGCTGAAGTTGATCTTTCATTATTAGAAAAGAAGAACAAGGATACATTTCTAATTATGAATAAATGTATAGTACAATAAAACTTACATATAAATTATGATGACTATATACAAACATACACACATGCATAAAAAAAATACAGCTAATAGGGTAGGGATGGCATTTATTATACCACAGTTTCAAATTAAGGTAGGGAAAAGGATTAGTGATGGAGTTTCAGTGGAGAAATGCTTGCTTTGCTTTTAGCAGTTCAATGGGTGGAAGAGGTTAGACCATTAAAATCATTTGTTCAGATTCTAATTCGTCATTAGTCAGTTTGCAAAATAATCAGTCAGACAGTAGGCCAGATATATTAATCAAAATACACCAAACACTTTACAGAATAAATATGATGGGGCTAGTAGTACATTTTGTTTGGGTTCCGGCACATAACAAGATTAAGGGAAATGAAATGGCAGACAGGATGGAGAGTACAAATAAGGTAAGGATAGATATTCATGTTAGTTTTAATATAACAGAAATAAAGGGTATAATTAAACAAAAACCAAAAGAGAGGTGGCAAAAGTTATGGGAAGAAGAAAAGAAAGGAAGGTGGTTCTATAAAAACCAAAAGGAGAATTGGATAAATGAGAAGAACAGAAAAGGAACAGAAGAGAAGAGATTATTATTTTACGACTTAGAATAGGACACACTACGGAAAAGGATTAGGGCCTCTGAAAATAATCAAAAAAGTTCACAGATTTTTAAATTTTATTTCAGTATAATATGAAAAAAAATTCAGAATTCTGACTCTAATCTCAGAATTCTGACTTCTTTCTCAAAATTCTGACTTTAATCTCAGATTTCTGACTTTTTTCACAGAATTCTGGGTTTTTTTTCACAATTCTGACTGAATTCTGACAGCTAACAAACATTTTAGCATCATACGGAAGAGGATTAGGGCCACTGAAAAAAAAGAAAAAAGTTAACTAATCTTTAAATATTATTTCAGTTTAATATGGAAAACAAGTCAGAATTCTGACTTTAATCTCAGAATTCTGACTTTTTTGCAATATGAAACTGAAATAAAATTTAAAAATCAGTTTGTTTGTTTTTGTTTTCCAGTGGCCCTAATCCTCTTCCGTAAGCATGTTATTTTGAATTGTAGGAAATATTTGATTTGGAGAAATAAGTTAATTAGGAAAATGAAACTTGACATTGTTGATTTACTGAATCAGGAAGCAGAGGATATCAGGTTAAATTTGAGTTTTTGAAACAGATTAAATTGTATAACAGGATATAGCGTTTTCTTTTTTGTTTTTTTGCCATGTAGTTCACACTCCTTACCAGATGGTGGCGGTAATGCTCACCTAAAGCTTTTGCTAACCGCCAAAAAAAAAAAAATTAATAAGAAGAAGAAGAAGAACTACACTACACTACCCACAATGCAGTTTTTTCTTCTTCACGGAAATGACGTTGAACGACTTCCTTCTCTGTCAAGGGCACCGAAAATTGCATTAACCCGAGCAGAGGCTGGCTGCACGTGTAACTGTTAAACAGCCTAATAAAGTGTTTGTCTTTAATCAGACATCAGTAGAAATGGACGGCTTCGGCTCAGACTTCTCAGCAGGAGGTTCCGGCGGTAAAATAGACACCGGAACCATCATGGAGCAGGTTAAGGTCCAGATAGCAGTGGCTAACGCTCAGGAGCTTTTGCAGGTAAACCAATGGACCTTTGATGCTAAGCTAACCAGACACAGCTTAGGGTAACATGATTACCCGATTTTAAGGATGCTAAGTAGCCACATGTTGGCTTTTGATGCATATTCAGAAGCTTATAATGTAATAACATGTCCACTGTTTTATATTTCAGAGAATGACTGATAAATGCTTCAAGAAGTGCATAGGAAAGCCTGGTAGCTCATTGGACAACTCTGAACAGGTGTGTTCTCCAATGGGATTATTAGAAATTAGAAAGTATATGTTTATTATTACCATAGCAACCCATGGCAGAAGTTGACTACACTGCTGCTCAGGACCTCTAAAAGTGGAGGAAGCCCTAATGGATGTTTAAAAAGTTTAAAATTGAAGCTCTGCCTTTAATTTTGCCCTCTGATTAGGGCAAGTAAAAGTATCTTAACTTTAATATGGTTGTTAAAGAAGTGGTGATTGGATAGATATTGTAATTCAGTTGTCACAGATGCACCTTCTAAATCTTGGCATGTTTGCCTATTGCATAAAATGCCCTCTTTTTTTTAATGTAAGCTTTAGATGCTTACATCACTAAGACGGTTAGTAGTATTATGATAAAACGAAACCCAGACTATATAGGCGATTTATTAATTTCATAAAGAAAATATAAAATGTTTTCATCTTAACATATTTTTGTGATATTTCTCAGCTCTAATTATACTTTTAGGCAAAAATGTATTTGTTTGTATTACCTATATTTTGTTTTCTGGTCTTCTTAGAAATGCATCGCCATGTGTATGGACAGATATATGGACGCCTGGAACACTGTCTCCCGAACGTACAACTCCAGGTTGCAGAGAGAACGAGCTCGCATGTGAAGTTGGGCGGGGAAACAAACTCTCTACCTTCTTCACTTATTTCGGGTGGCTGCTGCTTTAAATGAGGACCAGCATAATCCAGCACTGGAGGTCCCCCGTTGGGGAAAACGTCAGCAGCGCAACATACCCCTCTGTCATAATCATTGGCAGGGGTGGCACCTGGACTCCTATCCACAACGATCATTGTGGACATTTTTACTCCTGAGGAAAAGGTCGCCTATTCAGTTGAAACGTTCCCATGTAATAAATGTAGTAACTCGCAGTGCAAAGTGTGATGTTTAACTGTTAAACAATCTGACTCAACAAAAAATGCTTTACATGCTAACAAGGGTGCGTGGGAGGAAAAATGGAAGAAATCAAAGCCCTGTATGTGGAGTTCTCCATCAGCTCTCTATCTTCACTGTAAAATAAAGAAAAACTCTCCTAGAACTAAAGTATACATTTATACCCTCTCATTTATTATCCAAATCAATGCATTTTTTTTATTTTTATTGATTCCACTTCTAGATGAGGCTTGTTGCTGCAGAACATGACCCTCCTTTGCTCAGACGCTCACAAATCTTTGGCTTAAAGTCTTAGGTTGACTGACAGTTGATGTGTTAATGCTCTTGGATAAAGCTTGCCCCTACTGTTAACTCTTGCCAATACCTGGAGGGAAAGATCTCTTCCTTGGAATATCTCTATGTCATTGGGTGCTATTAGCTTATAGGTAAACATAGAACTTATTAAATATCTTCTAGTTATAAATGCATAACATTGACATTTTGGAAATATTAGCTGTAACTTCTAATGAACGAGGTGCCTTTTAAGTTTCTTAGTTGACATTTTTAGCCTTCTAGTCAGCCTATATCAAGCTACAGCTGAAGAACAAAACAGTTTTGTCTGACATGTTTCCTATGTGTTATTCTATCTGCTACCTGCCCACAGTGGTGGACTTGTTTCAGCCAGGGTCTGACGTGGGTAGGAAACGGCACCGTTTCAGTTTTGGGAGTAAATGGCCATGCAATGAGGACAACCCGCCGCACTCACATTTTGGAGGATGAAAAACTGTAAACATCGACTGCATAGTGATTGTGTGCATAATTGGGTAAACAAAAACAAAAATTCTACATGTATCCTATTAAACATGATCAAAGGAAAAATGTTTCATTTATAAAGCTAAATTTGAAGTAATTGCCCCCCCCCCCCCCCCCCCGTCATATAAAAAAGAAAAAAACTTATTTTATTTACACCCAAAACCTTTTAATTCCCCACATCAGTAACACAATCATTGAAAACAAACCCTCTCAAAAAAATATTAGAAAAACTCATAACCATAATTAATGCAACTAGTTTATGAAGAGCGCTAATTACCTACTAGGCTACTAGGATGTCCTACTAAACTCAGGGGTTCCAAAGATGCAAGCTGTCCTTTTCATCCTGCCTTGGGAAAATGGCAATACGGCCCTCGGCCAACAAATATCAATAAATTGCACTTGCAGGGGCTTTTTTATTTTATTTTTTTTTTAACAATTAAATTTGAATAATCTAAAAACACTTTTTAAAATGAAAAGAGATTGAATCAAACATTAAATGATAAAGAAACAGGGAATGAGTTCTACTTTACAGATAAACTACACTAACCCCAGACAGACCCATTAACTGCTATACCACATTGGATACTTTCTAATGCTGAAGTTGATCTTTCATTATTAGAAAACCCCCATTATTAACCCCCCCCACCACACACACACACAAACTTTCCCAAGAGCAACCTTGGTTTGGAGTAGTCATTGCCACTCTTGCTCCCCAGGCTGTGCAGTGGCAACCCCCTGCTGCCCAAAGCTTCAGTTAAAAGCTGAGGACATTAGATTTAAATGTACAAAAGAGGCATTGACATGTATATTTATAAACAGAGCATTTTTATTATTAATAGCACTGTAAACCATCTGCTTGTATTTGCACTATAGATCTACAGGAATCTTGTGATGCAGGCAAATTTGTTAGAATGAACTTCAAAGCTAAGTAAAGAGCATCAAAATGCTTCATCTTCTATTGCAACAGTGCATTCTCACACAGAACCATAGGAAGATATAACCATTACTTTGTTTAATTTACATCTTAAAATCCATAGTTTTCTTGACTGAACATATTAGGAGCAGATGTAAAACAGAGCTCCTGAAATAAATGAAGGGAAAATCTGGGTTTTATTAGGTCTCCATGACAACCAATTAACATCTTCTTGTAGATACGACATACCCCTTCCTCTATCCAATCCAGATTCCCTGAATTGATAGGTTTGTCCTTTCAGTAATAAAAAAATAAATACATGTTAGCCTGTCAGGAAACAGTAAGGATGTGAAAACACACCTCATGCCACTGGTTTGGTATAATAGAGGGTCTATGATGCTGTGGGGCCTACTTTTCTTCTAAATAGCACCTGAAGCTGATACTAGAGCATGTTATGAATGATTTAAAATTCCAGAACAATTAATAAAAACAAAAATCTAAACCGCCAGCAAGTTGAAATTGAATTTTTCATCAGTGAAATGTAGGAACTAATGTGACCAAATCAAATCTATAAAGGTTTAATCAAACACTAAATAAAACTTCTATTGGCGTCTGAGTCCCAGACAAAAATTCCTGCAGAAAACCTGATGGGTGAGCTAAAGACAACAGGAAAGGACTTCTGGTTTATGACCTAGAGATCTACAAACAAAGACAAAGTGTACAAAATATTGACAGCATGATATCTAAAATTGTTCCATAATTAAGTTAAAAATACGTCTTAAAATGCATTACCTTCCTTAGTGTATTATTATATCTTATTATAATTTTCAATGTGTGATTATACCACTATGGTGAAAGATTTATTCCTTTTAAGACATTTAACAAATCATTATGAGTGGTTAAGAAATATGACATGGTGACATGTTTTAGGTAATTAAAAAAATGAAGAAATCCATCTCAAACAACCCAAATAAAGACAGAAAGCAATTTACATATAATATACATTTAATAGGGAAAAAGTTTAACCAAACCAACCTGGCCATGTGACAATGTTATTACCCCCTAACGAACATTGATTAATAATTTTTTTTTTATTAATAATTTTTCCGTCTAATCCAGGGTTCTTACTTCCAAACACATAAAATTAAATATTTAAACAGAACAGAACCTCTCTGACAGGATGAAGTTGGCTAAAAGTCTTTAAAAAGCAGAATGACATGCCTTGATCTAAAGAAATTCAACATTAAATGAGAAACCCAATCAATAAGCATCAATCAGCTTGTGAAGGGCTGTTAAACAATTCCTAAGTCTTTGGGATTCAAATGAACCACACTGTTGTTCACCAGTGAAGCAGTGGCGAATCTCGGTGACTCAGCTTCAGAATTATTGATACTTCAGAAAGTATTTATACTAAAACAAGGTATCCGGATACATGACTAATTCGGCATAATAAGGATACCAAACAGAAGTGCTGTTTGCATATTTTTCTCTTGTTTACTTCAGATTACTGACTGACTGGCAAATTAAAATAATTTTAATATTTCCAGAAAACCCGCAAATATTGTCCAATTTTTTTACATAAAAAGTATTTTTTATGCCTTCAATTATTTGTCATTTTTTATCCACATGGTATGGTATAAAATGGGGTTATAAAAAAAACAAATCCCTGAATGTTGGAATTGTAACTATACAGCCATATGTTTACATTATCACTGCTGCTTACCTTTATCAAGGCTGCACTTTAAAAAAGGAAAATGTCTTGAGAGCTGCACTGAACAACATTTCTTTTTGTATACACTTGTGAGTACAAAATGACAAATAAAGTCTGTCTAAGTATCAAGTATTGAACATTTTCTTGGATATCAATTTTCAAATTTGAGCATCTGAACCATAACAAGGACTAAGTTATATAAAAACCGAAAAAAAAAAAGTTTTTATCAGTTAGTCATTCATTATTCAGGCTGGCTGAATGTGTCACCAATAGGAGAGCGGCAAGATAAATCACAGCAATTATTTGATTTCCTATATTTAGATGATCTGAAAACTTCAAGATTTTAAACAGACTGCCTTTGTTAGGAGCAGAAGGGTTTGCATTAAAATACTTTGTTAAAAACAACTCCTATATGTAATGGCATATCCCATTGCGCTGCTGTCCCTGTTAATAGACCATAGAAAATTGTTCTTCATGTCGTACCTGAGACATCAAAGCTCTGTGGAAAGCTGCTGTTGCAAGGAATCAAAACATCACGCAAATGTCCGGATCTCCAGTATCATTCAGCATTCAAGCCTATCATTCAAGCTCCATGCTGTTAACTGTCAGTTTTTAACACTGATGCTAATCAGTGTACTATCAGAAAACCCAGCAGTATACAAATTAAAAGAAATAATACCATTACCATTATTCATACCCATCAGGAGAATAAATTAATGTAATAAATATTTGAATAATGCCTCAGTTTGTTGGTTGTGAGTTAGCCACACATAATACCTCATCAGAACATGGTGAGGGCTCCGGGTTAGGCAATGCAGTGTTGCAAACAGCACCCATGACACATATGTCAAAATTTTGTTAACTGAGCTTATGTTTATCTGGCCAAAGCCATGACTTTAGTCCTTGTACAGTACAGTTACGTGGAGGCAAATTATCTGTAAAATTCTGATGTTCTGTCTAGTTTTTTGTTTCCAAATCTCCTCAGAAAGGTAGATGTGTTGATATCCACTTCCGGACAGACGTCACCCGAGTGTAAACCCCAGGAAAACCAGATCGTCCACATCCATGCCCCCAGCTGGTCACACCGGCAATAAACCACTGGCCAGAGTGGTGACGGCACGTCAGCGGCCCTCCAGAATCACCCTGGAATGGTCAAGAATAGGGTCATTAGATAGAACTAGAAAACTGTAACTGAACTTTTGGTCGCTGGTAAATAAAAACAGCTCAGAATCAGATAGTAGAGCCTAACAGGCAGCACATGGACCATTTTCTTAGCCTCTGGCTGAAATTGAAAAGTAACATAAGGGACGTTTACAGAAATTAGAGATTAATGTTTCTAATAACTTTCTTTTCTTTCCAATTTAATTTTACAATAAATATAACCCCCAATATCCAGCAGCTGTGGGCTAAAAGCAGACTCTAAAAGAATGGTTTATTAAATATGCCTAAATACAGCCAGAGCGTTAAATGTCTTTAACAGCCAGAGTGACCAATATCTTGTCCTTGATGCATATAAGTAGTAAAAAACAAAATCTACCACACATGCAAATAGAAAGTAGCTAACCTCAAAAGCTTTACCTTTAAGTGTTTTTCTTTTTTTTTTTTTTAAGTGAAAATGAGGAAACTTTGTATACCCTTGATAATGAAATCTATAACAGATCCATTATGTAAAAAAGGAGACTAACTTTGTAGATTTAATAAGAATATTTCAGGTTTAGTCTATGATTGAGAAAATAAAAAAAAACAATCACAATATTATTAATCTAATTAATGAAATAAATTGATGATGCCAGGTTCTTTGAACACAGCAGAAATTTATTTATTGATTGTGTGAGAAGTGCCAGAGATGTTATTTTATTTTATTATTATTATTCTTTCTTATCTCCTGTCTCAAAACCCAGAAACCTTTAAAGAATTCAGAGTGCTCTGCTCACATCCCATCTAATCACCCACAGTTTAAAAAGTAACCAACTTTACAACACCCCTTAGAAGTCATACTTGCAGCTCAAAGTCTGCAGAGAAAGGATCATCTTGGCATACATCTGGACACAGATACTTTTCCTTCTTAAAGAACCACACATGGTGTTCCTTACCAGGCAGCTGTCCCGTCCTCCCTCCATTAATCCGGCACACATCATGTTAGGAGTCAGCACGTTGCCATAAGCCTGCTGACAGTCCTTCTGCTTAATGATGTTCACTGCAGCTTTCTGCAACAGGTTGGTCAGTGAACCTGGGGAAAAATAAATCCACACATATCTACGCTGAAGATGTGTAAACATGTTAGAATAAATGGATCTTTCTCGCATTCTTCTTTACAGAAGAGTTTTAATGAAGGTCTTCTGTAAAGAAGAATGGGCAGACATTCATCCACAGACAGAAGAATATTTGATGATAACAATAATAAAGAAAAAGAAAAAAACAGAGTTAGCCTCACTCACCTCCTTCCCTGATGGATCCCCAACCTGTGATGTAGCACTCAGAGTCCTCCAGAAAGTGGTGCACAGGAGAGGGGAGACATGCTGGCTGGATGGTGTAGGACGCTGGGGCTGGCTCTATCAGCTCCAGCAGAGCCACATCATGGTCCATGTTGTTTTTGTTGAAAGCTGGGTGGATAATCACTCTCTGTATGGGAATAACCAACGCACCGGACCCAGAACGCAGCACAGATCCAAGGCTTACAGCCCAGTTAGTGGGACTGGAATCACTAAGGATGAGGACAACGCATTAATACTCTTAGTCAGGCCTTTTATTTGTATCATTCAGATGTCACCACTGTGTCTCTTCACTAGAGATGTGTTAGTACCCATTGAAACAGTGTGCAGCAGACAATAACCACTTGCTGTGAATAAGTGTGGTGCCACAGCGATGTTGTCTCTGGTACTGCAGACTGCCGATCCACGGCCACTCTCCCCTCCGAGCTGTGACTCCACCTATGATCCGCTGAAACCCCAGCGCAGGACGAGCACCACAATCTGTGACAAAGACAAGGCTTAGGTAGCATGTTGGTAAACCCCAGCATTTACGCTGCTTTATCAGGTAAAGCCTTACTGCAGTTTTTCTCGTCTGCTTCATTGGGGCAGTCAGGGATCTTATCACACTCTGGGTTGATTTTGCTGATGCACCAACTGGAGCTGCACTGGAAGTTTCCACTGCAATTCATGGCTGGAATGCAAAATTGTTTTACTGCCTAAATAGGTATAATAATGTTTATACTAAATGATCAAATCTAAAATTTGATGGCAATTTCACCAGGTACTGATACAGCAGGTGCTTCCTCCTTTCCTTCAGTCTGAGACACTGGAAGGTTGTCAGAGAACCTGTGGGTGACTGGAACTGGAATGGTTGGAGCAGGAACTGGTGGGGCATTGAAGGTAGCCTGATCCGAGTGCCTCAGAATAAAGTTTCTGAGCTTGGAAACACGGGCGTAAACTCCAGGCTTGTTGACCTGGGCACATCCCCAACCCCAGCTCACCACCCCAGCCAGGAAGAACCTCCCTGGACTCCCTTCACACACAAGGGGCCCCCCGGAGTCACCCTGTAGGTGACATACATGAACATGGGTTTAAATGGCAGAAAATACTGGAGATAATTAACTGAAGTTTGTTCAATTTTAAGCTTTAGCTGAGCTACAAACACTTTTTTTCAAGAACCATTGTTGTTTCAAACAAAAGAGTCGATAATCACAAAAAAAGCCCCTTATGGTCTAAACTCTTGGTCCCACAAATCTAAACGTTAACATATTAGCAAAATGATAGGATCTGCTATAAGGCTCCACCTTATGTGAGCCTCCACTCACCTGGCAGGAGTCCACCTTTCCCTGCAGGAATCCAGCACACATCATGTTCTGAGAAATGGCACCTCTGTACACGGACGACTGATTGCACACCTTGGAGTCGATGATTCTGACCACAGCTTTCTGCAGCACATTTGGCACATGTACTGAACAACAGAACAGCACAAATCAACATGTTGTTATTCCCAATGTCTGCTCTTCAAATCCTATAAACAAAGAAAGCTTTGGATATTCATCTCTTAGTGCTACTTAAATCATTTCATAGACAAGATTAGACGCCCCATCATTGTATTGTAGCATATGAAGATACGTCTGAGAACTAATCTTTTAAAAAGCTTCATCTTATGGTTTGAAAATTTGCATATTAGATTGATTGGGCTTGGGGAATTTTAGAAGTATGTTAACATATGAGTCCCTTCTTCTTTGCGTGAAGCTGTGATAATTGACTTCTGACTCTCTAGCATCCCCTTTGTCCTGCCCTGTGACTGCTGTGGGTAGGCAAAAGATGATTCTCCTTCCTTAGCTATGAATCCCTGCAGCTCCTCCAGAGTTAACACAAAATGTCTACCTGGTTCACCGAACCTGTTACTTTTTTTAGTTTGAAGTTCAGCCACACTTGTTTTTTTTTATTTTTGTTGTTGTTGTTTTTTTTCGGATGATGATCCAAAAATAATGAATTTGTAATATTATTAAGGACCTTCTTTAAATTCCTCCATCACTTTGTCCCTGACCTGCCTGATCGGTCGCTTGGCTTCATTAGGTTTGTCACTGAAGAACTATAATGCTCTAACACCGCTGCAGCGGGAACATGGTAGCCTGACGTAGTCCGACTCAATTCTAGTCAGAATATGAGTCTGATACTGCTCCATAGAGCTGTGATTATGGGGCGTGTTTCAAACGAGCCAGGAAAAAAAAATGCCTCTGCACTCAATTGGATAGACCTACAACCAATAAGAGCAACGGAGTGCGTGACGTATGTTAAGCGAGGCATAGTTGTTGTCAACAAAAATCAAAGCGTGCAGTTGCACCCCTAGAATAAGAAGATGAGCCTTGATCGTGTTTCTCTGTTCCTCTTTTAAAATTAATTTGCTGTCGATATCTTCTAGAACAGACCTAATAGCTGAATCTACACACCTCAACTCTCCAGCGGCAGCCATTGTTGTTGTCACCCAAGCGCGCTTTGGTGACGTGGTTGATTGCGTTACTGTTGATCATCTGTCCATCATCGTATAAAGCCCGCCCTGACAATTTGATTGGCCCGCCAGATATCGTGCGAGCATACTCGCGCTACCATTGAGCAATGCCAGATCAAACTTCCCCACCTCAAAAGTTGTGGGCGGGACTAAGTTCGGAATGGCACCCAGGCTAGGAACATGGTAAAATAAAATAAAAATTAAATCTGTACCTTAATAACAGAGAAACTTATTAACCTAAAATAGTACATAAACAGCTGCCTTTGACCTCCCTACATATATGGTATCCAAATAAAACACTTCAGGTGACCGGGAAACACCATTCATTCAAGAGTGACAGTGTTGTCGTGTCACTATGCCCCCGAGTGATTATGTATCCTGGCTATTTGGCCTCAGGGATATTACTTTGACTGACTGGTAAGATTGCATGACTTACATCCACAGGTCTGTGGAATCAAATCCTGCTGGGCCCTTTGTTGTGTACCATACCACAGAAGCAATACTGATATGTGTGGTTCTAGACAGCGGCCAGCAGTATACTAAAAGTATATAAGTCCATTTTTCCTGGAAAAAAAATTTGCATTTTCCCTAATTTTACTAATGGAATAAGATGATTTACATTTTAAATAATAACTAAAAAACCTCCACTTCTTGAGTTATTATATGTCATTTCTGTTTAAAGGGCAAAATTACTAATTCTTTTGGCAGATAAACCTGCTCAGTTTAAGGGCTTATTTTAAGACATTTTTACTTGTTGTGATCGGTAATACCAAAATAATTTCTCATCTTTCTTCTTTTGAGAAGAATCTTCTCAAAAGAAGATTAAGAATCTAACAGAATCTGCTCTTACTTCGTATAGCATTCTCAAAACAAGATCAAAAAGATTCAACAGATCCTGATTAGATTAACATTTTTTGTTGTGTGTAACTGATTTGCCCCTTGGAACAATTTAATAGTTTACCTTTACTATTTCACTCACTGTTAAGCTTCAGCCATATTAGGATAAAACAACAGTTTCCTTTTTTATTTTATATACTCTATATACTCAGAGGGAAATTACTTCTCTGCATTTAACCCATCCCCTTGGGGAGCAGTGGGCTGCCATTGCGCGGCGCCCGGGGAGCAGTGTGGGGTTAAGGGTCTTGCTCAGTGACCCAGAGTGGCAGTCTGTGGGAGTGAACTCACAATCTAAGGATTCAAAGCCCTATGCCCTAACTACTAGGCCGACACTCCCCCAATAAATAAAATCCAGGGGAGAGCGCATACGCAGTCCCGCACTCGAGATTCCCACATTTGGGGAATTCGCAAAGGTCAGCACAGCCGGGGTGCAATGGCCAAGCCGCACTCTGGGTGAACCTCCTTCATGATCAAGGTATCACCCCTGCAAGGTAAGATCATTTGCTAGATCAGGAGTCTAAAACCATTTAGTACACTTTTATTGTTATTTCTTTTTTTATTGTCTTTGTTATTATTTTTGCTCTGTGCCCCCATGAAAAACACATTAACACCTAGGCAAGTTTTGTGTAGAACCACCGCTGAATGCTGATTTCTAACATTAAGTGGTTTAATGTGAGTCACCGTTATTAATCTGTTGCAATAAAGTTTGCATGCATGCAGACTCACAGCTAAACTGCTGCAGAGCCCCCCAGCCGGACACAATGCAGTTCTGACCGGGCTCAAAGACGTATGATGTGGAGGGAATGCAGACAGGCTGGATGTAGGAGTTAAAGGTGAGGGGGGTCTCCAGCTCCAGGACAGCCACATCATTATTGTTGGTCGTTGGGTTGTATTCAGGATTAACAATGATTGACTTGATCTTTACTACTTTTGACTCATCCTCTATGCCGTTGACCAGTCTGGCTCCAACCAGGATTGTCCAATCACTGGGATCAGTAGCACTGATAACAGAAAACACACATCTCTTGGGACTCATTTAAGATAGTTAAATATCTAATTGTCAAAAAAAAAAAGGGAAATCTACCCTCCAAAGCAGTGTGCTGCACTGACAATCCAGCGCTCATTGATGATGGAGGCTCCACATGTGTGCCTCGAGTAATACCTCAGGCTGACCTGCCAGGGCAGCTCCCCTTGTCGAGCATCCTCACCGCCGACTATCCTACTCCCCATGGCTGGGCGTAAACCGCAGTCTGTCAAGATCAGCCAGGGGAGAGTTGACGTGAAAAAGAGCCTACTGTATGTCAGTGAAGGGTGCAGCTGTTTTTGCAACTGTCCATGCAGGGTCAATATCAATCAATAGTGTAAAAAATTATATATTCTGATATGATCTTATTCTGATATTATCTAGGATGAAAGAAGAGCTAACCACAAAGAGCCTCGTCGGATGCATCCGCACAGTCAGGGATAAAGTCACAGTCTGGGTTCTTTTTAGTGATGCATTCCCCATTGTCGCAGGTGTAAGTATTTTCAGGACACTTTGCTGCAAATCCCAGATGTAAGAGATAATGATTAGATGAGGGTGGAAGGGAGAGTATTAAAACATCATTTTAGATACTGTAATAGAAGATATGTTTCCTGCGAAAGTTTCATGCCTGTTGAAGTTTCTATATTTTTAAAATGTTAGATCTAGAAACTTAAATATCATTTATCTGTTTTTTTAAGGAGATGCACTAACTAAGCAGTGTACAGTTGTGAAGTGGAAGGAGAAGAGTTTTATGCTTTTACTGGCAGTCAGAAAATGAAATGACCAAAAAGGAAGGAATACATTTGTGTAACTTGTCAAGATAAGATGGAGTGTTTTTTTTTGTGTAGAAATATGTTTCTGATCTAATACATTAATCTAAAGCTCTGTTTTTGTCATTATCATGCTGAAATGTACACCTTATGTCCAATAATAATTCTTCTCCTGCCACTTTTTTTTAACAAGGTTTCCACTGTATGACCCTTCATCCATCTCTGCACACATTTAGACAAAGCATCCCCTTAGCAGGATGCTGCCACCACCTTGTTTCTCATCGGGGATGGTGTTTTCAGAATAATGTGCAGCTCTGCTCTTTTGCCACACACTATTTGGGATGTAAGCTGAAAAGATCTGGTCTTACTAGAACATCATCATCCTCCTTCACATGTTTGATGTGTCTGCTATATTTCCTTTGGCAAACTGATCTTCTCTTGGTTCCGCCTTTAACAAACCTTTATCACCACTCCCAAAAAGCCACCAATGGCCCCGTGGCTATAGAAATAGTTTTGATTATTTGTCTTTGCCTTATTTATTGCATTCTGAGCCAGATATCTCTAGAAAAATGTCCTTATGGTCTGATAACGACAATAAAGAAGCGTGACTCCTGTCTGATTCTCTGATGAATGCTCTCTTGTTGCAGCAATTTCTAAATAGAAATGCAAAACATGCTCTTTAGATTTTTATTACAATTATAATTTTGCTTCCATTTACCAACCATTTGGTGTTTGATCACCGAATACAGTTATATGCCGTAATATAATGTACAGTTCAAATGTGACCTGGTTATATTTATATATTCTTTAAACAATTTTCTTTAGTAAAACACATACTCTTTAGGATAAACTTAAATAGAACATTTCAAAATTCAAATCAAATTTGCAGCTTTTTTTTAATGAGGACAATTGAACAACTCACCCATCGAGTCATCTCCAATGACATAAAATGACTTCCCACTGGCCCCTGTAGGAGACGAGACAAACATTTAATGATCCCATTTTTTTTATAATCCAGCCCCAAGTTATCACAATGATAACGTCACTACCTAATAAGACAATAGCGCTGATCTGTCCAAACCCAGGCACCTCCAGTGGTTTCCCATGCATCACTGAGCTGAGCCCTGCTCTCAGTAGGTCTCGCACAAAGTTGTCTGAATACTGCTGGAATTTGGACACCCTGAAGAATAGCCTTAAAGTTGCCATTGTGTTATCATTCATGTTACTGTAAGAAAGGGAGAAAATAGTCATGTTTTAGAGTTCTGATGTTTCCTGATGGTTAAACTACCTCTCTTTCTTACCCATAGGCAACAATGCTGCAGTCATTATAATGATGTGATATAGATGAGGCAGTAAATATATCTTTAACCTGAAAGAACATCAACAATTACAATGTAATCCTTCTTTTATTAAACATTGTGTTTTTAGCATCATAGCCCTCACCTTGGACTTTAAAGCTGAGGAAAGTATGATAGAGAAACCAGAGTTTTCATCCTGCAGATCTGAACTATACTTCAGGCCCCTCAGCTCCACTGTCTCCAGGAAATCGTGTGGCTCCTCCAGCAGGTATGCTGGCAGTCAAACAGAGGAAAGAGCTTTTAATCGCAATCAACAAAGCCTATGTAATAGGTATACAGAAGATCCTAGCAATCATAACAAAACTTTAAAGAGTTGAATTTACAAAAGGATTCAGGGAATTCAGTTGGGACAAAATAGGACACCCAGGATGTTTTTTTTTTGAAGAAAAGAAAACATATTTTTTTAAAGTTCTGAAAAACAAAAACAGAAATTTCTGGAAAGGACCAAATTAGGACACCACTACATTCATAAGCAGCATTGTACAGCATCTTACATACAGTAGTTAAAATGTAATTGTTTTGAAGGTTGTTTGTCTGGTCAATCCTCAGACTTTCAGCCTGGAGTGCTAAAGAGAGACAGAACATCGTGGTAAGATGGAAACAACTATCTTCAGAACGACAGCTGTAGCAGTTTTTGAGTTTGGTAAAGGATATAAAGAGGTCTCAACAGAGAAGAGATTAAGAAGAGATATGCTAAGTCTGTCCAAGTCAGTTCATCATAAGTGGAAAACTGTAAGATGTTAAAACTAGTTGCCAAACAAACTAACATGTCACAATAGCACCTACAGCAGTTCTGAAAAAGTAAAAAAAAAAAAAAAAACAATCCACTGGACTTTGTTTTCAAGGTTTGAAGATGCTTCGCTTACCATCCAGGAAGCGTTCTCAATTCAAAATGTAGGCCCAGTAGTGTGCCGATCTGGTCCGGAGTGAAATTAGTCCTATTGTTTAAGTCACTATCTTGTTGAAGACGTGTCCTGACTGATTCCCCTGCCTCTGATATAGGTATGCATGTGAAAAGTGAAGTAATATCAAACGATACCAGGGTTTCTCCTGGCGCCATCCTTACATTTTTTACTTTGTTGGCAAAGTCATAGAAAACTCCAAAGACTTTGCCAACAAAGTCAACAATCAGGTTCAATTTGCATGTTTCCAAGCAATACAAGGCCTTGGCTATATAAAGCCTCAAACTCAATGCGAATTCAGACAATTTGAATTGAGAAAGCTTCCCGGACCTTGGAAACAATGTCCAGTGGATTGTTGTTTGTTTTTTACTTTTTCAGAATGACTATGACCTGGATGACTGAGAATCTTCACCAGCACACCTACAGCAGTTTTTTTACCCATGTTGATATGAAACTGCATTCCTCTAACATCAAAAAGAGAAAGCACAACTTTAACTTCCATTGACCCTGTGCAAGGGGGAAAACCTTAGCTCTCCAAGAAAGACAGGAAGGCCAGACTGAAATTTGCCAAAACAAAAACTAGGACTGCTGGAATAATTCTTTTAAGACTGATTCATCTAATCAAATTATCTGGACACCAGATCGGAAATAATGTTTTGCATAAAACAAACACAGCTTTAAGGAAATATAACCTCATTCCAACTGTGAAGCATAGAGCTGGAACTGTCATGGTTTGTCGTTGCTTTGCAGCAGCAGGACCTGAATAGCTCATTATCATAGAATCCACCATCAATTATACCTGAGGAACATCTGAGATGTTACAGAGACCTATTAAACGCAATTAAGCAGAAATGGACCATGAAACTTTGCATTGTGGTAAATTCATCAGGAACTGGAAAAGAACTAAGACTGAATCAACATGCTGATCTTTTGTTTAATAAGTAAAATTAGAATAGAAATCATTAGTCAATGTTTTGAATACAGTCTCTAAGTAAATTATTAATGGGTGATCTTTTATAACTAGTTCCAAATTAACAATAAAAAAAAAAACTTTATGTACTTTGTGGAATTAAGAGTTGTTGTTTTTTTTTATTGACTCACCAATAGCAAGGCCGGCAAAGATGCCTATAATGAGGAAAAGGAGGACGCAGATTGTGACTACGCCTTTATGGCAGCCGGTGCTGGAGGGTGAGGATGACCACGACCCTCCTCCACCATCCTTACTGACATCCATGTTGGACTCTGGGCACCAGCCTCACATTTAACTGTCTTCACAGTGATGGGTGTACAGAATGAGTCAGGCCTGTTAAAACAACAGCAGATATTATATGACAGAACTGAATTGTATTACTTAACTCACGTTGTTATAAGTTCTGGATAGGAGAAAGAGTGTGGAGAAATGGAAGGTATCAGATGTCACTGCAGGTGATGCTATCCGTCTGCATACAAGATGATAGTATATGTTGAGTTTAATAGAGTGTTAACATGTTTTTATATTTAGGGTTTATTTGGATTTTGTCAAATAAACCAAAACTTCTAAATCAAACTACCTGAGATGGAACATATCTACTGCATAGCTTAGATATGTTCAACAAGAAAAACTGACTAGATGAGCTCTAGATGATCCACAACGCTACTCAGGGAATCTGTAGACAGGACAAGACCCCAATTATTTAATTTGATCTTAAAGTCATAACTCCCTTTGTTTAGGAGTCACCCAGTCCCTACTTGCATGTCTGCAGCTGTTGCAAAATGCAGCTGATTGACCTTTAACAGGTACACGTAGAAGAGAGAACATCATCCCAATTTTAGCTTCTGTTAAATGGCTGCCTTTGTATTTCTTTTTAAAACTCTTCTCTCTTTCTTTAAGGTTTTAGACAACCTTGCTCCCCCTTACCTAACAGAGCTCATCCACAGTTATGTTCCTCCACGGCAACTCAGGTCCGCTGACCAGCTACTCCTGGTTGTCCCAACCTCTAAGTGGCAGGGCCTTCTCTATCGGGGCCCCTGAGTTATGGACAACTCTGCCACATTACTGTCCATTTTCAAAACCTGTCTAAAATCGTATCTTTACACATCGGCTCACACCACAAATCAGACTTGATTTTACTTATTTTTCTCGAAATTTCCCTCTTACCCTCTTATTGTTGATTTTATCTATTTATTTTGTCATATTTTATTTTACAGATATTGTAATATGATTAGCTTATTAACCCATTGTGAAGTTGATTATAATGAACTGTTTGATGTACAATTCCGAGTTGCCAGAGAAAGTCCCATTTCCGGTTTGGCTTAAGCCATTTAGATATATGCAAAACGTGGAGAAGAAAATGAAAGGAACATTTTGAGCAATATGTTAAATGCTACATCACATGAAGCGGACATTGAACACACCATTCCACAGTGAAACATGGTGATGGTGGTTTGGAGGGGTTGTTTTATTGTTCAGCAGGAATGTAGTCCTGTAGAATGACCTGTGAGATGATTTAAAAGACTCAAGACCTTCCAACAGGACAACTGCTTTAAATAGACAGCCAGAATTATATGTTTAAAGCTGTTGCAGATCAATGATTCCTAAACTTAGTACTTAGCAAAGTTTGTATGTTTTAGATATTTTGCTCCTGGTACACACCTGACTTAAATAGATGATGCAGGGGATGCAGTCGTTTGAATCAAGTGTGCTGGAGAAAGCACGTGTCCAAAACTTAAAGTACTGTGAACCCTGAGAAATATTACAGAGAAACACTGGACCAGATCAGAGCATATTAAAGAGCTAAAATGGCCTAGTCAAAGCACATGCAGCTTTTTTAGGAATGTGTGCAAAACTTAAGCAAAACAATATTGCATATTCGCAATATGTGCAAATAAAAGAGCTGTTCCACTGATCTAATCTATAGTCTGCTGTTTTTCAAAGAATTTTCAAATCCCTCCAGCATTAAAATGGCTTATCTCATTAAGAAGGAAAGAAAACTGAAACTCAACCCATCCTTTATTGATAGTGCATTTGACAGAACTGAACATTAGATTTGGGGTGGTAAACATGTCAGATTTTTATATACAACCTGACCTTTTTTTTTCTTAGAGAAATTGAAAATCTTCTTAAATATTAAAATGTAGTTATTGCACAACATTTGGATAGAAGCTGATTGAAAAGCAGGAGTTCGGTCTAAGGTATATGTAAAGGACACCATGGAGACCATGATGCTATTTAACAAGCAAGATGTAAAGAAAAGGTCCAAAATTAATTTTTATCTAAACAGAACACCTTTCTATCCTTACTGAATAAGTGTCACTATGTGCAACAATAACCTGTGTCTGCAGCAGCCACACTCACCTCTTTCTTCTTTCATTACTCTGCAATTCGAAGACAAAGATGACCCGTAGTTCTCACAGGAGCAGAAACATGGGCAGGGGGGAGGACAAGGGACAACAAGGCCAACAGGGTCTGCTTTTTGTTGCACCTGAGCCAGGGGCGGGTCACGTCCTTATACCTTAGTAAAACTCACCCTGTTTACTCCAAAAGGCTAAGTTCAGCCTCAGAAATCCTCGCTCAGCTCTGTCCATCCGTCCTGATCCCAGTTGGTCCCACCCAGGTGTACACAGGTGTTTCTCCTGTCACCTGTAATCTGCCATACTTTGCTGGAAAATATAGAGCATAGTCTAATCCACCATTACACCCAAACAGTAATAAAAGGAGTAAATAAAAAAAAATAAAAAACTGTCATTAAATGGAGCTCCGAGCTTCCCTCTAAAGGGCAGCGGGTGCTCTATTGACACAGTGACTGAGCAGCAGAGGAGGGGCAAATCCTGCAGGAATTTGTCCTTTCTATCCCACCTTCTTTTTAAAACCTGCTTCTGAAGAACCATCAGAGCAATTTCTTCAAGGTTGCAATACACTCCTCAGTTCTGATCACATGCAAACCAAGAACACCTTATCTTTAATAAAACATAATCTCACAGTCAGCGGACAGTTCCTCCATCATTCACAATAATCCAAAACCAAGCTTTGTCACCTAACCCCCCCTTAGAGTGCTTCTGTCTTAAAGCGGTTAATACGACAAATGTGTCTTTGTGTGCCGACAAGCTTCAATGGCTTATCTTCAAACACAGAAACTCCCTTTTAAAGATCGTCATTAAATTCTTCTGTTACTGCATGAATGTGAGCTCTGTGGTCAGTTGACAGCTCACTGCTTCAGGAAACCAACAGGTGCAAGAAATCAAATAAGGATATTTCTTTCCGTCACTCCTCTCAACAGTGAAACTTGTAAATAAGAAAGTACGCATAAAATATATTGCCAGTTTTGTGAATTTTGCTTACAGCTAATAAAACTCCAAATCTTTTTTGAGAAATCTGAAATTGTTGCCTGTGCTTTCATGGGGAACACTGCTGATGTGACAGATGTTTGAAAGACAGTTAAATAGCATCCTCAAAATGAGGGAGAGCCAAAAAAAAACAAAAAAATATTCCCAAAGAAGCTGGTTTCTTAGAGAATACTGTATTAAATCACTAAAAGAAAGTTAGGAAGGAAAAAGTACAGTACATAAAAAAACAAAAAAAAAAACAGGATAACTTTAGCGTTAAGTATAAAGCAAAGTTTAAAAGGAAATGGTTGCATCTGGAGTCTGTCCTGCATCCTTCAGCACAGAACATAACAGGGGCTGAAAATGATTGGTTGATGATTACCCAGTAATTTCTGTATTGTTGCTCCTTCTACACCGACTTGTACAAGTTTCAATTCGTCTTTTCAGCTGAAATTTAGCAACTATTTTTGAAGAATCAAGAGTCCAGAGTCTGGAAAAATTGAGAAAAAGAAAAGTTTCCAGGTACACTAAAGCCCAATGCAAAGTTTGCATCCTAAGTGATGCGTTCTGGGAGCTGCATATAGATTTTAAGTGTTCTCATGAGCTGCAAGAGATTAGCCGGAAAGAAAAAATAATCACTCATTTTTTAAAATTCTAAATAGATTTCATTTTGACCTTATGAACATTTGAATGAACCTTCACTCACATCTGAGCCATGTTTCCTTCAGTAAAAGGGTACAGAACAGGTGACAAAGCAAATGTTACATCTTTCACTTTATTTTCTATCAAAAACAAATATTTGTAAAAAGATATTACAAATAAAAGGAAAATTGTCCCATTGACTTCCTCAGACTTTTGGGCTCTTTACAAACAAAGCTGTGCAACATTAGCACGTCACAAAAAGTGGAAGTGAAGTGCATTACATACATTTTTATTCTGATTTTTAACTTAAGTCAACAGCCTTTTTGTATGAACTAGAACAGTGATGATTAAAAAAAAAAAAATTATAATTGTGCACCAAGTAGCTGGTCTGAGCTAGCCATCCTGCTGCTGTATGAACGGGTTTGGGATGGCCTCCATGCCATCCTGAGGACAGATCAGCACTACAGAGGTTCCTCTGCAGACCACCAGCCCAAGCTGCCGGGTGTCTTCTGTTAGCTTCAGCTGGTCATCTGGATCTGCACACAGATTCAAACCAAGATCAGAATAGCCCATCATTTAAGATGACTCAATAAAATACATAGTTCTCTGCCCATCAGGTTTGTTTATGATAAAGCTCAGATGTCAAAAGGCTTTATCTGTTCTCCTACTTGCCATCCACAGAAATGATAGGTTCTTTGAAATTAACTTCCTGGACCTCACATATAGCATCAATGCTAGGATACATCAATGGAAATCTTTGGTGGCATATTTATGTGGTTGTGTAAACTTCTTAAAGGCTGGTTTATACTTTTTCATACCAATACCACCCACAGATCCCATTAGGGATATCTGGCTTACAGACATTCCAGCAGATACCTGATGGTTTATGGGCCAACAGGTTGATGAAGTCATACATGGTCTGCATTTTTCAAAGACCTAGTTACCCAGCGGTTTTTTTTATCCGTTTCTCCTCTTTTTGATAAATGTTAAGCCATTGAAGGAACCTTGGCAACATTTTCTGCTCCTTTAGTAGCTTTTGGGAAGAGCCTTATTTTATTTAGTTTAATTTATGACAAAGTTAAACCCAAATCCGTGTTTCTGGGACTTGGCTGTTGCTAGACTTAGTTTTAGGGTTTGGAAAAACTTCTACTCCACATAATTTACACTTTAAAATTGATTGAGATGTGGGGCATTTATAAAACTAATATCAGCAAAGACCATGTAATTTAGTCCCCAGCTACATTTGTAGTTTGTTAAATCTTTACATGCAACTGATCCCCTCCCCAACTTATTCCTGAATAAAAAGTACTTAAAAAAAAGAACTTTGTTGCATTTCTTTTCCTGCAGAAGAAAATATTTTCTACAATTTAAGCAATTTTTTTTGTTTTTTTCTTTGCCGTTTTAGTCATTTTGCATTTCCTCTTTGCACGTTTAATATATTTACACTCATGCTTGGTCGTTAAGTTGAAAACCCTATTGATGTGTGTATTTTTCAAAAGGTCGACGGCTTTTGCACACGAAAGAAAGCAAGAACTTTTTCTGACATGGTTTGACATTTTTTGTCCGAATAATGATTTGGTGAATAGAAGATTCATCATCTACAGAGGTTAACAATTTCTCTGGGTTGCAACCTCATTGCCCTTGTCTGTGTTTCTAACTACAGTCACCTGTCTCACATCAACGCCTTCTGACAACACAAATGTTTTCACACTAATGAGAAAGGAAAACATCTTAGATATACATGCTCCATTTCACATCGTTTTGGATATTTACTTTTAAGCAGTTTAGTATCAACTCTGAGATTGGTATATTGCAAAGTGAGAGAACACAGTGAATAAACTAAGCCAATCTTAAAGCTACAGTGTGTAATTTTCAGCGACATCTAGCGGTCAGACTGCAGCAACATGAACGTCTCCCCCCCACCGCTTCTCCCCCCCAACAGTACGGCGAGCGTTACGGGACAAAATGTCTTCCACGACGTCCGCATCACCTACCTTCTCAAGTGATGAGGTTTGTTTACATAGATAATTTTACAGATAGTATTTCATTAGTCTGTGTAGGGTATAGATTTCATGTAGACTTAAGATAATAAATATACCCGTTATTTTTTCTACGTCGTTGTGACGTTTTGGTGAGCTGCTTTGCATGGTGATATAAACAGACGAAGTAATTGTAGTCATTAGTTTAACAGCGAGATTGTGTTCGCTGGAAGAATATATATTCCCCGTTTACAGAGTCCAAGTCTTGTTTGTGGCACGGGGGTTACAAGGCAAGGAAGAGGGAAAGGAAGAGGGCAGAGAGGCCGGGGTGAGCGTGCAGCTGGGGCCAGGCGAGAGAGGGGAGCCAGCGGGGTGAGAGCAGAGGAGGAAAGGCTTGAAGATCTCCAAAGGAGCCGGAGAGAAGTAACCGAGGTATATATCCAGAAAATTATTTTACAGAAAATTACTGAATCATTACCTGTGAAACGTCAGGGACGTTGCTGAATAAGTATACTGGAGAGTAACAGCATCATCACGCAGCATGTTATTGTTTTAGACAGGTCTGAGCATCCTGTACTCCAAAAACTGCAGTGATATTAGACAATTGTGTGTATAGGATTAATTACCTGTCCAAGAGAAAACTGGCAACTTGAGCGTCACTTTGAAAACCTTTTTCCTCCATCAGTGACTTCCATCGTGTAAATGCCGTGCCAATGTTGATCCGTGTTTTTTGTCGTTTCTTGTCACTCTTGCGTTTATTCTCGTCGTGTTTCCGCTTCTTAGATGATGGGGGTTCGGTGTCCGCCGCTTTTCGTTGTGATACAGAGTAGATATGATCCTCCATTCGTCTGATGTTTGGCCACACAGTGCCAAACAGTTTGCAAAGTCACTCACGCCTGCCGCCTTGTTTACCTTTCTTGTTACCGAGGCGCAGTATACCTGCTTCTTCTTCTTCTTTGGTTTCAGGCAGACTAAACGCTTCTCAGGCATAATACTGCCATCTACTGTTCAGTACCGTCTCAGTTCATCTCTCTCAACTTGCCGTAGTTATTTTCGAGCGTCATGGGAGATCTCGCAATCGCTAGTTTGTTGCCTCTGCGCTTGCCGTAGCGCAAAGATGTCAGCCTCCATGGCCGCGAGACCCGCTCCTATGTAATTATAAATAACGAATTCTAAGGCAACGCAAATGTTATGGTTAAAAGGCTGAGCTCATAGGTGATGATAAATAACATAGTTATGTATAATATATTAAATTTCTGAATTTATATGCCTGTAATTATTACACACTGTAGCTTTAAGAGTAAAAAAAATAAATAAGCTGCTTGATTAGATTTGTCGTCATTTCTCATACATAAGGAGGATAGTGGGTTATCTTCAACAACTATGACTACGTTAACACTGCATTAATGCTCAATTCAATTTTTTTGTGAAATCCGACTGCTTTGCCTGGTTCTTCACGTTTCCAGATATATGATACTTTTATGTAACCTGACTCCGCCAGATGGATTTGCTCTGCATATCCATCTGGAAACCTTCCGTTGAAGTAATTTTGGGAACGGACGAAAATACTGGTTAGCTGATTGGCCTATGTTGGTGATAGACTGGCCAAATAAACCAATCAGATCAAGAAGCATATGACGTAACAGAGCGACGACGAAAACACAACCACAAGCCAGGCTACTCTTGCCGAAACCACTCTGGAGAAAAGCAAAAACATCTTTTCCTCTGAGAAAAGCCTCCAGAGCAACGTTTTGCTCTTCTTTCAGTGAAGAAATACTCTAATTCCGATAAAACTTACTCGATGGCCACGCTAACGCTAGTTTCATCGGCTGAAGCCACCATGTTCTTTAGACTTAACTGTCGCGTTTCTCGTCGCATCGTACCTCAACTCGCCTCAAAGCCAACGCTGATTGGACGTCCGTTTGGTGAACGGCTCCAAATTTTCTTTAACGGAGAGTCTCCAGACTGATCTGCGAGTGAAAGCTCGCGAGATCAGGATGGTCTCACGAGGCTAACTTTTATGTGATCTACTGTCGGAACTGCATTCATTCAAGTTTAATGTCCCACATGCACAGTAGGGGATGCAATGACGTCACAACTAGCGAGCTTTGTTGACTATTAATGACCTTTAGGTCGGATAAATATGACCTGGTCGTTCAGACAACTCCCATTTGAAAAGATCAGATATGTAGCGGATTTAGGTCCACATAGCCAAGTGGCCTGGGTCGCTTAGAAAAAAATCAGACCTGTGTCATGAAAAGATCAAGAACAAAGCCTAAGATAGGAGTCTCCAAACCTGGACCTCAAGCTCTACTGAACTGCAGATTGTCCCTGCTCCAATCCTGCAAATTCAAATGACTGAATTACCTCTTAAGTAGAATAAAATAGAACGATATTGATCTCACAATGGAGAAATTCACTTTTGCCATCAAGTTTGGCAAAGGCCTGGTAACGAGCCATGCATTTGATTCAGCTGTGTTGGAGCAGAGATACATCAAAAACCTAATAAACAGAGCCTTTGAACAATTGTGATGACAACTGCTAGTTTCAACAGCAGGACATTTATTTCAATAGTATTTTATCAGTGTTATTTATTTTTTTATTTACACGCATATATAGGAAATTATAAGAAAAGCGTGTCAAAAGCCCTTTTAATGACTGGTAGTAGGATTTCATTTTTAAATGTCCAATATAAATATTTTGCCTTGCCTTTTATTTGCACCTCAAGTGAGTTTTATACTACTTTAGAGTCAGATAAAAACTTTTTTTAATTGCAAGTCAAAACTTCTTATTATCTGCAAATCAGTGACCCTTTTTTTTATCGCACCTAGATGACTAGTTGATTTATGTTGGGTTGATAGTTGCACCTTTGAACATTTGCTTACCTCGCATATACTCGATGGTGCCGTCCAGCACCAGGTTTAGCAAAGGGTCAAACCCTTTCAGAACCCCACTGGCTGAGAAATAAACACATGTGCAGCAGTTAGTGTATTACCTGACTGGTTTAAGGTGTAATTAGGTGAAATAAATTCACCTACCTTCTCTCCCCCCTTGGAACTTCACACGAATCGTCTTGTCGATGTATTTAGACAAGTCAAAGATGCTCTCCTTTTTCTTCTTTTCTTTGTCCTGCAGAAAACGAAGTTAGTTCAATGTTTTTCAATCACAGAACGCTCACAACACCATTAGCATGGGCTTAGCTTGCTAACAAAGGTAATCATAAACGCAGCTAATAAAACTGCATCATTACATTGGAATAACCGTTCTTCATTTCAACACACCAACAGATTAACACACAACCAGACAGAGTTTTAGTATTAAAAGGTTAAAGTAAATGTTTGAATGAAAAAAAATGCGCAATGAATTTACCGCCATGTTAGCTACGTGACACGGAAGTTAAATGTCGACTGCAGGGACGTAGGACCAATCAAATCGCTCGTCGTCATTTGATGACGTTAGCAGATTTGCACGATTTTCAAATTACACACATTTTGCTAGATACATTTATACATATATATTACAAAGCAAAAATAATTTAATCCCTTAAAAAAAAAGTACAAAATCTATATTTTAAAATCAGTTAAAAAATGTGACAATACATTCAGACATTATTAAAATAGACTTTTAAGTATTAATGTGAAAATACCCCTATTTTTTGGTTTTTAAAATTATTATGCAGGTGTAGTCAGCAGTGTAGTGGGCCCTCTCTTTTAAATGCCTCCCAGAAAAAAATGACATGTAAGATTAATTTAATAATTTGTAGTATAGAATTAATTTGTAGAATTTACTCAATCAGAATCAGACATACTTTTATAATCCCAGAGGGAAATTACTTTTGTTGCACGCTCCAGATATACAAACATTTATATATTTATATATATGCATAAGTATAACTATAAATCCAGATAAAATGAGAGTGATTCTGCTATTTGATCTCAGGGAGGACGGATTATGAAATAACTGAATGCTGGTCCATAGACTAGAGAGAGAGACAATTACAGATAATGAGTGAACTATTGGTTGATTTTGAGTCCATCCACATGGATGACACCTATTCTCACACTTAGCAAGTCAGTCGTTTCTTTTAACAGCTCTTTCAATAGCTTATTCGCAGCATTTAGTGTGGGCCGCTATTAAAATGAACATAACTTAATCAGGAGCAGTTTGTCTGTATTACTGGTCACACTTGCAGCCTGCTTGAATATAAAATACAGATGAGGCAAACATTATAGATTAAACATTTATTTAAATAAAACATTTTAGATGAGAATTTGACATCTTTGTTCATATTTAAGCATAGATTTAAAAATAAAAATCAAACTCATCAAATAAGCGGAAAAGTTGATAAACTTGTAAATGTGAAATAAAGATTTCATTGTTACTCATTATATTTATATATTTATTATATGATGATTGGAATTTACCGTTCAAATAATTCAATAAAAGAATATGTAACATAACAATATTTAACATAAATGCATTGCTATTTGAAAATAAGAGGGTACATCAGGCTGTATAACTGCGTATACCCTGGACTACTCCAGTGGGTGTAGTAGCACCTATTCTCTTCCGGATCAGTCAGGACAGATTCTATTTATAAGCTTGCACTTACAACCACTTGCTGGGTTGTGTTTTGAAGTGGGACACAAATAGGTTTGGTAGGCTGACATGGCTTTCAGAGCTAACCCTGAGCAGGAGTCCCATAGCTGTAGAGTAGTCCTTCCTAAACCTGAGAACAAAACAGAGGAGGATGGATCTGCTATCCTTTCTGAAGCCTCAGAGCCTTACCCAGTCCCTGATACTACCCTACAGGTCAAAGGAGAGAGCTTTTATGTCAGCCGACACCATCTGGCCCTCCAAAGTCCTTACTTCAGGGCTCTGTTTTTTGGCTGCGGTGTGGAGAGCAACAGAAAACAGGTTGAGATCAAAGGGGTGGATCTGCAGCACTTCAAGGTCTTGATGGAATACAGCAAGACTCACAGACTGGCTTTGAACAGAGACAATGTTCTTGGTATTCTGGAGACTGCAGACTTTTTACAGCTGGAGAGACCCAGACTGCTGTGCTGTAAGTTCCTCGAGCGTGAGCTGCACCTCAGTAACTGCTTAGGAATGATGGCCTATGCATGGCAGCTGGGCTGTACTCAGCTGTACAATACAGCACGGCAGGTGGCACTCACACACTTCTCTGCTGTTTTAGACCAGGAAGATTTCCTGTGTCTTTCCAAAGAGAGGGTGGCAGGCCTTCTTGCCAGCGATGACCTGGCCATCTTCAAAGATGATCTGGCCCTGGAGGCCATCCTACGCTGGGTGTTGTCTGACCCAGATCGAGAAGAACATTTTCTTGAGCTCGTTGAGTTGGTGAGGCCTGAGTCTCTCTCTTTAACATTTCTCACTAAACTTTTGACCACGATGAAAAGCTCTGACCCCAGAGCCAGGCTCATCAGCAAGCTTAATAATCATTTTCCAGCCTCTTGGGCTATTGGAAGGTCGATGAGAAGAACCAAAGCCAGAGAGACTTTGTATGTCCTGGGTGGACCTCATGATAAGGAAAAACAGGCACTGCATCAGTTTCACCCTCAGAGCGGTAGATGGCAGAGCTGCTCGCCTCTGAAGAGAAAGAACCTGACTGAGTACTCTGTGGCAGCATTGGGTAATGTTTGTGTGATAATAGAAGTTATTATAAAGATGTGTATAAAGAAATCAGGACCTAACATTTTGAGGATGTACGGTGCCTTCAGAAAATGTCAATGCATGTCGGCCTTTTCACTACTTTTAACTTCCATCTTTGTTGTATGATGCTGAGATTCTGTTTTATAAAGCAACAAGACATTTTGCACGACTGTAAAGTAGAGGAATAATGATGCGGTGTTTGTTTATACTACTAATACTTTGTAAAACCACCTATGGGAAAATTTACAGCAGTGAGTTTTGTGGATTATGTCCTTAGTATTGTACATCCAGTGAATAGAATCATTTCACATTCCTTAGAAAATACCTAACCACAGTTAAACTGGATTAAGTGCATCTGTAAATCTTGCTCAAAACTTTCAGCCTGATTTAGGTTTGGGCTATAAATGGGCAATTCTGGCACGTAAATATGCTTGGACTGAAATTATTTCTGTATAGCTATGGATTTTTAGGGTTGTTATTCTGCTGTAAGGTGAACCTCGACCACACAGCCTTAAATTTTCTGCAGCCTAAGACAGTGAAAATTGTCATATTTAGCTCCATGGACCTCTGCTTTAACTCTTATCAGCTTCTGCATTCCTGGCATGCCCATAGTAAGATTCTGCCACCACCATGTTTAACAATTGGGATCTGTTCAACCTAATGTGCAATGTAAAGAGCAGCTTCTACCAAAGTTGTGACATGTTTCAACAATATGCTTAATCGCTTTCTTATTGTCAATCAGATTATTAAAGTCCACAACAGATTATTTTCCAGCAAACAGATTCCTCTAACTGGAGCTCTGCAGCTCCTCCAGAATTACTATGATCTCTTTCTTTCTTCCATGATTATTGCTCCCCTTTCAGTTTAGGTTGATGGACATTTTTCTGTATAGTTTCATACTGTTTGATAACATAACTGTTCTTCTATACACATTTATCTCCTTAATCATTGTGGTGCTGACAGTTCACTAAATGTCCTCTAATAATGTTTGGAAATTTTACCAGAGTAGCTGGGTGTGTACTGAGATTTTAAGACAGACGAGTTAAATGGTTTTGACCTATGTGTCATTTAATGGGATTATAGTTATCAGAGAAAAAGGAGTTGAAAACAAATCCATCCATCCATCCATCCATCCATCCATCCATCCATCCATCCATCCATCCATCCATCCATCCATCCATCCATCCATCCATCCATCCATCCATCCATCCATCCATCCATCCATCCATCGTAAAAGGCAGAGTCAAGTCTCCTGACTTGGAAAAGTGCTATATATTGTAAAACATCTCCAAGGAACATGAATGCTTTTCCAAGGCATAATAAAAAATATTTGATTTATTGAAACATTACAATATATGACTGACAACTTTTTCTATTTGGGATTTACTTTTATGTATTTTTACATTTTTTTAGGCAACAATGTGGTTGTGACGGGCGGCTACTTCAGGGATGTGCTGTGGTTCAGTGTGGACTGGGTCAAGATATACGACTGTGAAAATGAGCGCTGGCTGGATGGCCCTGCCATGCAGAAGTCCAGACACAGTCACTGCTCCATCGGGCTGGATTCAACTCTGTACGTCCTGGGTGGGAGTATGGACGAAGGGCTTGTGGCTGATGTAGAGAGGTTAATCCTGGGGTCAGAGGAGGGGTGGGAGGGGTTGAGCCCCATGGCCAGAGCAGTGGAGAGGGCTGCCACTGCTGCTCTGGGAATGTGTATTTATGTTGCATGTGGTCTAGATGAAAATGGAGATGTCTATGCAGGAATTCAGAGATACATGGTGAAGGAGGATCAGTGGGATGTGGTCTCTTATTCTCCATTTCCACGGTAAGAATAACTCCTCATTTTATCTCATCTAAATTGATCAAAGAAAAAAACAAGGATTTGAAACATAAAAGAAAAGTGTTTTAATTACATTTTTTGAAATTCCTTAAAGGTATGACCTGGTTGCCACTGAGCTCAATGGTGCCCTCTACCTATTTGGAGGCCAATCACTGCGCTTTGATGTAGAGACTGATGAATGGACGGTGCTTAATGAGGAATGTTTGGACGGAAAGTTTTTTTGTGGTTGCACCAACATCAGTGGCCAGATCTACCTGGTCAGTGAGAGGAAAAGTAACAAAGCATTCCCAAACATGGTGCTATTGGACCCATACATAGATACCTGCATTCAGACAGACGATGCCATTCCCTGTCCAATGCCCCTTAGAGGATGTGTCACCATTAGGATGGTCACATAATTTGACCATGCAATGAAGTTTTTTCCCTTCCCTTAAACTAAACCCAAAGTACCTTAAATGGATGTGTCTCTGCCAAAACGTGCAGCTTAGATTTTCATCTGATAGCCCCAAAAAAAACAGCTAAAAAATGTGAAAGAGAAATTATATATGATTTCAAAGCTTGTTAAATCTGAAGAAACTGGAAAACTTTTTTATTTTATTTAGCTCAGTGAATTTAATCTAGGAAAATGACTGTTTTTTTTATTTATTTATAACCACATCAATAAATAAAAAGCTGATTTCACAGCTAAATTGTTAAATATGGATCATTTATTTATTAAGCTTTTCAACAAGTCACACAGTGAATAACATATCCATGTGCACAACAGAACAGTCAACTGTAACAGCTTTATAAAGGTATTAAAACAATAATTTAATGTCTAATAGGATCTAAACATATGTATGTCATTAAATAAATCAGCCCTTTTTATTTGAACCCCTCCTGATATTTACACTCCATTTAAAACCTGTATATACAGTAGCAAGAAAGATGTGCTGTCGGCACAGTGAAGGCAATCTTCAGAGAGCTTGTCTGCAGCAGAGGGGACACTGGCCTGCATAACTTATTGGATAAAATAATGCTTTGTTCTTTCAATCAGCAACTATTATCAAATATGCCACACATAATAAAAAAATTCACCTTTTTTTCGCATAAAAATGCATCTGTGATGCAATTTTTATACCGTACTCCAGACATATTGACCAGTAGTATCACTCACATTAGCATTTTTCTCACATGTTTGCCCAGTAAAAGTAAAGGATTTAGGATAAAGTGTTGATTCACAAATTTAGCACACATTTCTGGTTTCTTAAGCTAAAGGAACATTAACTTATAGGATAAAAAAAACATGCCAGTAGCTCAAAATGGAACAGCAAAACCAAACGTTGGTTCTTACTACGTTGGAAAACAAATAAATACGAGTATCAGTCAAGTAAACATCTATAGAAGCAGTACAATTTTTGTGAAGTATCATACAGTCAGAAAAAAAGCCCTACTATAAAGAAGTATGTGTTCTTTTTTGGACACCAGGGGGCGCACTATGTCTGCCCAACAAATAGAAACATGGAAGTAACTCAAAGGTTAATAATTAACTAATAATTAATTTCAGAACTGCTATGGACCTTAGGTGGTTTATAAACATCATGATATGATCATTGTTTTATATCAAGTATGTACAATAAGATATGAGTTAATGTGTGAAATAAAATGTATGTATTTATTTTGTTTTAATATATACAGCCATGGCAAAAAAAAGACCACTTTTGGTTTTTTCCATTTTTTTTTGTTTGTTGTTGTTCTTAAGGCATAGTTCCTGAACAATACAATGAACAAAACAGAAGGGTGGTCTAATATTTTTTCCATGACTGTGTATCACATATATTACACAATGATTAGATTTAGAGTGCTTCAAATGAGGAAAAAAAAATAGAGACTGTCTTTCTTAAGATATGTAGAAAGAAATCGCCACAATAATATGGATAAATACAAATAAATAAAGACCTAGTACACACTATGAATAGAAGTGAAATACATCTTATGATTTCCTTGTTCAATGTGATTTATTAGCTGTTTGATGCTGCTTCCTGTACTTCTTGGACTGGTTTTAATGTTCTACAATCATATGTGTTTTGATGCTCTATTTTTGTATGAAACGAAGGATTCAGACCTACCCTGATCTGAAACTGTCAATGTACTTTGCTAGATGCAAACACACACAAAAAAGGAAAAAATTTATCTCCAGCGAGGAGAGATAGAGGAGATCCCATTATCTGGCCTTACGCAGTCTGCTGTTTAGATTCCTCTGGTTGGTCAGGTTGTTTAAGACACAGTTGTTGGCCAGAGATGTCCGTTTGGAGTTGATTGTCTCCTTCCTTTCCGCAGAGTTGCGCTCACGCTCAGGTTCCTCTTCTTGTTCATCCCCCTCACTCTCCTCATCGCTTCGCACATCTCGCTCCACCTGCTCTCAAAAAGTCACAGGTTATCAATCTTTCCCTGTCAATTATCTCCATCGTGTTGCTGATTTAACTGCACTCACCACTCCTTTGAAGACAAACTTGTAGACCATGCGCAGAATGAGGTACGCCCAGAAGATATGCAGAGCTTGCAGCACTAACAGCAGTACGTTGAAGAAATAATAACCAAAGAAAGGCTCAAAGAACTCCATGGATACCACCATTGTGGTGTGGACAATTCTGGAAAAAAGTGGGACAAATGTGGTGACTTGGAGCCAGTTTGACATTGTCTCACTCTTACAAGCAAAGAATAAAGATCTGGATTATTTTGTTTTACAGTTTTATAGTTTAGTTTTAGTTTAACCCTCTATGCCTATTATTATAGATACCAAAATCCACATATTTTCTTTTTTTGTTTTGTTTGTTTTTTGTGTCCTCTTTTGCCAATATAGCTCTGGGAATAGATCTCCCAGAGCTGGATGATACTCCAACAGCTTTGCTTTCACAAGCACACAAATATCACCTTTGCCATAAGGTTCAACTTGATACTTGTATATTAAACTTCATTGACATTTATTTAAGTAGTAAATTTGTTTACAATGGAAACAGAGACGGAAATGGGGGTGAGAAAAAAAGAGGGGAAAAGAACTAAGGGGAGAGAGAAAGAGACAGGATAGAGTGCATGAAAAAATAAAATAAAACAAAACAGCAAAAATAGACAACAGAAGATATACAGTACACCTAGAAGTCTGCTTCCACACCTGCATGAGATGAGAGGGACAGAGTACAGAGAACATAACAACAGCAAATAGACAACTAAAGTAAATACAAAAAAAGCTTCAAAAGTAGCAGGTATCCTTTAGATATCCATGTGTGTCCGATTCAAAACCTATGGTTACAAAATATTATTTAGGATGGTATACATCTGTAGCTGCAGTTTAGTATTTAGTGTTAGTGTGTAGCCGTGAACACCTGGAACCAAACTCCTGTGCTATGTATGCATGGTCATGCTCATGTATAAAGGATTCACAAAAGCTTCTTCAGAAGGACAATATGCTCAATAGCAGGTGTGAGCGGCACCAGACTCGCCCCACTGGAACCAAAGAGTAGATGCAAGTCCCATCATCCAGAGGCACCCCAGATCACTGGGACACAAGTAGAGCAGTAATTACAAAATCCTTAAAATACATTTACATAGGCTCACACTTAAAATTGTAGAAGGTCTAAGCTGGGAGAGTGTTGGCCTAGTGGTTAGAGCAGTTCGCTTGTTCTATGAGAAGGGTGCAAGTAGCCAATTCGATCCACACAGGCTGAAATCTGGGTCTCTTAGCAATACCCTTTCCTCAAACTGCTCCCCAAGGGGATGGGTTAAATACAGCGATACATTTTCCCAATGTGAGATCAATAAAGTTAAATTACATTATTATTATTATAAACCCCCAAATAGACCACATTAGGATATAATTGCTAATGAATTGCTTTAAACTAAATGAGACTTATTGTTACTCCTGCTTGTTATATTTAGTACAGCTAATGAAAGAAGGTTTACCTTATGAATTTAAACCATCAATGTAATGATTTATCAAGATTTTCCAGATTAATAAGATTAAAAAACACCTAATTTTCAGTTTTCTATAGATGCATTCTGTATTTATTTTTTTATACATATCTTGGTTTTCTTAAATATTTGATGATGTCATGAAATCCAAGGTGGCCTTTTATAGGAGACACAGAATCGCAGATCTTACACTATACTGTACATGTGCAGCTTTTTGTCAGGTGGGAAGTTAACATATTTGTTACATTGGAACCTTACCTGCAAGGAAACACCACAAGTCTTGTAACCAGGAAGACCACAGCAAATATGACAAACAGTGAATCGCATATCCTGGTCATCACGGCGTAGTGTAACATCTTGGCAGACTAAGACAAAAAAGGGGAAAAAATACGGTATGCATTCTTACTTATTTGTTCCAAGGAAAGTCCTAAAAGACATGATTATCATGGTTTTCATTTTTATATACATTTCTTTTTAAGTAAATAAAGGCACAGAGGCTTGTTGAAAGAAGTAAAGAAGAAACCTTGCTGTTAAGGTGACAGGACTACTTTAAAGCTGAGCCTGGTGCAACATTCTGCCACCAGTGGGCAAAAAATAATTTGTTTATGACACAGTATTTTGGTTTGCAAATGGGTACATTTGAAGTTAGAGAAGTGAAAAGTTGGTCAGGGAGCTCAGTGAAAGCAGTGCTCTTCATAACATCACATTAAAAAACAGGTATACCACAGTGAAGGTTTACCTATGAGAGCACATTAAGCCCAGCGTTACTGAGCATCAGTAAATTTAGTGCTGATCAAAGCAGAAAGACTTGAGAAACTGTAGGATTCAGAATTTTCTGGATTTCTGCTTGGCATTTCATGCTTTGGATCATCTTGGTAGTTTACAGCTTCTGCAGAACTGGGTGAACTCCTCTGGCCTGGCATTTGAAGATGCTCTTTGTTTGTGCCATCTCAGATATTTTTGGCACATTCATAAGTGGTTTCTATTCTTTCTCTCTTTCACTTGCTACAGATGAAATACAGAATCAAATTAATTTGAATGAGACCCAACTTTATCTTCCATGCAAACCAGAATTCTAGGTTCCATAATGTTAGACTGCATAGAGTAAGATAAGGAAAGTCCATCTCCCATAGGAGCACTGACTGTAGCTCAAAGGGATGAAAAGTAAACTTGCAATGTGGGTTTGCTCCCAGCCTATGCCTGTTCCTCTCAACCCTAAGCTGTGCATGGTTGCTTGAAAATAAATGGCGAATAGATGAAAAAACATAAACCTTTCTCTGCAGACAAAGCCCTAGGACATCAGGACACCGATTCAAATGGTTTGTAAGGGAAGTTCTTAGATTTACCACAAGTTTGAAAGTTGAAAAGAAAACTGGCAATCACTGCTGTAAGTGTTGCCAGATATCCAAGCCTTTACTTCCTAGCAATGCTTCTGCACTTCCCCTTGGCTCAGCTGTAGAAAAATCAGTCACCAACAGGAGGGAAGCTGATCCTGAATCGTTTACAAAAACTGTTCCTGCTAAGTTCTTTTCAAATGCAGATGCCTATGTACCTCCTTCAAACTCATTTCAATGCCAACCAGTTAAAAAGAGGAGAAACTGAACAAAACAGGCAGATGAGGAGAGCTGAGGGAGAAAAAATTCAATATTAGAAATTAGTTACTGCAATTAAGTATATTCAGAGAACGGTTAATTAGCAGTGAAGCATGGCTGCATTACTCTATCCTCCAAACTAAATGTTTTGTCGTTTCGTTATATTAGGAACTAAACGGATGCAGCTTTTAGTCCATCCCAGATTTAACTATTTTTGACCTGTGTTGTAAATAAAATGTCATAATTATGGAGATGTTCAAGTTGGATGTTCAATTACACACTATTTGAAAAACATGTTTGATTACTGCTGTTGTACCTGAGGATGAAAGTTGATATAAAAAAAAAAACAACATAGAAAATGGATTAAATCAGATATGTGCTTAAACTAAACATTTCCTTCTTTGAGACAGATAGAATAAACAAGAAATATTTTTATTGGTTTCATGCTAAAATAATCACAAAAAAATGATTTTTTTTTTAAATGTTCTGTATTGATAAATTTACAAACTATTTGGTAACTGCTTTAAACTGCATGAATCAAGTCTAATGTTTTGAGCTTCCTTCAACAAGCATCTCATGTTTCACTGGAATTTTTGTCCATTATTCCTGGTTTAATTAAATCAGGTTTCTAGGAAACATTGTGTGCTTACATTCTAAGAAACGTCACTTTATCATATGGTCTCCATAATGTTGATTTAATTATACTTCACCAACATTACCTGTTTGAATCAAGTATTGAGTCACTGTTGGGTGTTGTTTTTATTACCTCCCTGCCTTGAGTAGTAAAAACATTTTTATTTAATCAGACTTCAAGACATGTCATGAAAAGTTGAGATACTGTCCCTGAGAGCATTTTGAAACTTTGATCTGACTTGTAATGTTGGCTTTTGAGTGCTGGCCTCTTCCTCTGAGAGTGGCCTTTCTGCCCATCTAAGAACGGGAATCATTCCACTAATAATATTCTTTGAACAGCTATAGCCAGCAGATGGCCACAGCTTCACTTTATCTTTATCAGGGCTTTTCCATTTTGTTTTTAAAGTCCTAGTTTTCTTAGTGTCTGTAAACTTCTAGTTTTAAAGAAAGTTAAACAGATTCTTTAATAATAGATAGTTTTGATTACTCTATCATATCTTGAACAGGGAAAGATTAGTTGGATTTAATATCCCGCAATAAGGCAAAAAATGTTTTGCCTTTTTGAACAGGTTATGTATTTTTGCAAAACGTGTGTTGCTCTGTAGAAGTTGTAACATATTTACCAGCAGTTCTCTCTTGTAAATGAGAAATTGTGTCTCAGAGAAGCCACCCATAAAGTATAAATAAAGGTTTACTCATAAAATAGGGCGTTAACTGTAGATTCTATTGAAACAAATAACTTGTTTCATATCTTTCTTCATCTCTAAGCTGACAATGGTATGTGGATTGTTTAGATCTTATCAACGCCATGTGACTTTCAGGAAGATTATCTGTATGAAACAAACGACAGTCGACTATTAATCATTTTGACAGATTTTCAAGTAACATCTCTTAGTCTCTCCCAGAGAAACCATACAGAACCAATAAAAATGGTTATGAACTATTTTAACCACACACAAAAAATGTATCTATTTTTCACACAAGTTATATTTAATGCTTTTTTGCACCGAAGTTGATCTTCCTTTGTAGGATTTCTAAAAAAACATATGAAAACTTTCACAGAAAAGTCACAAGCAAACTTCCTTGAGATCTTTGTCTCTGAGCAAAACTGAAATAATTAGCTGTTGCTTGGGCCTTGGTGTGGTGCATTACCTCGAGCAGGAAGTCGGATGAATCATGTACCAGCATCACCAGTGTACCAACCCTCACATAGTTGGCGCAGTAGGAGAAACAGATAAGAAATATAGTGGCAATGTGATGCACCACCTGCTCTTTGAAATCCTGAAATAAATGAAGAAAACGTATTCTGAAATAAAGCTAGACAAAATCAAACAAAAAAGCTGTTAATGTAACCAGCATTTCAATAAACAAAAGTGAAATTGTCATGGTTTTGGTTCTGTTGTGCTTTACTTTGCTCCATATTTCCTAGTTTTATTAATTTAACTCCTATTTTGTTGTAGTTTCTAGATTTATGTTAGCTCTCTGGTTTTTCTGTTGTTGTCCTGTTGCCCTCTTGTGTGTGTGTTCCTTTCCCCTTGGCTTCTTTGTTGTCTCCAGTCACACCTGCTCCTTATTATCTCGTTAGCCCTGTCTTTGTCTCAGTCAGCTATTTATACTCTCCCTCTGCTGTCACTCCTTGTTGGCTCCTTGTCGTTGCTGCTTTCTCTATGCTGTTTTCTTCCTACCTCGTCTCTCCCTGGCTCGTTACTGCTTTCTCTATGCTGTTTTCTTCCTACCTCGTCTCTCCCTGGCTCCCCGTGATTATTTTCCCCTGATGTCTCCATGGTTCTGGTTTGTGTTACATATAAAGTTTAATTTTGGATTCCTGCCTTTGTTAAACTGTCTCCTCTGATTAAATCTACAATAACTCACCTCTGCCTCCCTGCCTCTGAATTTGGGTCCTCAAACCTCAACCAAACCCTAACAGAAATGCATTTCTAAAGAGAGGAATTAGACGAGTAAGAATACTGTACTGTACATCTGTGCTAAACTCATTTGCCATACAACATAATCCTGGATAATTTACTTTTATATTGTGGCAAAATGAAAAACATTAAAGCCCACAGCCAAATAATCCAGCATACTTTCTAAAATAGGTTAGACCATGGAAAAACAACTAACAAATACCTCAAAATCACACCAAACCAGATTTACACAATTTTATGCTTGACTGTCTTCCATCAGTGATCAGCATATTGGAACCAAGACAATCAGATAGTTTTTTTTTGTTTTTTTCCAGTCAGTGAACACACCATAACTAAGCGTCTCTAAGTCCCAGAACCTGGTGTGTAGAGTTGATTACCAAGGAAACAAGACTTTTCCATGACAATTTTACTAAAGGCACAGAAACACAAACTCTTGTGTTTCCTATGGATGTGCTTTGGCTACCAGAGTTACTCTGTTTATCTTTTTGATGGCTCCAGTACTGTTCATAATGGGACATCTCACTGATAAAGTCTGACAACTCTACACGCAGGCTGATGTCTGCAGTCTGTAATTCAAGCCACCCTGAACCTACCGTGCAACAGAAGCCTATAATCTCGTCATCTATAATAAGAGGGAAATGCTGTTTAACCCACAGCTCTGTGACACTGACTGCTGTCTTTCACTCTCTCTGTTCTGTTCTTATCATAATTATTTAATTTCTACTTACAAAAATAATCATAAAGCCTTATTATAATTTAATGTATAAATGTAAAGCTGGGATATTTATGAGTAATACAAAGTTGGCCACGACTATAATTTATTTTAAATGTATCTTTCAGCAAAAAAACGGAATATACTGAGATATGGTGCATCTTCAGATTTTAATATGTAAGAAAAAATAAAAATATAAATGCATCATAATTTGTTTTATGAAAAAATGATTTAGTTAGTTATCACAGAGGCATATCCATGTTATATTAATGTAGAATGAATAATGAAGTGTTTTACTGGGCTTTAATAAAATTGGTGACTGCAAATCATTTACAATTTATTATCTCTAACTAAATATGCTACTACTAAAAAACACTTAATCCTTAGAAGAAATAGCTAAATGCGTTTTTATTGCACATAGGTGATGGTGTTTTGCGTCAGGCTTGTACTCACTTTTCGCTTGACGTCCACAGAGACGCTTAGCAGCAGGGACAAATAGAAACTCAGCTCCAACATGTAATACCAGTAGTGAGCATTTGCCACAGGCTGAAGAATGAGAGGAAGAGCATCACAATGAGCAAAAATCTACATTCACATAAGTTCAGTCAGAGGAAATTCATGGTGTGCAAAGCTGAAAACATATCTTGAACACTTCTCTTGAAATTACAGAAAAAAAAACCTAATCTTAATTTTTTTTTATTAGGATTAAATGGAACAGATGAAGAGAAACTACTTGATAATTCTGAATTTGAAGGAAAAGAAGCAAGTTTTCTTTTACACAGAAATTTCTAATAGCTAAAGCCCTATGTGTGTTGTTACTGCAGACGTTGAGACCGCCATGAGAACGTTAAAGTGGGAAGTGTGGGCGTGGATTGGCTGCCACGCAAATGGACAGAAACTGCCAACTATAGTGATTTCTAAGAGAAAGACTTTGCCTAAAGATACTTTTCCAGCTGGAGTCGTTATTAAGGCAAATGAAAAGGGCTGGATGGATGAGGAGATGATGAAAGAGTGGCTGAGGGAGGTGTATGTAAGGAGCCCAGGTGGTTTTTTCCACGCATCACCATCGCTGTTAATCTGTGACTCCATGCGTGCCCATCTCACAGCCGATGTGAAAAACAAGGTGAAACAAATGAACGCTGTGCTTGCTGTTATTCCGGGAGGTCTGACAAAGGAACTTTAACCGCTCGACATCGGTGTGAACCGGCCGTTCAAAGTAAGGCTGTGAGCGGCGTGGAGCGATGGATGACAGACAGAGACCACAGTTTCACGAAAAGTGGAAGGCAGCAGCGGGCAAGTTACGCTACAGTTTGCGGATGGATTGTAGATGCTTGGGCTAACGTATCTGCCGGCACTGTTGTTCGAGCTTTCGCAAAAGCCGGCATCATTTCCGATGAGCCGCACGACACGGAAAGTGACTCTGACAGCGAAGAAGGGGAAATTGGCATGTCTGATTTAGTGCAGCTGTTTAATTCAGAAACAGTTTTGCTCCCGCTGTATTTTTAAATATGCAGTAGAGGTATTTAAAGAGGATATGTACCGGTATATAAAACCCGCGCCCTATAATCCGGTGTGCCTTATGTGTGTGTTAAATACAGCAACGGCACACATAACTGAGACTGCGCCTTTTATTACGGTGCGCCTTGTGAAAATACGGTAATAGTGAATTAGGCAATATTTGCATGCAGTAATCCTGAGTAAATGCATTTGCACCACCAACCACCAGCCACTAACATGTTTAAGAGTGAGGATAGTGTGTAGTTCAGGGTGATGTGGATTGTTAATCCACCCTAACCTTTTGCACGTCGACCAAAAATATCAAATTTGGTTTCATCTGAACAGAGCGCCTTCCTTCTCAGGTTTGCTGTCTCTCCTTAACTCTATCACTACTTATGCAAGAAACCATACGTGCAATAAAGCAAAGAAAAACGTACTTTCTCAAAAATGCTTTTAGACTTGCCTCACCTGTCCAACCACTTGCATACTGCCACTAAGCTATGAACAAAATTAAAGACTTGAAGGTGCCGAAAGCGGCTAATTTGAATCTCAAGAACAAGTTAAAAGAAAAAAAAAAAACAATTATCAACATTACTCCCAGTCTTAGTACACGATGGCCTGTTTCATTCAAAGGAATTGAGTAACATCTCAAATAAAAGTACTTGCATAACATCCAAGACTTGGTGTTTGCAGGGACACAATGGCACTAAGTGAATGTGGAAATGTATTCCTCAAAACACATTCTTTATCGCCACAAAGGCCTAGAGATCTCAGAGCAGCATGGCGTGGTGGAGTCTAAAGGTATTTTAATCAGGTGTCACTTTTCTACTGTTTTCTCTCCACGAGTTCATGACCGTGAAGGTATGCATGCATACCGAGCTGTCATTTCACCACATATATTAGCTTTAAAATCAGAGTGTCAGAGAGAGTCTAGATGTATGAAAACAGGTCAGCAGTGAAGGAGGGGAGGGAATCTTAAAAAGTCAGCAGGAAGGTGTGTGTTAAACAGCCAAAAAAAATTCATCTATGTCTTTTTTAATAATGAAGTAAAACAAAATTATTTATTTTCTTTAAAACCTGATGGGAAACTGTACTCACAGGTTTAAATAGACAAAAATTAAACCTTCTGTATCATATACTATACAGATTATGTTTTATACACTAATCCCAACGGTCCAACAGATAAAAACTACTAAATCCAATCCCTCCCATTATATTGAATGTACGTATGAAAAGATCATTACATTCCAGTCCGTCATATTAATCAAATATGGCATAGTTACACAAACCAACTGTATTATTTTCCATTTATTTTCAGCTTCTTCTTCCATGGATTATTATTATTGATATGAGAAACCGCTGCACATCCTTCTTCCTTACATCCAGAAACCGTCTCTTTGAACTTCCCCATCTGCATTGTAACTTATATTTCCCCAATAAAACAGACTGTTCTTCCACTGCAGACGTCCAAACTATCTCAGCCTTGCCTCTCTGAAATTCTCTCTGGATCAATCTCCGTTTTGGTCACTCAATAAGCATCCTCAAACTGCCATCCTCTGGTTGTCATCAGACGATGTCATACCACCCCACACCAAAATCCTACAAACCTTTCCTCTCTTAAACTACCTCTAACAAACGTATCCAACACTTTCATCCTGCCTCGGTTCTGTTTTCCTCCCTCATCCACTAACTGTTGCTTTGGATCTCTAATCTAAGATAGTTCAACTCACCATCTGTACTTCCTAAAGATTTACTTATGCCAGCTCTCTCTCTCTCTCTCTCTCATGCACACACATAATCTGATTTGTTTCTGTAATTTACCTTGTTTCCATTCAAATCAGTTTACCTTTATATCCTCAATTCACAGTAACTTGTAAGACCAACATGTCTTGTTTATAATCAGCAATAAAAATCAGAATATTCTGATCAAATCTGTCTATTAGCAGATTGAAGTTCAATTCAAATACATTACAATGCTACCTGAGTCATAAAGCAACAGTCAGATTCAGTTTGTGAAACATTATCTAAGGAAGTCTAGATGATTGCATCAAATCATTAGCTACATACAGTTCATGCAAGCAAAAAAAAACTTTTTTTTTACACCACATAACCCAATCTGCAGAGATAATAATGATAATAATGGAGCTGTAACTGTTAAGTCATCTACAGAAGAGACAGAGCAGGCTGTACTTCCTAAGTGTTTGTAGCACCACGCTACGCATCTTCTATAAGTATGCTGTAGAGTGTAATCTCTTCCTTCAACATGGCTGGAGTAACAGCATCAGAGCGTATGAGTTAAAAAAGCTCAACAAGCTAATAAAAAAGACCCGTTTTGTTCTAGGAACTCAAGAACCTGATGATTTCACGAAGAAGAATTCTTAGTAAACTGAAGAACAACATAGACAACAGTGTACAAAACCAACATAGTGTCTTCAATCAAGGGTTTCTCCAGATCTGGTTCAAGACAGATGATCCTTCCTACCTTTATCTAACAACACATATAACAACTCTTAAAAAAATAAAAAAAATAATAATGAAACAAATTTTCCTTTGTGATCAGTTATTTACAAATTGAATTGCATTGAATTAAATATCAGGAAGTGTTTTCTTCTTACTCTGAACATCCTGCAGAGTTACCATTAGAATAGAATAAAATAGAATAGAATAGAATAGAATAGAAAATCCCTTTATTGTCGCACAATGGGGAAATTCTGGTGTTTACAGCAGAAAAAGATTATGAAAACATTGGTCACACAATTGTGGACCTTAAAAATTATAAGAATAACATAAATAGAGAAGAGTTAAAAGATAGACAATAAAATACTGTACTGCAATGTGTTTTAACAATATACAAAGTGTGCATCTGGACAATGAATATCCATTATACAGCTACAGTATGGACATTTTTACAATAATGGATATTTGAAAATAGCAGCAACATCAGAGATGTGAAAAATGATAGCAGCATAATTTCATTATCATAATGAAATCACACTGTATCCAACTCAGTGATGCAGAACATAAACTAAATGCAAAGTCCTTATCAATAACAATGTGTTTGAGTCATGCTGTCTCCTCCTCACCTGTTTGGGATATCCCCTCCAACACTCACTTTGATCCCAGAACCAGGGAGTCTGGAAGATTTAGTAGAAACAAACATTTAGGAAAACTGAATATCATCTATATAACATGAACGAACTGAATGCATTTAAGAACATTCTTGTCAACAGGTTGATGGGCAATTCTTTCATCGACTAATTCATTTTCTGACAGACTCTCCAAGCAAATTAAATTGAAAGCATAGAACCGTCTCTTAAAAAGAGGCTAACAAACTTACATCAATCAGCGAGCAGAGTCCTGCGGTGAAGGCAACAAGGTAAAACACAAACCGCCAACTGTGGAGATTGGGAATCATCTATCAATAGCTGTGACACTCAATCTGCAATGTGCAGTTTAAACCAAAGCAACCCATAAATGCAAAGAATAATCCACCAAGAATCCACAGATGTAAGGAAGACTTAGGCCAATTATTTATATGATTTATTTATCGAATCCATTAAAAAAGGAACTCACGATGCCTCACAGAACTTCTTGGTGTTGCTGGGTCGGTCTTGGTTTCTTCTGTGTCTGAACCAGGTTTGAATCTTTCTTTGAGAGAGTCCACACTGCCTTCCCAGGCTCACAACTTGACTCTAAACACACAGACACACACAAAGAGACCATATAACGCAATGTCTCACATTTCAAACCAATCTGCCCAATAATTCTTCAGCTAGCAGCTTTCCTACTATACAAATCGAATATTTAAAATATCTAAGCACTCGTCAGCGGGTGAACATTCAAAACACACATTTTTAAAGTTCACATTTGTTTCTAAATAACAATGATAACGGAATCTCATTTAAAATCAGGCTTTATTAATTTATCTTTTTCTCAAAAAACATAAATTTTCTGTCAAGCTTGTCCCTGCTGGGGTCACGTAAGGTGCTGGTGCCTATCTCCAGCGATCTACGGGCGAGAGGCAGGGTCCACCCTGGACAGGTCGCTAGTCTATCGCAGGGCAACACAGAGACAAACAGGACAAACAACCATTCACACACACACTCACATCTAAGGAGAATTTAGAGAAGCAAATTAACCTAACAGTCATGTGTTTGGACTGTGGGAGGAAGCTGGAGTACCAGGAGAGAACCCATGCATGCTCAGGGAGAACATGCAAAATCCATGTAGAAAGAAATCTAATCCAGAAACTTCTTGCTGCAAGGCATATTGCCCACTGTGCAGCCCTACATTATTTTTTTCCCATTTTGGGAAAAAAAAAAAAAAGTATATTAGGCGTTATAATAAATTATAAAGCGCAGTTTTTTTTTCTGGCAATATTTTGTAGATTTCTCCATATTTTCATGGACTTTGACACCAAGAAAGTTGGATTTTTTTTTATTTTTTTTTTTTTTTGAGGTTTTTATGGCACTAGAGTCTTGTTTATTGTAAAGTGGGCTGACAGGAAAGGGGGTATGAGAGAGGGGGAGAGACATGAGGCAAAGGACCACAAGCTGGATCCAAACCCGGGGCTGCCATGTCAAGGACACCGGCCTCCATACATGGGTCGTGCTAACCACTGTTCCACCAAAGCACAACTGACAGTTTGGATATCTAAGCAATTTTATTTGTAGATCCTAAAATAAACCATGGAGGAAATTTTAACAACTGAATCAATTATAGAGTTCCCCAAAAACAAAACATATGGAACCCAGAACTAACAAGATAAAATGAATTTAGTTTTGAGTTTACTTATTTTATTTGTCTTAGTAGGGTAGATTGTTGTTACACTCATCATATCTGAGCCACCACAGAGCATTGTAAAATAACATCTGGAATGAAACTTTCACAAACTAGATGGTTTTTAACATTTTAATCCAAACATTATTTTACACTGCCCTGTGCTGGTTCAGATAAGATGAGTGTTAAAACCAACACCCCTCTCCCCTAATTAACTAGTGAGTAAAAAAACCTTTAGTAAATTAAATTAATGATAAAAGTTATCATCTAAATATAAAACAAGGTAAAAACAGCCTGCAAATTGAACACATTGGAATAAGAAAATATGGAAATTTCAACACTTTCTCCAAATAGTTTTAACTTTTCTATGCTTATCCAGAGTTTTTAAACTTGCATAATATCCCGAGTACTATGGAGGACCGATCCTGCCATAATTAAAAATACGTACAGAAATAAATGAAGGACTTAATAATATAAAATTGCTTGAAAAAGTAGCTAATAACATGAATTTGTGTGCCATTAAATGTGACAAAATAATAAAACAAAGATATTTCTTCAACAATTGATAAATTATTCATCAAAAAATTTACATTTTGACTTATACTTTTATTTTACTTTTCTTCTTGCTTTTATGCTGACTTATTTTTAACCCACTTCTTTTCTGTTATACATTTTTATAGAAGTCTTTATTTGGCTTTGTATATTTGTTGCAAGTGGGTTTTTTTTTTGTTCCGTATTTCCACTGCAACCTTTGTACTTTTTTCATATTTATTCACACCAACATTTTTAAAAGATGTTTATATTTTTGTCTCATAATGATTTACACCACAACATTTTTAAAGCATGTTTTTACTTCACCATAAATATTCCTTTTCACGCGCACTCCTGCTCAGTAAACGTTTCCAGGGAACCAGGCCTTGGCCAATAGCTGTAAAGCTTTGCCGGCTCCCGGCTGATTTATATTAATAGGTCCTTCATTTATTTCTGTACGTATTTTTAATTATGGCAGGATCGGTCTTCCATAAGTATCATCTAAAGGTGAGATATATATGTACTGCTTATAAAAACACTTTTGCTCTGCTGAGTCCAACATTAGAGCGGCTCAGGTGGCTGTTAGTGTGATGCCGCCTTCCCTCTCCTTTTCTGCACACAGATACTTTACACACGTTTATGTTACACCTGAAAGGTCTGTTCAGGGTGAGACTTAATTACAAGCTTAAGATAACTTACTCTCAGTTAAAGTCAAAAAGGGCTTGGTTTTATATTGTGAGTACAAGCTGAGACTTACACAACACACAAATCAGCTTCAAGTATGTCAAAAATGAGAAAATGACGGCATTAAACTTGGACATGCTGTACTAGCATGAACAAAAACATATTATAAAAATAGAGCTTATTGAGCTGTAAAATAACAGTTTAATTTAATAGGTCAAGTCTTGTTTTGTTCTAACACATGCATTGCTAGGCTTGTCAGGACAGGAACACCAGAGCTGTTATTCCACCTGTCTCTGTAAACAAGCAGGTAGAGACATACACGCCTTCCTTTTTTCTAGATAAAGAAACTAAGATTCACATCTATTAAAGTGTTCCTGGTTTTTTTTTTGTGTGTATTTCAGAAATTAATTAAGTGGATGGAGTAACAGCTGCGAAAGGCATTTTTTGAAGAATATACTAAACAAAAATCTGTAATCAACAAGAAGCTGCAGACTGAACTGAGCTTAGATTCCCATTCAAACTGAATGGGAATCTAAGCTCTGGGAATCTAAGTACAGTAGCTTTGAAAACATCAACCAAGAGGTTTGAAAAGTTAAACTATAATTTCTATTTATTTCACCGGAAACATTTCATATAAAAAAGCTAAAAAAAAACTTCCTCCTTAATGCCTTAAAACGGTGCCAGCAAAATTCCCTTTCCTTTCCCCTGGTTAAAAGAGAATGTCAGGTGATCCCATTACTATCTCATGACAAATGAACCTCTCAATCATGTGGAATATAATGACTATTGAGAAACTTCTGCTCCCTTTTTGGAAACAAGGAAACAAACTTTGAATCATCAGGTTCATTCATTTTGCAACACAGCAACACTTCACCCATCGCATATAAACATCAATGTCTTAAACCATCAAAATGAATTATTGAAAAAGAAAGAAATATACAATGTCTGCTTCATTTGCTTAAACATTTTCCAAACAGGTTTAACAGGCAGTGGTGACAGGGTGAGAACTTCTTTTAACATTTGCATCTTATCTGCAGCAACTTCAAAACAGAAACCCTTTTTTTTTGACAGTTTAACTTCCAACCCTTATCATGCAAGTAAACTTTTTGACACAATTCACAATATAAAGAAGAAGAACCATTTAAAAAAGCCTCTCTGGTTATGTGTTGCTGCACAGTAGTGCAGTCGGTAGAGCTGGTTTGATTCTAAAAAATAGGTCCTGGATCTAATTAATTAATCAATCCAAGCCTGGAGTCTTTCTGCATCAAAGTGCAGGTTAATGTCAATGTTTTGGTTCAGTCTGGCCACTTAAAAGTCCTCTCATAGTCAAAAAACACTGAATTAGGTTCATACTCTCCATTCCCCTCAGGTATAAGTGTGTTAAAACTAGAGTGAGTATTTGTGCATGGCTGTTTGTTCTGTGTCTCTAAGTTGATAGACAAACAGAAAAATTAACAAGTTTAGAGAGCTGTACTAAAACTACATTCCTTTTTTTTATACACTTGTGTGTACGAAATGACAAAATAAAATCTGTCTATGTCTAAGTCTAAACAGCAAATGAATTTGAAGGTCAAGCCCCAGTCCCCCTGCTAACCTACAATAAGTTATATACTGGTATAGACATATGTCAAAAGTTTTATTCATTTTGTTCTAGATCTGTTGACAAATCGTACAAAAAATTATGGTTTGGAGACTAAAGGATGGCCTCACAACTAATGCAAAAATGATGTTGTTTTGAGATTGCAACTAATTAAAATTGTAGCACCTTTGTCTTGCAGTAAGAGGGTTCTAGGTTTCATTCCCAGCCTTGCGGTCGCTTGTTCTCCGTGTGTGTGAGGGGGTTCTCTCCTGGTACTTTGGTAAAACCTGACCATGAAATTAAAAGGTGACTAAATTGTCCTTAGGTGTGAATGTGTGTATTTGCAGAGTTGTGTGCCTCTATGTTCCCCTATGGTGGACTGGTGGACTGTCCAGGGTGTACAGAGCCTTTCACTCACAGACACCAACCTAATGTTATTCTGACAGAGAAGCAGTAGAAGATGGATGGACTCATTTGTTACTTCAGTTTTAGATAAAAACTGATTATTTTATGAATTTTTGTATGTCTGAGAAAATATTCTGAAAATGTGAAAACACATTATTTTTACCAGTCCAAGCCCAGCCTCCATCTTTCAAATTTATAGATTTTTTTAGTCTGTTTTTTTTTTTTTTTTTTATAGATTTGGCAACACCAGGAAGGACATCTATGTGCATTAAGTCCTATTTCATCCTAGTCTGTGAAAAAACTCTGTTTTGCAGGATTTAGGAATATGATTATCCATTAAATATTAGGTGAAAACTGCAAAAATCCTACTGAAGCGATCAGAATGGCGGGCAGCAGCATATTCTGATTGAACACCTGGGACTTATGGATGCTCCAGCAGCCTGTTTGCTTTGTAAAGTGAGGATCAAAAAGAAAAGGAGTACAAACTTGTGATGGCTCCCGGCTGATGTGTTTGTAGAAGGCATCCAGTTTTGGGATAGGTGGAGCTTGAATCCGAATCTGATCCTTCACCCCTAAACATTTGCTTAATGGAATGGCTATGATCCTGTTTAGAAAAATAAAAGAAAAAAAGAAGAGGTTAAATGTTTTATACAGTATAAATATATAAAAAAAGAATCTAATGTACAACTAAAGTGGACAATTTTAAATGAACTTTATGATGAAAGGAGCCACCTGCAGCTGCCCATTGTTGATCTTCAGCTCAGCATTGAGCAGCGAAACATGATCGTTCATTATGCTACCCCTGACAGCTTGTGATCTGCTCCTATCGGTGTATTGTGACATTTTGCCAGATAACCCTAGTCAGTAGCTGACAGGGCATCAGGAGACACTTGATCTGTGTGTGTTTGTGAGTGCATGTATAGGTCAGAGAGAAAAGAGGGACAAGAACAGTAAAAACACAATCAGAGTTTCTGAGAAAGAGCGAAATGTTTTGACAAATGACCGTATTTGTTGAACCTGGCAGCGTAATGACATGTGTAACTCTACCTCAGAGATAATCATCACAAAGTGAGAATGAAGGGACAGATCAGGGATGATGAGAAGGTCGGCGTGGCTTTATGTAGAGACGAACAGTCTCAGGTTACAGAAAGACATGTGGTGAGCTGAACGCAGCCTGAGATGTTAAAATGAAGAACCACCTAATTCATCTTTCTGCACAACTACAACTATACAGAGGCCTATCAGAGACAAATCAGACACAGACCTACACACACATGAGCTGGCATCTGTTTTATTATTGTCTCACTGAGGCAAAGTTAATGTCATGATTCCAGAGTCATACTGAGGGTTATGCTAAAGGCAGAGTGTTCCCTCCTCATGAAGCAGCAGGTCATATCTCACCTCAGGCAGCGCTGATGACAGAGCAGCTGATAACAAAAAGCATTCAAAAAACGTTCCTCCTATCTGATTAGCAATCCTCTGCGTCTGCATCTAGTTCTATTTGTCTTGTTTTACTCTAAAGCAAAACTTGGGGAAACAAATTGATTAACTTTCTGTCTTTTGGTTGCATCAGTTTTCGATTTGGCATTACAATTATAAATGAATTAAGGGCAGGAATTTAGAAAAAATGCAAATGTATGTCCAGTTTTCTTAAGGTCCAAAAAGGCCACAAGAAGTTTAGGATTTTCAAGGGTCCAACTTTATCCATTCTGCTCACAGGCAAAAATAATAGAGGACATTATATATTATTTATATTATGAAATGCAATGTTATTTACATGCTGAGTGCTTTTGAAAGTGATTAAAAGTAGTTCTTGTTACTGATACATTAAAGAGTGAATTGATGCACTTAGTGATGTTTAATCTCATCCTGAAAATGCAATGGATTGAATAATGTTATCACTGGAAACCTTTTAGACATTTTTCAGGATTCATTCTCCATTTTTCAGGAAGCATTTCAAACTCATTGACAACTAAAAAGATTTACATTAAAGAACTTAAGTTTTTTTTGTTTTGTTTTTTTATCCCAATCTCTTTCTGTTAGGGTTAAAAGCATCTTTTAGGCAAGTCAATTCAATATTTTTTTTAATTAAAAAACTTAACCAGACAGATGATTACCATGAGATTCATTTACATCCTGGTTCTATAACCAGACACTCCATCTACACCGTGTAAACAACCGGTAGGGGAGTTTTAATCCCTGAGGGACACAGACAGAAAAAACAACATAAAATCACATCCGCATGTCGACAATAAATACTGTCAGTCTAAAGGGTTAGCAACAGTGAAGTCTTACCTGTCAAATACGTATCTTAGGATTATAAAGGCAAAGGCCAGTGGCAAAGCGATGAGGAGATCCCTGGGCAAAGGAAAGCGACCTTCCTCATTGTCCATCTCAGTGTCCTGCCAGCGGATGCCAGGAGGAAGCCAGTACTTCTCCTGCCACAGCCACGTGTTCAACATGGTCAACATGCTAAAAATAAAAGGAAAGATGAGGTTTTGTTTCATATAAAACAGATATGAATCATTGAATTCATCTTTCATGGTAACAATAACCCAAAGACCTAAAATGAAGAACATTTTTGACAAACGATAGAGGGGCCTCACTCAATGACTACCGGCCTTTTGCACTGACTCCAATCATGATGAAGAAACCATCTCCTCTGCTCTCCACCTAAGCCAGCTCAGCTGTAGAAGTGGTCAACAGCCCCGAATTCCTGGGGGTTCACTTCATAGACAACCTTTCCAATTTTCCTTTCCATACAAATGACAATAAATGCTGTCTAAGTCTAATTTCTCATGAAGCAGATCTGCAATGTATACGTTTATTCCTGGATTATAGAAGGGCTAGAAAATAGCACGATAAATCTGAATGCCTAAGTTTTTACTTTCTATAATTACAAGCAAACAACCTTGAAGAAAATGGTACCCGGAAATATAAAGTAAAGTTATATTTTGATTGGATGGTACACCACCTGTCAAACGGCAAACAAGAGTGCCCTGCACAGGATAGGGAAGGGATCTGAAGAGATCATATTAATAGAATGATTCACAGCTTTCTGCTTTAGGGCTGTAAAAATGCTATACCACAAATTATACAGGTATTTAATTTCCTTTTTCCAATTATCTTTTTTAATTTTCTACATTTCATCTACAAAGATATTTGCAAAACCAAATGGTTAAACGATTCTATAATACTGAATACACAGCCTTGCTGTATACCTGCTGCATTACATGGAAATGGCAATGAAATGTTTCAAACTGATCTCGGTCTTTCTGTATCTCTATCCAGGCAGGTATGTACTGAAAAACAATAGCCCAATAAGGCAGAACATTATGACCGTAAACAATACTAATTATCCCCTAATCATTGAACTCGTTGGAAGTTAATTTTGGGTGAAAGCTAGTGTTAGTTCTAAAAGGAAGATTTCAGAACATACAGGGCATCGCAGCTTGTCAGCATAGCAGCAGGTCACCAACACTGATTCGAGTTTGTTAAGGAAAGTAGCATCAATAGGGCTATGAGAACCAGAACAGTGCCCTGGAGCAATAGAAACAGATGGCTTTGTCTGATGAATTATGTTTTATTACATCTTGGCACGGTCAACATGCACAATGCTTCTCAGAGGAACACATGGCACTAGGTTGGAGGAAAGCTGGGGGGAAGCAGTCATCTAAAACCTTGAGACCTGACACCCATTTGGATGTTACTTTGACTAATACCTACCTAAACATCATTGCACATGCAGACTTAGAGGAGCACAACAATTCCAGCAATTGACTTGGCCTTTAAATCCCACAGATCTAAAATCAGGTATGTTTAAGGTTTGCCAGACAAGTCCAATCAGTGAAGGTGACATTTGGCACATATCTGGAGCTGAAATACCGCAGTTAGAAACCCCAGCTCACCTACAGGGGTACAGTCCCTATTAGAGATAGATAAATCAGCTGGATGATATTTTAGATTGATTGGTTTTAGGTCACATAAGTGCATGCATTTCAATTTCCATTGCTATCCATTGTAAATCTTTTGTTTTGTTTTTTTTTTTTAAATTGAGGCTTGTGCAACATTTATTATCATTGTGTCCTTTTTATCATGTAAACAGAGGGGAAAAAGCCACTTCAGCTCTATGAATCAGTCTAAAAATATTGGCAGCACACATCAGGGATCAGTTAAACCAGGGGTCTGCAACCTTGGGAATCCAAAGAGCCATTTCTGCAAGTCCAGCCAAATAAAAGTGGTTTAAAGCCACAAGTTTGACATACCCTTATAATAAAACACAACTTTTCAAATTTAGTTAAATATCTACTAAATTTGTTTTCATTTGTTTGGAATTTTAGGTTTTGAAATAAGGAAAAACACAAAATGCATGGATTTTTTTCTATAGGATGTTGATATGTGTGTAAAAATTATGTTAAAAAAAAGTTTCCATAGTAATGACAAAAAAAATATCTAAAAACATCACAAAGATAACATGGGTTCATTAATGTATTCTTTAGTGGTATTTGAACTGAGAAATTATTTTCAAAATCTGTTAAAACCTCTGAAACAAGTGCATGTTGTTATACCCTATTTGAAACCTTAAGTTGGTTCTTCATAGTTTTAGCCACTATAAGGAGCCTCTATTGAGGGTCCAAAGAACCAGCTGTGCAGGGGCGGATCTAGACCAAATGTACCAGGGGCAAGGAGGGGGCCAGTGGGTTTTCATGGGGGCACAGAAAAGCATGAAATAAAAAAACAGGGCAAGGGATTCAAATATATTAATAGAGCTGCATGAAGTGAAATTTCTTTTCAGTAAGGTTCAATAAAAATTCTATTTCTTATGAGGTCGATATAAATTTATAATTTAGGAATTTTACATGTTTTTGATTTATTTTAAGTTAAAACTACCGTTTTCTATAAAATATGAATTAGAACTCAAGAAAAACTGTTAAATTCATCAAATTTGAGCATTTTTTTTATTTGTTGTGGGAAAAAAACCATTTAGCAAATGAAAACTGGGATCAATACCACTGAAGCTCTCACCTTATTGTTTTTGAATAATTAGTTAAACAGAATTTGTAAAGAAAAATAAGGAAATAGATCCAAAGGACCTATCAGTAACCATGTCTGTTCCAGCGCATATCATCATTAGAATAATTTTCAGTATTATGTCTTCAGTACAGGGGCCAGGACATGATCTACAGGGGCACTGGCCCCCGTTGGCCCCTGTCTAGAACCGCCGATGCACCTGTGGCCTGGGTTAGACTAATGTCAAAATAATCGGTATGGACATCGGCCATAAAAAACTGCATCAGTGGATCTCTAGGCGCTAAACTTCAGCCATATAGGGTCTGTTGTCTGCACCACACAAGACAAGCCTGATCTGTTTACCATTTTATTGTGAAAAAAGTAAGTTTGACACAAGCACAAATAACCATAATTATAAATATTATTAATACAAATGTAATTTAAATGATCTAAAGGATCAATGAAGTATTTTAAAATGAATTGAAATAAGGTCTTTGCTGGTTCTTAAGACAACATTAATTGTTATAATAACTCAAGACAGACACTAACATAATGCATGACATCCCTGCAGCTCAGTATATCCTTGCCTCCTCCGGCCTGTAAAGGCTGCAGCTTTATCTGCTTCCTACTGATAGGCTGCTCTGCGCATTCTGCTGGCAACGCAAACTAAGGTGCAATGACAGTAAAACAACACAGACCGATTTGGAGAGTGAATACTAGAGTAAGTGCATCAGTATTAGGATGAAATCCTTCTGCATTAACCAGTAATGATTTAGCGGAACCTGTCAGCGCTCGGAGAGAAGCGCAACCTGTCATCACCGCTTCATCCCGAGAATCCAACATCCTCTCTAATTCAACATTATTTAAAATAATATTAAAATATAATCATAGCAGCATTATATCGCGGAGAAATGTTGCGCTCACCTGTCCAGGCTCATGATGTGCTGAGGATGGGAAATACAACAGGGGCAAATGGGTAAGGAGGAGGAGGAGGAGGAGGAGCTTGTTTCTACGCCCCCTGCGTCCGCCGCGGGCGGGGAGAGGCGCACCCTTTCACCATCACCGTTTCATCATCGGATCCACTGCTTTTCAGATTCTTCACCGTGCGTGAAAAACAAACCAATCAAAAACACTCCGCACGTATTTAGCCAACTGGCAGTTCTGCGCAAGGGCGGAGCTAGATGGGGGGCCAGGGGTGGCCATGGTCACCCATAACCAATCATTGGCATAATTTCTCCCCTCTAATAAGATGGTGGCAGCACTAATACTCTCAGGTGGAATATTCATTTTAATTTTTCATATATTACTTACTATTTTTTTTTCATGTGTTCTTGACAAAAAAAACACAGTAGTTAATTATACACATCAATATAATAACATTAAAGATGATAAGTGCAGAATTAATGACCTTTTCAGAACAAGATTTTATGTTATATGAGGTAAAGAGAAAATGATGTGTCTCTGCATTCATCTGGGAGTCTTCAGTAAAATCATAGATAAATAACAATAAAAAAACATTAAATAATCAATTTATGTTGATATTAGTGCTTTTAAATATCAATTTTATACAAAATTAATCGATAAAAGTGGGTAAGTAATGACAATGAAAAAGATGTTTGCTGCAGAACTCAAACTTGAAAGTATTTTATCCACTATACCTTTTATCTCGAAAGCACGGATGTTTAAATATATGCGTCTTTTTGTTAGCAAAGGCTGTAGGAAAGTATAGTTAGTCTTATCTTTGGATTGACCGTGAGGTTCTGGCGCCTATACACTTTCAGCCACCCCTCAGTGTACACTGGTTATTGCCTGGCCACCCTTATAAAAATGGCTATGCCTCTGGTTCTCTAAGAATATAGATATTTACTTAGAGTCCCTTGCAAAAGTCTTTATATTCCTCATTTTTGTTGCAGATATCAAATTTGATAAAATTAAATTACTAGAGTTAACAGACAACCCTTTTCTCATGTCTTTAACTAGTTGTCTTCCATGGTTTCCCTGGATCTATTCATCATTAATAACCATACATTATACTATATTTCTCACTGAAAGCAGTTGACAATATATTTTAACATGCATACTAACAACTGCGTTTAAAGCTTTACACTGTGAAATATTCAGACTTGGTCATTTGATTCTTGTGCACATTTAAAACAATATTATTTAGTATTTGCTTGTTTTTTTGAATAAATGAATAACACCAGAACGTGAACATAATAGTGCATAACAGTTTAATAATGATTTAAACGAACATCTTAAAGAGTTTACATTACAATGTTATTCAGTTCAGTGTGATTTGATGATATGATATAGCTCATCGAGGTTTAATCCATGAGTGATTAGTATTGTTCGCTAAGCAAACACATTTTCGTTTTGGCCACAGTAATGTTTGTTTTTGCAAAAAGCAGGAAAACCTCTTAATCACCAAAACCATCTGTTGTCATGCATGATGGTGCGTGGACTTTTCCTATAGTTCAAAATAAACATTATAAGGAAGATGATTCCAATCACGCAGCTGCGAAAAAATATTACGCTGGAATTTGATAGTACCGGTAGTTATTGATTGTCGCTTTTTTTATTGTCGTTTTTGTATTTTTATTAGACAAAAATTTATGCAATTCAATGAATAGGTTTCAGAAACCCCCCAAAATTGGTTCATATTTTCTGTGAACAACCAAGGGGGGACACTCTCTGACTTCTAACAAGATTCAGAAAATACCAAAAACTGCTTCTTTTTTTAGTGCTAATGCTGCCTTTAACAAAAATGGCATACACAATCTTAGGTAATAAAAAAATAGTTTTTTTTTACATTAACCGAAGTGTTACAATTTCATGTGGTTTTTATCAGAATTAATTTCTGATCAAAAAGAAGGTCAAACTTTGAAATTGATTCAAAGCAAATTTTTAAAACATTTCAACCTAAAGCTCTAAGCAAGTATGAAGAACATATTTAAAAGTATGTATTGCTAAGACTCTTAATCAGTTAAAAAATAATGGAATTGTTTTGAATGTTAATTAACTTTCAGACTTAAACTTTAACCCAATTCTTAGAATTTGTGATGTGATTTTTTAAAAGACAAAAACTCCTGTTCTTCCAAAGTCAACAAAATCGATCCTTAAGTATGCTGGTGGAGATTCTTAGTCATCCCGGTCATAGCTGTTCCAAAAGCAAAAATAAAACAGCAAACTTTTCAATTCAAAATGTTTTTGAATTGGAAGCTTTTTAAATTTTTTCAAATTTCAGCTTTCACCCAGGAAGATTTTTCAATTCAAAATTAATAAAAAAAAACTTATTGGATGGAAAGCAAAACCTCTTCAAATTGGAAAACAAAGTCAAGTGATTTGGGTTTTTTTTTTTACTTTTTTGGATCCATAGGTAACAACAGCTAGCTTGACAAATTATTTCTTTGTTATCATATTACAAGTATGATTAATAATAAGGAATTCACAACAATTTGGTTAATGTACTGCATATTCAACAGAAGAACAAAAAAAAAAAAAAGAAATGTGGGCTTTGGTTGTAATAAATGTAGCTACATTTATCTAGGAGTAGATATTCAGCGAAAGCTGATAGGATTCAGTGTTATGCTTATGTGGGTTAGCTTTTCATACCAGCCATACTCCAGCAATAGTCACAAAAGAAAGGCATCAGGAAGAAGACGACAGGAGACTATTTACACAAACTTCCTCTTTTTGCCACATTGAAATAATAGCAGGATTGTTTTTCTTCCTGTGATGAATATCAGGGTGTGCAAAAATTTTAAACTTCCAATATTACAGTACAGTGGGGGGAAAGTGTTTACTCAGCCATGTGCAAGTTGTCCTACTTAGAAAGATGAGAAAGTTCTGTCATCTTAATCAAAGCTACACTTCAACTATGTAATGAGATGAAAAGAGTGAAAGGAAAAACATCAGGAAATTATATCGTAGGATCTTTTGAGAATTGACTTGTAAATGATGGTGGGAAATAAGTATTTGGTCAATAATACCAAATAGAGTGGGTGGTAAGATTTCCAAAAGAGCACCCTTTTTTTGTTATCACTGGGAAATCAAAACCCTCAACTCTCTTTGCATATTTTCTATGGGGTTGAGATCTGCAGACTGATTAAGGCCTCTCCATGGCCTTGAAATGCTTTTTTAACAGCACCTTCATTCCCTGAGCGGTGGAGCGCTGGAAGACCCATGTTCCATCAGCAATGCTCACATGATAGAAGGAGGTTTTGGCTCTTTTCTCTTGGCCATGGTTTAGGTTGGAGTTTTCGGACAGGTTGTTAATAAAGGGGAACAATTGGATGACATAATTTTTTCCTAAAGAAGTTACTGTCATGACCTTGGCGCAGATGACTTGCTTGGTCACTTATTTTTAATTCACCTGCCTAGCTCGCCCATTTCTCATTACTGTTTATCTTATCCACTTACTTCAGCCTCTATTTAACCAGCCTTTAGATAAGTCATCAGTGCTAGATTATTCAAGCCTTGTGGTGAGAGTTCTCTAGCACACCTGAGTGTTTCTGATTGCCTGATCCTGACCCGCTCTGCCTCTGGACCTCTGAGCCTGCCTGTCTGGTTGGCAGCTGACTGACTGGAACCAACCTCATCCTTTGGGCACAGATTGAACTTTAAGACCAGGTTAGTGACTCACATGTTCATTGTCATACTCCGCAAGATAAATGCAATCCCTAATCTGCTGTCTACTCCTGCAAAGGTTCCTGCTTTAGAGGCCGACACTGCTCCCTGTAGACCCATCTTAAACATTTTGTTAAATCTAACTGTCTCACCGCCTCGAAAACTGGGTCCTTTCGTCCTTAGTTTGACAGTTACAGGTGTTTGAGGCCCACACATCTTGCTTCCTGTGAGTGACCAAATACTCATACTTAATTACTTATTACTTAATTTACAGATAGATGAACTTCTAAAAAAATACTACAATGTGATTTTCTGGATTTTTGTTTTCCCATTTAGTATCTCACAGTTGAAGAGTACCTTTGATAAAAATCATCTTTCTAAGTAGGACTACTTGATAAATCAGTTGCTGACTAAATCCTTTTTTTTTTCCTGTTAACCAGTTTTACAGGTCATAATCTCATTAATTAGAAGCCTTTCTAAAACAATATCAATTCCTTTAAGGCAGGTTTCCTCAAATCTGGGCATTGAAGTCCATTTTCCTGCACTTTTTAAATGCGTCTCAGATTTACAAATCTAAGTTGAATAATTAAGTCATTATCAGGACTCCAGAGAACGTAACTGCATACTGAGGAGGTAATTCCCCAGTTGGATTCAGTGTTGTGGGAGCAGAGACATGTAAATGGTGCTGGACATTGGACCTTGAGGGCAGGAAACGAGAAACCCTGCTGGCATGTGAGAAATCTAAGGAGATATTTGAAGCTCATGATAATAAAGTCCTGATCTCCTCTGCTCTGGCCGAGAAACTCATCTCTGAATTAGCTTTTGCACAGGAGTTCTAGAAAGCAAAGCTATAAGGAAGTGAAGAAAAATAAAACTCTAGGCCTAGTGAATCTGTATGGTTTATGTTGCTAATCTGGTTTCAAGGAAGTAAATGAGAATTACAGTATAGGCCTACAAAGCTAAGTTCACCTAGAATCATCAGGTGATACTTTATCATTTGCAATATTCAGGCAGGTCTGGGAATGCTGTACTCTCTGTGCCATCATTTTTTTCATCTGGTGAGATGAATGAAGTTTAGCAGGAAACAAACCAAACCAGGTGACTGTTGAGGAAGTAACAGCTAAAAGATAAAAAAAAAAAAAAAAAAAAAAAAAAACTTTTTTTTTTCTCTGTCTGTGAAATGATCTCTGATTGGGAAATTCTTGAAATACATGTGACTAATCCTGAAAGTGCATCAAGTCCTTGCAACAATTCCAGCGTCACAACACACAGATAACTCATTGTCGCCAATCAGGGGTGTGATTGTTATATCATGGTTGTCTCCAACAAGAAAGCGTCACACATTTCTACTCACCTGGGTGTGTTTTTCCTGCTTGCAATGCTGAGGTAGCCTGGAAATGTCTTCCTTTTTCACAAATACTTTTCTTGTTCTCATACTTGCTGAATAAGCCCTTTCTCAAGTTCTCACACAGAGACACCTGTAGGCGTTAATTAAAACGGTCTATTGCACAATATCCATTAACATTCTGTTGGTGCTAAAATGCTGTTTCACATATTGTTTCACACTGTACACCTAAATAATTATTTAGCAAATCTAAGAGACACTAGCAGGTACACATAAAAATGATATAGGATATAATAATTGTGGTACCATAATGCAAAAAAAAAAATCCTTCTATTCATTTATTTATTTATTTTTGTTTTAAAAAATCATGATCACATGTGGCACACTTGTTGATGTACCCCAATAAAAAAAAAAATCTTTAAAGTCTGCAGTTTAACTAAAAATGACTAATTATTAATGCATGACTTTGTAGTTTTCAGAAAAAACAAAACAAAAAGAGATACACCTTAATTTCTTTGAGCCGAAGGCCAAAAGGCTGGACAGGAACCCATATTTATTCTACAATTATGCATAGTGAAAATGATGATAAAATGATGATAAAATTGATGCAGTGTGGCATCCTCATTTCAACAAGTCACTTTAATAACCATTAGTCAATGCCTATAAATAACTTTTTTCTACACTAATCCTTAAGGAAGACTGATAAAAGAAAAGACTTGGTTTTGTCATGAACAACAAAAAAACATGAAAACATTGTACTGGAACCATTTTTTTTTTTTGACAGATAACAATAGATTGCAGCTTACAAGCACACATTCTTGATAGTTCCAGTGTGATTCAAAGGATAGATATTGTCAAAACTCCTGATAAATATTTCTGGTAAAGGATCTAAATATAATGCTGCGGGCTTGTTTCTCCTTAATGCACCCTGTAACCCTGGTTAGAGTGAAATTCACCATGGTCTCTACTGTCAATAGTCATTGGGTCTTTCTATGGGATGGAGATTTAAACATATATTCAATAATCACAGAAATGTCTTAACACAAAAAATAAACAATTTTTATTTAAATTAATTACCTAGACATTTTCTTTTGCCATGAAACAATGTTTAAACAGTTGATCAAAGGCACACTGCAGTTTAAATCAGTTGCGATTTGCATTCCAATCTTTCAAAGTTTCAACTTTAGCATGAAAAGTGGATATGTCGAACCTGGACCTTTTAAGTGAAATGAGCCAATCGGTGGGCCCAGCTGAGACAAATGTTTAAACTTGACCTTCAAACAACACAAAACTCTTGTAATATTGTTGCAGTTAAAGACTAAAGCACAGATAGATGCTACAAAACCACATGATGGGAAGATTATATTTTATTGAAAGATAGTAAATATAACAAAATTTGGGCATAAAGACAGGAAAATATGATGGATGATCCAGTTAAGACTAAAATAAGAGTTCATGTAGAGTAGAACAAGAGGTAATGAGGAAAACACACGGGAGCAAAATCTACTTATTAATCTAGTTAAAAGAAGAAATGAGTTTATGCCGAAATTAACAGGCAAAAATGACACCAACATAACCCTTGTCAAAAATACAGAAAGAATGACTGACAAACTAAAAACACGAGAGAAATGAATCAGAAAATACATGGAAGAAGCAAAAAGAATAATTAAGGCAACCTGAAGAATAACTGAGTAAAGCAAGAACTAAATAACTAAATCAAAACCATAGGTTATCATGAAGGTTAAGCCTGATCTAATAGGGGAGAATTCAGCCTAGACAGAGATCTCTCCTTGGCTCGACTGTTCTCATACCTCATCCAAAACAGGCTATCTGGATTAATTTTCTATATTTATGCTGCTACCCTAAGTTTAGGTTGCTGAAGGACATATGGACAACTTTTCCTCATTCTGCAATATTTGTTGGTTCAACCTCTAAATTTATGTTGTGCTCTTTTCCATCCACTAACATGAGAATTGTCTCAGAACTCGTCTGTCTGGCTATGTCTTTCCTGGACGAGGTGACTTGTGGAGTTGGTTCACAGTTAATCTTTGTTTCTCTGCTTCTTTTTGTATGTCTGTTTCTGTCTCCTTGAACTTCATACAGCCTCAACAGATAGCCGCTCACACTGAGACTGGTTCTGCTAGAGGTTACTTCTTGTTAAAAGGGTTAGTTTAGGGTAGGCTTTCCTCTCCACTGTTGCTACATGCATGCTTGATGTGAGGGACTGCTAAAAAAAAAAAAAAATGTAAGCAAATAGCATCGCTTCAAGCTCATCCGGGAGGATCATGTCCTGCTAATCAATGACTCAACTGCAATCAACTGGTTTTCCTGAACAAAAAAATTTTAACCAATCTGACTATACCGTCACGGCCTTGAGATAACAAGTGTTTTCAATTGCACTATGTAAATAAACTGGATTGAATTTTATTGAATAACAGTGGAGATATACTAGATATATTTAATTTGAGTATTTTTGATGCAGAAAGGGCTTCTAAAATCCCTAGAGCAGGGATTCGCAACTCCAGTCTTTGAGCCAGTATCCTACAACTTGAAGATTCAATTAAATTAAGTTTATTTATAGAGAGTCAATTCACTACTCATCAAATTATTTGATACTCAAGGTGTGTGGAGCAGGGACATATTAAAAAAGTGCCATGACACTGACCCTTGGTTGGTTGCCTAACACTTCCCTGCAGTCAGGGGCAATGATCGACTCGGATGCAACATTCCTTTTTAATGACATACTATTAACTGATCAAAGCTTTTTTCACCTTCCTTTTTTTGTTCTTCAAAAAAATATTTAAAGAATCCTGAACAACGATAAAAAAACAAAGTATTTGACTGATGATTCAAAGAGGCTGCATGTCTTTTACTCATAGTAAGGTATTTTTTTTCTTCTTCTTCAAATTAGAACACATCTCTTAATGAGCTTCCAAGAGATATCTTTTGAGTTGGTTGCATACTAATAGACCCGAGCATGTAGTTTAAAAGCCAAAAATGATGTAAACTGTCATAGCTTGTAAATGTCAAGTAGATTGTGTAAAATGGAAGCAACATTAGATAACATGTAATGTGATTCTAGAGCAGTAAGAATAATTAATACAAGACTATCAGTGTAAATCAAGTTGGCTTACAGTTTTTTTCTTGGCAGACATTGTCAACAATGGAGCAGTGTATAACCCAAAGCTAACAAAAAAATTCCTGGGTCTAAGATTTACCCTTGTCTGTCTAGCAATAGAACAACAAGGTCAGAGGGTGAGGAATGTAGCCAGGAAACCAGTTCTTTACAGCAGCAGCAGCAGTGATAGCAGCTGTAGGCCTGTCTGAGCTGGGCTGAGTTCCTTAGGACCCCATTTAGACCAGTCCAAAGGGGTTGACTTTGGATCCACTTTTTGGATCCAAAACCAACATGTGGTAATGTGGCTGTTTCGTTTTATTTTGAAGTTGGGTTTTATGTCGTTTTTCTGATTTGAAGTTGTTTGTTTTTCTTGTTGGATTTAGTTTTGGTTTTCTGTGTTGCATGTTTTCTTCTTATTTTGTTTTGGTTTGGAGGTGACGTTGCCACATGCACCCGGAGACCCCGTGGCGGCAGCACAGGTGCTCTCAATCAGCTGAGCAGCATACAGACGGTGGCGTTTGTAATAAAAGGCAGCTGCGCAGTTGAAGAGGGAGAAGAAAGCTGGACAAAGCACGGGGGAAAGGACCTGCAGACAGAGAGAAGACCGCGCGGCGTGTTGGAGAGAGAGAGAGCGACAGCGGCCCGGCGTGTTGGAGAGAGAGAGAGCGACAGCGGCCCGGCGTGTTGGAGAGAGAGAGAGCGACAGCGGCCCGGCGTGTTGGAGAGAGAGAGCGCGACAGCGGCCCGGCGTGTTGGAGAGAGGACTGTATGCTCCATTAGCGCCGGCTAAGAGTACACCCCTTTTTACAGACTGTCCACTGACTCTGCTGTTCCTGACTACCCTGCATTTTTTAAATCTTTTTTTTACCTTTTAGCTTATTTTTAACTAACTTCTTTTAAGTGAACTCTTTTTAAAAAGAAGAAAAAACCAATCATTGAACTCTTAAACTAATAAAAGGTTTTAGGGCTCTGCTCACAATCACCGCAGTCCTTTTTTTAGTTGTTTTTTTGGATGATCGCACCTCTCGGGCCCACAAACAATCTGCACACATGCTCACATGGCTTCTTTCTTCAAATGAAAAACATTTCCTAAATGTTTCTCCCTGTTGCATATGTCACCAGTTAAGCAGAACCACACTCTAATACACACTTAGTTTATTTCCGATAACTTATCTTCCCAACACTTCTTTTCTTCCCCTGCTCTGTTAGTTCTCTCCTTTGCTCAAAACCTAAAGCTGCAAACGTAGGAAGACCTCTGATTCCAACTCCCCAAAGAAGGCCTGCACTCTTAGTTCACATGTTTAGTTTATATTATTTATCATCCCATCATTCCCAAATAACTTTCCTCAAGGGAAATCACTTGCTATTATGATCTATTTTTCTTTTTCTTGTTGCAATAGGATCTCTGGATCCCCACAGTCAGTCTGCTTGCATAGGAGCTCTATGCTCCAAAACAACAATGTAATCCCCACAATATATACAACTCATATTAAGACAAGCTAATGTAACAACTTCTTATGAAAATGTAAAACAAACCCCATTTTACAAGTCCTAAATTAAACATTTGGCCCCCTGCATTAATTCCACATTTCTACAGTAGAGGGCACCAGATAACCCAGTATTCCCAGAAGTGGGTCAGAGGGATGGATAATCAAGGCAAGAGCATATAATTATGCAAAGTCTAAGTGTCTCTCACCTCAGAAAAAAGTTTGTGGCTCAACACCTTTTAAACCTTACTTCTTCTTCACAGCTTTTATATTTATTTATTATGACCAATTTTTGTCCCTGATATTATATTAGTTTTACACTATCATCTAAAAACTTCACAGGAGATCTGATCACCATCTCTGATGTTCGCATTTGGGTTAAAAGATAAAGCCCAAAGTTAAATTTAGAAGTTGTAAAAAAATAAGGTTGGTGTACAATCAAAAAAATTGTTATGAAGATTTTAAAAAAATCAAAGGAAAACATTATATCTATGTCTAATGATAATATCATCCCTTTGTTTTAATATGTATAGGAAATAAAAGACTGTGAAACAGTTTTGTATGGGGTGCCGTTTGTAAAGTTAAGCAGTCAAAAATTAGGAGCGATATTTATGGTTATTTAAAAGAAAAATAAGGGGGTTATTTCTTTCTATGTCATTTTTTTTTCATTCATTCATTTATGAAAAACCTTACTTTGTTAAATAAATATTTTGTTTAAATATTATTTAGCTCCAAACTAAATATTTATTTTGTTGAATAAATATTTAGCTCCAAATAAAATATTGATTTCACAAACTAAATATTTAGCCACCTTGGTGCTATCTAAATATTTAGTGAATATGCAAATTAACTTGCTGAAAAATGGAAGTGATCTACCAAAGTAAAAGCCTGGTAATCTCTATACTAGCTTTACAAATGCACCCCATAGTTTGGATTGTGTTTTCAGGTGTTCCACTAAAAGCATTCAAGTCCTTAATGACATTCGTTTGCTGAAGGGGTGGTAGGTAAAAAGCTCCTACATAAATCATATTCAATCTGAAAAACTCACACGAAGAGAAAAGATAATTATAAGAAAATTTATTGATACAATTACTTTGTCTTTGGCGCTCAGACCTCGGCAGGAAACATAGCATTTAATTTGATAGATATGCATGAACAGGAGCAAAGAATAGGGCTGTTTCCCCCCCCCAGGCCTGAAACTGGTGAGTGGAGATAGATGAACTTGATCAGTCTGTAGACTGCTGGTTAGCGAGATGGTATGATGAGCTTTATGGGGAGATCCAGTGGACTGCGTGGGCTGATCCTAGAGCTTCACTCAGGGACCTGGGAGATGGAAGTCCAGTTGGATAACACTGGTTGAGAGAACCTGTCCATGATGACAAGCATGGAGCGACAGCGGAGAGGAAAAACTCCCCGTTGGGAAGAAACCTCTACATGGAGCGTAGTAAGAGTCTGGAAGGAATGATGTTGCACTCCTGAAACAGAAAGGACTCCGTCTTTGCTTTTGTCAACTTTATTTGCCCCACGCTGCACGTTTTTTCCTTTCTTTTCCGATTGTTTTCTCTGGAGCTGCCAGGCATGGACATACAGATAAAACCATCACACTCTAGCCTTCTTCTTTTTCTTCCTTGCAAGTCCCGCCACTAACAGTGACGTAGTGCCTAGATCAGATGTGCCTAAACAATAGCAACTAGATGCGATGTTCTAAAGAACAAAATTAACCAAAACAATAACAGTCACATTGAACAAATCAATAATATAGTGGACAAATTTTATATATCAAAATAAAATATGCTTAGGGTGCAACAATGACACTGATGAAGCTTTAGCTACGATGGTGGAGGAGGGGCTGGCGGTGGGTTGAAACGGTGTGATCTGAATGAAGTCACACAGCGCATCCGCCACCCGCGCACAGGAGCAGACAGGTGCGTATCGGAGGCCTTTTAAGATGAACTTTGGATCCCGATTGGCTTTCGTGGAAGTGTGGTTTAAAGCTGATTGGCTGTGTCGCAGGTGGATGAAGGAGAGCAATGACTTTCTTCAGTTGAACTTCCACCTAGGCTCTATTTAACATGTGTTATGTATTGCTTTACAGTAGGAAGGTTTTCAGCAGTGTGTGTTACATGTTTTTTCTGTAAATGAACAGCTTTCATCCAATAATTATAATTAGGAGACTCTTTGATCTCATGATTGGGTTAGTAATGTATGATCAGCTGTATGTCTCTGCGAAGACGTGTCCAGGTGGTACAAAAGGATTCCTCTTTGCAGGGACAAATGGTAAAACCCCTTTCTGCTCTAATTAGATGTACAAATCATTTTAGTACCTTCTTTAGACAGTTTTAGACATCTAGAGAATGGAATGCCACCTTGTTTTTCCAAAACTGCTTACCTAAATCAGAGGGAGGGATCAGAGTGACGGCAATGTCCAAATCCTTCCACAGTTTCCTAACTGGATTTAGGTCAGGCCTTTTATTTGGCAATTGTTATACAGAAATTTTATTTTATGTAAATCCTTTAGTTATAATCCATGGTGTGTAGACAGAGTACCTGTCCTGCTGGAAGACAAACCTTCAGCCCATTCTCAACTATCTTGTATTGCCCTATTTTATGCTGGATTCATCTTCCACTTACCCCTGACTAGCCTCCTTTTCCCCAAACCGATGCAGTTTGGTGGTACCCGGTTGTCACCTGAGGAAAAACAATGTAAGATGAAAACTGGGATCTGCCTGTAGGGTGGTCACTTCATTTCTTCCTTCCCAAAGCAGCTAAAATGAAGGGCCCAGTGGTAGGGAAATTACCCTCCTCTCTACTACTAAATCAACCATTTCTCTCTTTTAGTATAATGGATTCCCGTGGTGAACAAAGCCATATAAACAGCAATTTACCTGAACAATTATTTCTTCCTGTTTTAGACCTACCTGAACCCCTTCATGTCTTAAGATGGAAGTCCTCTGCATGTAATCACGTACCGAACATAACCAGTAAAACTTTTGGTTTCAAGCAATTATATCAAAGAATTCTTTTTTTTCCCGTTCTTTTCACCCCAATCTCCCATTTTTTTTAAGGGTACTCTTGTTTCACCCTTAAAATCCTCACCTGAACTGGAAAGACAATAGAGTTCAGTCATGGGGTAACCACCATCTGTCAAACTGTCTGCAGTCGGCCATGTCTCCAATCTTAAATTCTCAAGAACAGGAAACTGCAGTAGACCTCTCCCTAGTTCTGTCTGAGTATGAACTTCATCTGGTTTTCTACAAGTCTTGGGCTCTCTCCCCCACCTCACCCCACATGACTGTGCTATTGAGCTACTTCCTGGAGCTCATCTCCCCTCCAATAGGCTGTAGAACCTGTGAAAGCCTGAGAAAGGAGCATGAAGAAGTACAAAAGTAAGTCGCTAGCTGTTGGAATTATCTGTACCTCTACCTCACCTGTTGGAGCAGGGTTTTTCTTTGTGAGGAAAAAGGATGGCCTTAACTAGATTACTGTGAAAAATAAATATCTCAGCTGTTTTTTTAACCGAGTCAGGGCTCACATTTCTTCACCATGTTTGTTCTCCGAAATGCCTACCACCTGGTCATAATCTGACAAGAAGATGAATAGAAGACTACATTCAAGACCCTCCTAGGTCATTTTGAATATCTGGTCATGTCTATCTCATGAATGCACCTGCAGTTTTCCAGTCCCTTGTGAATGACGCCCTTAGAGATTTTTTTAAATCAATTTTTATTAATTTACCTTGATGACTTCTGAATTTCTCAAGGACCTTATCCGAACATAAGATCCATGTAAGTCAAATTCTTCAATGTCTTCTAGAGAACCAGTTCCTTGTGAAAGCCGAGAAGTGTGAGTTTCATGCCACATCATTCATCTTTTTTTGGGACTCCAGAGCAGGCAGGTGAAGACAGATCCAGAGAAGGTTCAAGCCATTTTTTTTATGGCCTACACCCTCAAATCACAAGCAGCTACAAACTGCTCAACCACTCTCTAGCCCTTACCTCTTCCAAAAGACCTTTCATTTGGTAACCTAAAGCTGAAGGTTTTTTTCTGAGATTAAGAAAAGGTTTGCCAATGTTCTGATTTTATTCAGCCAGATCTAGAGAAACAGTTTTTTCTTGAAGTTGATACCTCTGATTTAGGGGTGAGTGCAGTCCTTTCTGAGGAAGTCTTCAGTGGAAACAAAATGACATCTGGGTGATAGGAGAAGAATTCCTGCTCCCCAGTATTCACCTGGACAAAAGGTTTGGATATCAACTTAAGACATTCCTTTATAGGCTGCTAATCACAAACTCTCTCTCCCAAATTTATTGGTCCATTTGAAATCCAACCAGTGCTCAGTCACTCTGCAGTTCACCTTAAGCTGTCTATTGTTAGTAATTTAAAGATTCATGCTGTTTCTTTAGTCTCTCTGATCAAGCCTGTCCTGTCTAATCTTTCTCAGTTCTCAGTCTTCATCACCTGCCTGACTTCTCTCCAACATGACGTCTTTTGCAAGTACCACTGTTCTTATATCTCCCTCACACTCACCTGGAACTTTGGGGTAAAAATAGCAAAGCCCGCTGAATCAAATACCTACAGATTCAAACAACCTCTTCTTCATCTCTCAAGAAAGCCAAATCAATCAGGCGTCAGTTGTCATAACTATTTGTTCCTGATCAGTCTGCCTTCTCCCCTCAGTCCAACCAGAAAGTTACAGCAGACTTTCTGCAAACCCTGCTACAAGATTCTTGTTTGCTTTTCATTAATAAAATGTTAAAATTCATTGGATCTCTGTGTGATTCTGCATGTGGGTCAAAAACCTACAAACCAACATGAAAGTTCCACTTTTAGTCCCTCTTAAATAAAATAAGAACACATTTAACTTCAGGAAATTTCTGAAGAACTTCCATCTAACCCCTTTTCTTTGTCAATAGCTAACTTGGCTCCAGACTGATTGCAGAAATGTCTAAAGAAGCATTTAAATGGTTGGCACAGATAACGCCCTCTGATAACCTCCTCTTCGGCCTTTGGATTCCTCCTTGATCCTCATGGCCACTGGCCCCAGTCTGTGCCCCGGGCCCGCCCATAGCCCTGGCCCCAGCCCCTTTGCTTTGCAGGTCAGGGCGCGCACATCTGTCTCTCCCCACCCCGGCTTTTCATTGTATTCTGCTGACATCATCGGATTACACACAGCCTTGCATCTCTCATCGTCATGTTGGTAATGATTATCATTATCATACCGGCAGTCTCTACAGATGCATCATATTTGGCTGACTTCCTTTCCAACTTTTCAGGAGGAAAAACTAAGTTTAGTGGGAGAAATATGGAAACAAGGATGGGGTGATGTTGGGATATGGATACTTGGAGGCAAGTGGAAAATTGTTGATGTTATAAAGCCAAACACTTTGAGAAGCAGTGCTGAACGCTGGGAGAATCTGGTCACTTATTGCACTTGGCCTTCCCTTGTTACCACCATGAAAATAAACCTTATCTGACAGGATGACCTGTTGTCTGTTAGCAAAGCAGACACACGGCACCTATCTCTGCAGTATCTTATCCCCACATGCTGTTTTGACGTCTTTTCCCCTCACCTAAAAGTATTTTACATTATCTCATGTTATGAGCGCTGGGTATTGCTCTGGCCCATAATTACTAACCTCTTATTGCAAGGAGGAAGATCACTCAAGAGCGTAATTTTATCACTTATCAGCTGTAACAGTGAGGAATGTGTTGAAACCTTTTAAAGTGCTATGCATAGCCCTGACAGGTGGCTGGGCATTGCACTATAAAAGGTTAAATAGTTTCACTACAGGTTAAATAATTTCTCATTTTTATCATCTTCAATTTATTATGACATAAATTGACTCACTGTAGCTTGATCATTAATATCCTATACATTTTAAAAATGCACTTGCAGAATTAAAATTGACCCGCACCCTGGACTATGTGGACTAAGCAGTACATTCATTAAAAGAAGAATCTGAAGATGTCCAAGATTGTTACCCAGTTGGTTTTGGGACAATGTAAGGTTTTCTGAAATGTTTTTGCTCTATTTTCAAAAATCAGTCATTATGTACCAGCTTGCTTTTCTATGTCTCCTCCCATTAAACACACATCCCACAGCTTTGAAAGAAAATACTGCGGCATGGCATAGTGGCTCATGCTTCACTCACTCTTTCCAGGGTTCATTTTCACACCAGGTCATTTCCAATGACACAGTTGTTTTTTTTTAAGGCACAAAGTAAGTCCCTTTCATTTGCAAGGTTCAAAACTGGCAAGTATAACAATTTGGCTCCTTAAAAATGTCTCAAAAAAGTAACAACCTCATATTCTGTAAGATATTACATGTTGTTGAGTGAGTGCAATATACATGAACTCAACTTGATTTTCCCTCCATTTAAAAACTTTTGCAGCCTCAAACAGGTTTTCTACAGAATAATTCTACTAATGTTCACATGCACTCTAAGAAAAGAAAAGCCTCCCTGTGGCACGATGCTGCCACTGCCATGCTTCACTATTTAGATGCTCTATTCAGGGGTTAAGCACATTATATTGTGCCTGTGTGTGTGTGTGTATAGTGGGGCTGCTATTGCAAGCCAATTTGTCAGATCTTTATTTGTAAAAACTTTTTAAAAACCAGGAAAATTTTCCTTAGACTTACATTTATAAAACACTTTGTATTTGACAGTTCCCTATCAACCAGTAATATATTTTTGTCTCTACCTGTGACATAAAATACATGGAAATAATCAAGGGTTATGAATAAGTTTTAAAGCCACTGTACACACACATGGGCAGCTGTATGTGTGTAACTCCACAGCCATCAGGCTGCACAGCTGGTTGTTCTCTGTGTCCTGTCTCAGATCTCTGTTGAGCTCTTGTGTCAACAAGAATTGACTGCTTTAAAAAAATTTTAAACTCTCCTTAAACCACAGACTTGGAGTTGATTTGGGGTCTGTTACATTTTGTTAACCTCTGTGTGTTTTTTTTTTTCTGGTTCTTGACATTTTATTCTCTTGAATGCAGTCATCAAAATATAACACTAAACCTTGTTGCCATAAGGTTTTTGAGATGTGGCGGTTGTCATATCATGCCAGTAACAACAATTATTTTATTTCCTTATTGATTATTCATCAATTCTTTCAAAACTGTTGTCTGAAACATTTTAAATGGCACAAAATCTGTTAGTTTTACACATACTTTTTTTCTTGATATTTCTGGTATGGTTTTCTTTTCTGCTGAATTGCTATGCGGTAAAGTTTTATTATAGGTTATTACTGAAAGAATAATTTATTTTAACTGAGGCACATATAAAGGTTTCATTGTTTAAATCATAGGTAGTACTATTTGCCTAATTATTTCTGTTGTATCAGTGGGTGAGTTTGACTGAGTCCAGACAATTCATTAGATCATTGAAAATTGATTTTTATCATTCTGTGGAAAAAATATAATATAATTTAGCCTTTTGAGGGAAAACTGTTGCAAGAATTAAAGTTTTGCTTGCGATTAACGCAAAGATGGATGAAGTTAAGTGCTGTCCTCTATGACTGCTGGTGTTTATGACCCATCAACACTTGATTCTGGCTTGGTGTTCAGATTTAGTAGGCGTATGTTGGGGGCTGGTGATGGTGAACATTAAAGGAGAATAGCACAAGTTCCTGAGTTTTTGCAGATGTTTGACTCCTCTGGCAACTTACTGAAATTACACTAGTGATCTGCACATGCCTGGTGGAAGAAGGAAAGCCTGTCTGGTACTGCAAAGGTCTGTTTTAGAGGCGTAATTCCATTTTAGGTGAGAAAATTCTAACTAGTTATTTTGAAGGGAGCATCTTATCTTCTGCAAAATGAAGGTCAAATACAGATCCCCTTTTATTACCAGGGCTAATCTGGCCTTCTTTAAATTATATTTACTATGTCTGATGTAAAGTATTATATTTATTCTGTCTTAATCTCCAAACTGACTCCATTTGGGTCCTTTTCGTTGCATGAGACAAAAGTTTTAATTTCATATTCATGTGCAAAAACTCTGAATGGGTTTGAGGTTCACTTATGCCTGATCTTTTATGAGCCATCTTAAAAAACAGTCATCTTATTCTCTTGTTAATGCATAAGTGATGCCAGAGACTTGACAAAGCAGTCAGGTGGATGAGAGCACGGCTGGACAGCAGTATAGTCCATTATATTTCGCTCGGTGAAGTCAATTGATTTTGGCTCCAAATTTGTAGTAGATTATTCTTTGATGTAGCCCTGAATCATTATGAAATTGAATTGAACCCTGAATCTGGTCAATTTTTATTTTATTTTCCTTTACAGCTTTTAGTGGTTTAAGCACCATTTCATCTGCCATATATTTGTAACGGTCCAAATATTTGAGGTATTTAATATTATTTTGGTTGTTCAGCAATTTCACTATCTTTTGGAGTCAACTCATCTCAAGTATTTGCTTTCTGTTCCACAAACAAACAGTTCAAGCTGGTTTTGCGCTCTTATCCTTTGTAGGAAGGATGTGACAGAGTTCAGTGTAACTATGCCGGATGGCCATATGTTTGCTTTCAAGAAGTCTGCTGTTCTAGTGCATCTAGTTCTTCATGTTGTTCATCCTCTTCCTACTCTCTATTAGTAGGTACAACTTTTGCCTAAATATGCTGTTCGGTTTCCAGTCCTTTTAATGATTTTATCATTTGCTATATTGCTCCAGATCATTCATTCTTTTTTCTTGCATCCTGATTTTAGCATTGTTTTCTCTGAACATGCTATCCAGCTTACTCAAGTTTTCCATAAAATTTAGTAATTTTTTTCCTACCTTGGTGATCTTACCAGACATTAGGTTGAGTGATTTCTTAATTCTATTTTTGCAAGCTACCGGTAAGTGTTTTTAGAGGTTGCAGTAACAACAAAGTGCCTCAAGAGCTCCCAAATTGTGTTAGGGTTCTTCCTATTAAAGGGGAGTTTTTCCTCTCCACTGTCGCTACAAGTATGCTTTGCATGAGGGACTGCCTTCAAGTCAATGAGTCGATGTAATCAACTGGTTTTCCTTGGATAGAAAACTTTGAATCAATTTGACTTTAAGATCTGGTTCAGTTGTCTCTGTAAAGTGCCTTGAGAAGACATATGTTGTGAATTGGCACTACAGAAATAAACTGAAGAGAATTTAATTATTAGCAGTTTTAAATACAGTAATGGTAAAAGAGAAAGTGTATCTCTACATTTAAGTGCTTGAAGCACTAAAGGGTATAGTTTTTACCAGGAACACTTTTCTAAACTTTTTAGGCAAAGGCGAAGCTAAAATGGTGAGAAATTACAAAAATAAATGTATCCCAGAGTTCTGCATTTAGGGAAAAAAAATCATGATAATATCACAACTTGATTTTAAGCTCCAAAAGAGTAAAAAAACAACTGGAAACAACTCTAACTGCCAGTCAAACAGAGGATGTTTCAAAGCAAATGACGTGAGATTGTTTTTAATGTTGTTTAATGATACTTACACAAAACAGATGTCCAAAACTGCAAAAACTCAACACCCTTGTTTTGAAGAAATAAAAGCAACCTTGTAGCAGAACCCGTGAGGTTAGAGATTGCAACTATTTCACAAGGTGCTGTATAAACAGGTCGTTTACTCATATGGAAAACATGTCAGCTAACAGATTTATTTACACATCATCCACTGTCATTTGCTCTCACTGCTTTTAAATATTTACTCTCGCCATTTTAAGACCTGAGCAGATGATTACAGACATCCGGCTTGACGAACTGCTAAGAGCTCTTTTGCATGTCTTGCTTATAAATGTTTTAAAATCTTGAAATATTTTTGTCTCCTACTTTCTCTGTTTTCATCTTTTTTTCCTCTGCCTTTATCAAAGCTACAGTATGTCCTTCCTGTCTTCAGTTCTCCTTATCCCCTGCTGTTTCTAATGGTTCACTGATTGCATTCAGGAATTTGCCCTTCATTCTTAGAGTTAGAACTCTGAGCGGTAAATCACATGTTTAGCATTAAGGTATGGCGATAATGAAGACTAAAAGGCAGTAGGGAGCTCTCTGTCATAACTGCATTCTTACGGTTAGAATTTCTTTGGCAAACATTTTGCATTTGTTCACTGTTTGATCCTGCTCTTCATTCTAATATTAACAATCATCTTCTAAGTTAACCTAAGATGAATTAAAGTCTTTGCCTGAAGTATATGAATCACCTAGATGTTTGAGAAGATTTTCTAGAAAGCCTTAAACATACTTCTTAATCAAGACCACCCACTTCCACTCTCATCTTTCTCTCTTTTAACTTCCAGTTGATATTGGTTAAAAACTTGGAAGTTTCATTTATATTTTATTTTTCAATTGAGGATATATGTCAAAAGTGTCCTCAACAGCCTTGGAAAAGTCAAAAATCATCAGTTACAAAAAAACGGTGAAATGTAAGGCATTCCATTTCATGTTTGAAGTTTTCATAGAGTCTGGCTGAAACAGACACAAAACACCAAATATTGAATCTTCAGTTGCTTAATGTTGGGTAAAAAAAAGGCCAAACAGCTGGAGTGCCACACCACTGTCTTTCATCGGGACAGCCCCTCCCCTCCCCTCCTGCCCTGCAGGCTCTGTCTGCTTATGAGCCTACAGAACCGCTTTCTCCATGTGGGGGGCCCTCAGCACATCAAAGGAGCCAGGCGCTGGAGCTCCGGTGGGGTGACAGGCAGCTACGGCCCAGCTGAGCAGGACCGCACTTGTCTATGTGGGGAAACACATGTCAGAGACTCTCAGTGAGAAATTTGCAGTTTCTTTTTAGTTAGAAAGTCAGTGATTGATGCACATAAAAATAAGCTGTTCATAGGTATGGGTGCATTTAAAAACCTGTGGCTTGATACTTTGAATCCTTGGAAGATTAAACACACAAATATAAGCATCAATATAGTCTTTATTTAAAAAACAATGTGTTTGTAAATGAAGTGAAAGCTTCAGACTTAGACTTTGAAATAATTTTTAAAAGCTGAAAATACTAAAATCAATCATCGAATCTATTATTTAAAAAAAAAAAAAAGGTAAACTAAGGCAAAAGAGAGACAAAAGCACACCCCAGACTTTACTGGGTAAATTATAGCTTAACAAAGTATAAATAATTACCCAACAGCTTTCAAACTATCATCATGGAGGGCTGGTATCCTGCATGTTGGACATGAAACAGCTGAATCACACAATAAGGGCATTGTCAGGACTCTGCAGAGCTAGTGCGCATGGCTGATTCTGAATGGGCAAATCGTAGCTCCTACCTCCTGTTTCTAGCTCCTATACCTTCAGCTTTCACAGGGTCGACAGTAAGAACAGCATCCTGGGTAGGAAAAGAAATTTGGACTGCTGTGCTCAATCCAGACAGCCTTCAGCCTTAAGGACATCATTAGGGAACAGGAACGGATGATGCTACAGGTGCTGGTCATAAAATTAGAATATCATGAAAAAGTAGATTGATTTCAGTAATTCCATTTAAAAAGTGAAACTTGTATATTATATTCATACATTACATACAAACTCATATATTTCAGATGTTTATTTTGTTTAATTTTGATGATTACAAATGACAACAAATGAAAATCTCAAATTCATCATATCAGAAAATTAGAATATTGTGAAAAGGTTCAAAATTGATGGCCCCTGGTGCCACACTCTAATCAGCTAATTAACTCAAACCACCTGCAAAAGCCTTTAAATGGTCTTTCAGTCTAGTTCTATAGGCTACACAATCATGGGGAAGACTGCTGACTTGACAGTTGTCCAAAAGACGACCATCGACACCTTGCACAAGGAGGGCAAGACACAAAAGGTCATCGCTAAAGAGGCTGGCTGTTCACAGAGCTCAGTGTCCAAGCACATTAATAGAGAGGCGAAGGGAAGGAAAAGATGTGGTCGAAAAAAGTGTACAAGCAAGAGAGATAACCACACCCTGGAGAGGATTGTGAAACAAAACCCATTCAAAAATGTGGGGGAGATTCACAAAGAGTGGACTGCAGCTGGAGTGAGTGCTTCAAGAACCACCACACACAGACGTATGAAAGACATGGGTTTCTGCTGTCGCATTCCTTGTGTCAAGCCACTCTTGAACCACAGACAGCGTCAGAAGCGTCTTGCCTGGGCTAAAGAGAAACAGGACTGGACTGCTGGTGAGTGGTCCAAAGTCATGTTCTCTGATGAAAGTACATTTTGCATTTCCTTTGGAAATCAAGGTCCCAGAGTCTGGAGGAAAAGAAGAGAGGCACTTCATCCACGTTGCTTGAAGTCCAGTGTAAAGTTTCCACAGTCAGTGATGGTTTGGGGTGCCATGTCATCTGCTGGTGTTGGTCCATTGTGTTTTCTGAGGTCCAGGGTCAACGCAGCCACATACCAGGAAGTTTTAGAGCACTTCATGCTTCCTGCAGCTGACCAACTTTTTGGAGATGCAGATTTCATTTTCCAACAGGACTTGGCACCTGCACACATTGCCAAAGCTACCAGTACCTGGTTGAAGGACCATGGTATCCCTGTTCTTAATTGGCCAGCAAACTCTCCTGACCTTAACCCCATAGAAAATCTATGGGGTATTGTGAAGAAGAAGATGCAATACACCAGACCCAACAATTCAGAAGAGCTAAAAGCCACTATTAGAGCAACCTGGGCTATCATAACACCTGAGCAGTGCCACAGACTGATCGACTCCATGCCACGCCGCATTGCTGCAGTAATACAGGCCAAAGGAGGCCCAACTAAATACTGAGTGCTGTACATGCTCATACTTTTCATGTTCATACTTTTCAGTTGGCCAAAATTTCTATAAATCCTTTGTTTTTATTGGTCTTCAGTAATATTCTAATTTTCTGATATGATGAATTTGAGATTTTCATTTGTTGTCATTTGTAATCATCAAAATTAAACAAAATAAACATCTGAAATATATGAGTTTGTATGTAATGTATGAATATAATATACAAGTTTCACTTCTTAAATGGAATTACTGAAATCAATCTACTTTTTCATGATATTCTAATTTTATGACCAGCACCTGTATAAAAAACAGCCTTCCAAAAATTAACTACAAAAAACAGAGTTACAAAACAGCAGCAAAGAGCTGAAGCTCTCCATTATAAAGCCAAAAGCATATCAAGGTGTAAATACTTGCATTTCAACCTGAAGAGACTCAAACAGAAGACAAGCAGGAATTAGGGAGTTTTATGGACATGAGAAATGTAGCCTTTGGCGCTCAAGCCCTGATGGAAGACATGGTTATAAAAAGTTATGATGTTGCTTGAGCAAATGAATTAGGATAAGTACCTCTCTTCCCGCTGACGCCACAAAGGTGGAATGGAGTTTGAAGTTGGAAGGACACCATATGAAAACGAGGTTGATGGTGGAGAGGGTGTGGAGGGTTGCAGTTTGATGGAAGCAGACAGTCATTTTACCACACGTGTCATGTCAAGTGTCTTTTACAGAGACAACACAGTCATATTGGTTAAAAGTTTCTATCAAGGAAAATCTGTTGATGGCATCGTGTCAATGACTTGCTGGACATGCGCCTGGATGAGCTTGCAGCAAAGATTTTCACTTGTATTTTGTCATTGGCTCTTCAGTAATCCCTCCCTCTTCCTCTAGAAGCATCCTGTTTCCTGTTCATCATCCTTCTTATTTAGATAGCACTTATCATGGTGACCGCTGATGCACTTTTGCTTTGGCTTAAATGTCCTTACAGATTTGCCCCAGGTGAGTCAAACTTCTGACACATAAAATAAATGTAAAGTTTTACAACCGTGTTTATGGCATCATTATTTATAAGAAAAACAAAACATGAATTTATGAATTTCCAGATATTTATTTCTGCCCTTCCATTATAATTAAGACCTCATATTGTTGCAATGTATCATTTATTTATGAGTCGAACATTTTAGCCACTGGCCAGTGTTCCTAGTCCACTAAAGACTACAGGAATATTTCATCTCATATTTGGTCAAAATTGGGGAACAGCTGAACAAGTACAGTATGCTGAAGATTCTTCTAAAAATACAATTTTGTCCAAAATAAATAAATAGCCTTATAACTCTTAAGCAGATTAAGCTTACCAGTACTCTTTAACTATAAATGAAAGGTAAAGTAGTTATAATAATGAAAATGAAGTGGCTTTTGTACAAACTCCTTGCAAGTGAGGGCAGAGCAATATCATATTGTGAAAACAAGGACTCCGCCTAGTTCTCATTACCGTTCAACTTATTCACCTGCTTCAACCTCTATTTAACCCGCCTTCAACCAGTCATTTGTACTAGATTATTCAAGCCTTTGGGGAGAGTTCTCCAGCGTACCTGTGTTTTCTGACTGCCTGACCTGTTCTGGCTCTGGACCTCTGAGCCTGCCTGTCCCCATTCTGATCTGTATGAATGACCTGTCCTCAGAGTACTGCTGGATATCTGCCTGTCTGCGGACCTAACTGCAACTGATTCCTGGCACCGTTCTGGATTTCCATTCTGTACCTCTTAGGATCTCTGATCTCCTGGTCCTGACTCCTGAGCAAGTCTTCGACACCAGCTTTGGCTTCGCCTGGATTATCCTGCCTCCTTCTTCTGCTCCGTTCTAATCTCCTGTCTCTCCTTCGACCTCTGGGACTTCAGCATCTGGGACTCTCTGGGCGGCGCCCACCGCGTCTTGTTGGCAGCCAACCCGCTGGAACAAACCTCGTCCTCTGGGCCTGGACTGAACTTTAAGACCAGGTTAGTGACTCACATGTTCATACACAGACATGGTCACTAACCTGTGTTCTCCTCCTGCAGAGGTTCCAACCTTGGACGCTGTTGCTGTCCTCTTTAAAAATGTTGTTGACTCTTACTGTCTTTCTAGCTCAAATATTTGGTCTTCTTGTTCCAAGCCTGACATTCTTAAAACAGACATTACTGTGTTGGACAAAATTAAAGGTCTATACTTGAAAGTTTCAATAAATAACCTAGTTTGATCCTGTATATTTATATGTCATCCATTCTCTGTCCAGAGCTCAACTAAATTCAATGCAGTCAAATTCAGTTTAATTATATAGCGCCAATTCACAACAAATGTTATCTCAAGGCACTTTACAGAGACATATCAACCAGATCATCCAGTCAATTGATTCAAAGTTTCCAATCTAAGGAAAAGCAGTTGATTGCATCAACTCACTGACTCGAAGGTAAACCCTCACACTAAGAAAGCTTGTAGCAACAGTGGAGAGGAAACACTCCCTTTTTACAGGAATAAACCTACAGCAGAACCGGGCTCAGAGTGAGTGGCCATCTGCTGAGGTCAAATGAGGTTCAAGGAGACAGAAGCAGACATACAGAAAGAAGAAGAGATGCAAAGGAACTTGTCAACCATCTTCACGGGCGGCCCTGTCCAGGAAACACACAGCCAGGCAGACGAGCTCCGAGCCTGCTCCCAAGTCAGAGGATGAAGAGAGCACATCCATCCAGTAACAGTCAGGGACACAGGACTACACTGAAAAATAGGCTGAGCTCAAACATCTATAAACAAAGGTGTTGATGGGAGCAGCAGATATTTCTCTCCAGGATGGTGTCACAGCCAAACAGGAACAGGCCAGATGAAGCTACTATGAGAAAAAGCAGAGAGATCATAGTGTTAGAGATCAAACTAACAGATTTTGCAGTGGGAAACTAGACTAGAGAGAAAATGAATCAGTCCTCCAGCAGTCTATGCCTATAGCAGCATAACTATAGAGATAGCACTGGATAACCTGAACCACTCTAACTATAAGCTTTATCAAAAAGGAAAGTTTTAAGCCTAAGCTTAAAAGTAGACAGGGTGTCTGCATCACGGACCAAAACTGGTAGTTGGTTCCACAGAAAAGGAGCCTGATAACTAAAAGATCTGCCTCCCATTCTACTTTTAGAAATTCTCCAAACCACTAGTAAGACTGCAGATTGAGGGCGAAGTGCTCTGTTAGAAGCATACAGAGCAACCATATCTCTGATTTAAGATGAAGCTTGGCCGTTTAAGGCTCTATATGTGAGAAGGAGGATTTTAAATTATATGGATTTAACAGGAAGCCAATGAAGAGAAGTTAGGATAGGAGAGATATAATCTCTATTTTTAATTTTCATCAGAACTCTGGCTGCAGCATGTTGGATCAACTGAAGGCTTTTAACTACAATTTGTGGAGTTCCTGATAGTAAAAAGTACAGTAGTTCAGCCTTCAAAAAACAAATGCATGGACTAGTTTCTCAGCATCACCCCTGGACAGGATTTTTCTAATTTCTACAATATTTCGCAGATGAACGAAGGAAATTCTAGAAACCTCTTTGATATGGGATTTAAATGGCAGGTCCTGATCAAAAATAACAACAAGATTTTTTACTTTATTTTCTGAACTCAATTTAATCCCATCCAAATTAAATGACTGACTAATCAGCTTCTTTTTCAAAGAATCTGGTCCAAAGACTATAACTTCTGAAAGTTAAGAGTCATCCAGGTTTTTATGTCTTCAAGACATGCCTGTAATCTATATAATGGATTAGCTCCATCTTGATTTATTTACAGACATAGCAGAAGATTTATTGTTAACATGAATATACTGAAATCGTCAGATAGATATGATTTAATCCAGTCTAGTGTTGTTCCTTTAATTCTTACAAAATATTCAAGTCTAAAAAATATTATGATTAACTGTGTCAAATTCAGAACAGGGATCTAATAGGACATGTACAGATACAAGTGACGCTCTGAGGATATCATTAGCGACTTTCACTAGAGCTGTTTCAGTGCTATGATGAGCTCTAAACCTAGACTGAATATATCTTCAAAAAAAATGTCATTATGTTTTAAGCGGTTGCGCATTTGTTTGGCAACTATTTTCTCAAGAATTTTGGATAAGAAAGGAAGATTGGATATAGGTCTATAATTGACCAAGTCATCTGGGTCAAGAGACGGTTTCTTAAGTAAAGGTTTAATTGCAGCTTTCTTCAAACCCTTTGGTACATATCCGTATAACAGGGATAGATTAATTGCATCTAAAATGGAGTAGATCAAAGGTAATATTTCCATAAATAACCTGGTTGCAACTGGATCTAACATACAAGTTGAAGTCTTAGATGAAGACAATAGTTTTGCTATCTCTGAAAGTTAAACTGGATCAAAGCAGTCTAAACCAAGTTGAGATTATATGGCTACATCAGATGCTGCCTCACCATCCAGAGATAAACCAATCATAGTTAGAGGAGTGCTAATGATCTTAATTTTAATAAAATCAATCTTATTTATAAAGAATCCCATAAAATCATTACTGCTAAGAGCAGATGGGATGGTTGGTTGAACAGATTTATGGCTCAGGGTGAGTTTGGCAACTGTATTAAAAAGATATCTTGGATTATTCTGATTCTCCTCCATTAATGAGGGGAAATATGCTGTTCTTGCTTTATAAAGGCTCTTCTTATGCAGCAGTAAACTAATTTTCCAGACTAGGTAAGATTCCCGTAGGCCTTTAGAATGATATTTTCTCTTCAGTTTCCTAGCATTTTGCATCAGACTGCACAGCTCTGCATTAAACCAGGGAGCCAGCTTTTTACTTTTAAAGTTTTTTTCTTTTTCAAAGGGGCTGCATTGTCTAACGCAGTAAGGAGAAAACTAGCAACCCCATCAACAAAATCATCAACCTGTCAAAGGGAATAAACTAAACTTTTGCCCTCTGCAGCACTGCTCAGTGACACAGAAGAGAGAGAAAGTGAAACAGATTCTTTAAAATTTATAACTGCACTAACTGATAATGATCTGCTAAAGTGAAACCTTCTTTGGGGGAGGAGAAAGTATTCCTGAAGGTTATTAAAAAATGTTCAGAGAGAGAAATACTGGAAATACTGGAAATACTGTTGTTTCATCACATTCAATACCATATGTCAGCACAAGGTCCAAAGTATGAAGTTGAGAATGTGTTAGACTATTTACATTTTGAACAGAGCCAATAGCGTCTACGATAGCATTAAATGCTGCACTTAAGCTATCAACTTCAGTGTCATCATTGATGTTAAAATCCCCCACTATGATGACCCTGTAAGTATTCAACACCAAATCAGATAGGAACTCTGAAAACGAATCTAAAAATTCAGAGTAAGGACATGGTGGATGATACAAGGTAACAAAGAGAAGAGGTTTTGTGGCTTTGCAATTTGGATTAGGGAAACTAAGGGTTAAATGTTCGAAAGATCTGTAATTATTAACTGCCATTTGAGTAATCAGTAAGTCCAACTGAAAGATTGTTGCTACTGCTCCTCCTTGCCCAGAATTTCTGGGTAAGAATGTAAATAACGTGAAGGAGTTGGCTCATTTATGCACTCATAATCCCCTTGCTGCAGCCAAGTTTCTGTTAGGCAACATAGATCAATGTCATTATTACATATTAACAAGCAGATTATGTTAAACAAAACAAATGTAATCGTTTTAGCTGTTTCCCCAATTGAAGTTTTTTAACATTTTATTTAGGTTATCATGATTTACTCCTTTGGGATTATTTTCTAATTTATTTGATTTTAGTGGTGGGCAAGACGCTGTCTGGATGGAGTAATGAGTGGGTAACATTAGAGAAGCTGAAGAGAGGTGTGTTAAACTATGACTCTTCTTCCAAGTCTGCACCCTGGGTTATCAGTGTTTTGGAGGACTAAAGGGCTGGTTATACTCCCGGCAGCAGAGTGTCGCATTGAGCTTGTTGCTGATATTTTTCATATATGCCTAATATTGAAGCGTGGGCTGTGCTATGTTATTCCACACCACAACACAAGAGGGGCAATCACTAACTAGCTGTGGGTTTAGATACGGACAAGTCAGTAAGGAAGTAGAAGAATGCAAGGGGCAAGTTTTTGCGACAACGGAGGGACATGAGTGTGAAAAAGAACGGGGATCCAGGTGGAAAAAGGGTCCCAGCATTCTTGCATACTTCACTCTTCTAGCTGATCCAACTTCACGAGTCGTTTTCCGCAATGGTGATCATATGAACAAAACAGGGAGGTAAGCTACCAAACAGGAAATACACATAGAGTAGAGCTTATGTAGTTTTCACCAATCAGGTGCCTCCTGTCTGTGGCACTGTCTGTAGTCACCTACAATTTTGGAGAGGTGCAGCAGAGTGTCTGCGGCAGGTGCGGGGCCACATTTGCATTCTCTGTGAGGGACAGGCAGACAACCTGGTTTCTGAGTATAAATCAGCTTTAAAACATTTGACCAGATTCCTAGAAAGAAGAGCTGCACCATCCAAAATGGGATGGATGCCGTCTCTCCAAATCAGACTAGGCTTTCCCTACAATGGTTGCCAATTATTAATGTAGCCCACGTTGTTTTCACAACACCACCTAGACAGCCAGTGGTTGAATGACGATATGCGGCTAAACATGTCATTACTGGTCAGATCAGGGAGGGAACCAGGGAAAATTGTTTTGGCAAACTTACACACCGAAGCAACACTAATTTTAGTGATCTCTGATCAGCGTAACCGGGTGTCAATAACAATCTCATTTAAATAGTTACAATTAAATCCATCCCAAGTGTCTAGCTATCTCATTTGTCTCATTTTAAATATTAGAACAGTTTACAGAAGAAAAAAAAAAAGGAGAAAAGGGGAAAAGTGCAAACCATGTAAAACTAAAAGAGACAAGCCCTGGCTCATTATCAGTACAGGATCCATCGGACCACTGTACTGTTGCCCTTGGCGAGCAGACCTAGATCTTCTGAAGCAGACGGTCAGCAGACAGAGGGTGTCTGTAGTCTCAGCCATTGAGTTTATGCTTGTACAATCAAACGTTTGATGGGACCAGTTGTATATGTCAGCAGTGTGAAAACAGATTCGTCATCTCTTTAGATCTCCCCTCTTGTTCCTACATATGTTAAACTCTGTGTTTCTGCTCCAAACCCCTGTCTTAATTTGGTTTGTGTAAAACTCCTGGGTGGTCTGTTGATATGTAGCTTTAATAAGGCTCAGAGTGCATATCCAAGTCTTATTGCAATGGGAGTTTGACTCTAAACAAATGCAACACAGACAGGCATAGCTTCAGTTTCTCATATTGAGGGTCTTTGTTATTGTTGTTATAAGATCTACACAATTTCTATGATCTTTACATCAACATGAACATACATTGTGATCTTCTGAATATATTTGATTACCTCCCTGAACTTCCCTTGTGTTTTTCCAGACATAAGTTAAGATGAATAAGAATACACCACATGTTTCACACATTGCTGTGCACCTCTAGAGCAGGATAAGGAGGCAATCTTTCCTTAGATTCCAAGGTGTTCTCTCGTCTTATAGTTGAAGCTTAATCATGGTTGAAACTGCCTAAAGGAGGTACAGCTATGTTGAGTTGTTTGGATTTGATCAAACAGATGTTATACAGTTATCATTACTTGCTCTGCAGACGGTGATTAAGCACTGATGATTGAAGCAACCAGATTATAAGCACATCAAGAAGTTTTTAAAATCTCTTATTGCCCTTTAAGCTATGTACGATTATGCATCAAAACATGCATTTTTTAAGGTTAGTCAGATGATAAAATTCGGAAATGTGGAAAAGCATATTGATACTTCTGTGAGCACAGAGTGAATTGGTTTGTATTTGTCATAAAAGTTGAAAAAGATCAAATATAATTTGATCAGGTTTGATCTAATATTTTTGTAAAATACTCCACATTATTTTACTTCACCAGGGCTTTTTTGGCTCCTTCAAATAACACTTTACTTTGCAACACCGCCACATAACAAAAATCATTTGACAGCAGGACCATGACTCACTTTTTCTTAAATAAAAAACCCTTTTCTTGCTTATGTTATCCCCTCTCTAGGCTGTTACCCAGAGCCACTGACTGGAGAAACTCAAATCGTCAAAAGCTTTTTCAGGAACATGCGGAAAAGCATTATTTGAAGAAGTAAATGAAGCAAAAATCTAAAAGTATATGTTTTAAATGAGGCAAATATAATAAAAAACTGAGCCAACTCGAAACAACGCGCTTGACCAATAATAAGATTTAGAGCTTTACTTGAGTAAACCTTTTTTATACATATTTTATGGGTGATTTCACAGGAAATTTTGTAGATCAGCAATGGTGATCTACGGTGACAGCTTTATGGTGTTAATACTGTCACACACATAAAGGAGGTGATAGACCTACAGTAGGAGGAGCTAATGAGAGAACAGGGCATTTACACCCATGCCTGCACAGGTTGTTGGTTTGAAATTCAGACTGTCACTTTGTGACCCTTAACCCTACCTTTAAGGTGTTCTCTGATATCTATGTCATAGGTAAGGTAACACTCCAGATCATACTTGCTGTGTTCTTGCTAAAGTCTAATAAAGACCCCTGGAGAAACACAGAGCAGCCATCTGAAGTATGTAACTAAAACTGGAGAGAAAATCTGCAGCACTGTGCCCCAACCCCAGACCTCCTCCATTGCAGTCAACTTTACAGTTGGAACAAGAAATGACCTCACCTCGTCCAAGTCCCAGCTCCCCCAAGGTTTCAACAGGAAACAGCAAGAGCACAGCCCCCGCCCAGCAGTGGGAAGAAAACAGGAGTGTTACTAAGTTTTATGGAGCAAAAAAACTTTAAAGATAATTAAAAAGAAACAGCTTGATGTGAAGATGAAACTTACAATTCTTGGTGCATGAACTAACATTATTACTCTAAGCTGCTTTGGTGACTTTTAGTCTGTGAATTCCAGCCGTTGTTTGGATTCCTCTGAAGAGGAATGCTTTATGCTCCTTTGAAAATACAAAAGACTTTGTGCACATCTGAAAGCCATTAGCCTCTTAAACTGTTAGAAAGCAGCTCGAGGATTCTTTCCTCTCACGTGCTAAACTCTCAACATTTACATATGCTGTCATTTTTTTTGTTATTTCCTTTTTTTGCATGTCTGGGTGGGCGGGGGGGGGGGGGGGGGACCTTTGTATTTTGCTGTTACAAGGGATATGGGATTTCACAAGGATATCTAAAAAGTTTGAATATACAGCCCACTGAAACCAAGCTCTTTCAAGCCTTAGCCACAAATCAAACTCAATCCACACCACTCTGTATTGTATGTTTTAACAGCCATTTAACCATTTCCAGCAGGCTGTGCAGAGTTACAGATTGCTGCATCACTGGGGAGCAACATCACGTGTATGTCTGCCGACTTCATCATTTAGTGCCATAAAAAGAAAAGAAAAAAACAGAAGGTGTAGACATGTGAAACAACTCTTACCTCCTCCTAATCATGCTCTGCAGTTTAACCTCGCAAACACACTGATGTCCTCATGCTTTATGAGATCACATATTCTCATACCCCACTTGAACACTGACATCTTTTGTTTGTACCCTTGTTGGAGCAACATTCCACTCCCACTGCATCATTGGGTTAACACAGCTGCATGGGCCATGCTCTAAAGACAAGAAAAAAGGAAAATACAGCTTGAGGAAAGGTGAGGCATGAAATACTACACTTTTAATCAAGGAAATGATTAGGAGCAGCTTTAGCCTATCTAACTAATTTAATCAGTTTATTAGCTTGTATATTTCTCTCTGTGTCAGGGTAGGCAGAGCGGACAACAAACTCCAATCCATGCAGTTTGAATCATCACTGGACCACAGGATTCCCAGATAGCATCCTCCAAACTTACGCTCCACCCTGACCATGCAGATTCCAACCGCAAACCATCAGATCATGATGATACTAAAACCAACCTGAAAATCTTGAGCTCCATGTTACCACAGACTTGATATGAAGTTATTATATATCAAAGAACAATATGAGCTTGAGAAACTGGTAGGAAAAGTAGCTGCCACAATGGAAATCACAACACAGCATGATTTTGACAACCAGAGCTTTGGAATAAAGTAAATCACTGAAAAGCTTCAAGCCCTATCACACAGGATTGTTTCAAAAATGAGAAGAGTTCTGCAAAACAAAAAAACAAAAACAACCCCGATGTATAGAGTCCTTGATTTAAAAAGAAGAGTCTTAGATTTGTCTCAGTGCATGGATTCTTGGATAACACAAAGATTGAACAAGACCATTGTACATTTTTTAGCTCATTTTTCCCCCACAGTTGATAATAAGAGAGTGGCACTTTAGTTATTTTTGTTGGGTAATTTCAAGGTTATGTGTAGCTTAAATTTTTTAATGAAGCAAAAAAAAAAAAAAAGAAATAAAGATGCATAACTTAGAAAATGTCTACATATGAAGCTAAGTCTCAGGCCAAAGCATATTAAAAGTTACTGCCCCATAAACATCCTGTAAAACCCTATGTATTCATCGTATTAATGACATGCTATGCATTGTCTCAACCGGGCAAACCTAAAGTCCAGTCAGATTTTTGTTGGATTGTTTCTTTTGGAACGATGGTATTAGACCTTAAAGGGGACGATAGAATTATTATATAGGGTAATTGGTGCTGGTCCTTAAGGTCTCTGAATAGGGTGTGTAACATTGGTTGGGCTGAAAACGGCATATTTGCTGTTCCATGAGCCCCAATGCAAGCCTGGTTAAGTCTTGAGTCCCAGAATGAAACAACAGGTTTTCTTCCTATTATGGTTCATGAATATTTAGATGAGCTGTGCGCTGATTGGTTGGTTTAAAACGAGCAAAGCTGCTGAGCAAAGACTCATCATAGCAACAAGCTCACTTAATGAAACATCGAAATTGTTGATATGGTAGGGTGACCAGACGTCCTCTTTTTCCTGGACATGTCCTACTTTTCATACATAAAACATGGCCGGGGGGAATTTCAAAATCGTCCAGGATTTTGGTCAACTACAGTGCAGCAGAACCGAGCCATGAGCTCCGGTGACTGTGTCACTTGCCCCCGCCTGGTCCAGTCAGCCACCTAGCAGCAAACTCCAACTGTAAACCCAACAGTAGGCTAAACAGATAAACTGGTGTCTTACATCTTCCTCTATTCGTGTTCTTGGGCCAGTGATCCAATTTCGGGGGGGGTTACAAAAGTACAGGCCATAACCAAATAAGGAAACTAGCTTCGTTTGAATTCGCCTTCTTTATGGTGGAAGTTTAGAATTGTGAGATTTGCAGAGAAAGGAGGTGTCGATGGGGTTTGAACTTCTCTGTATATCCATTTCACCCACTGAACTATCGTTATTCATCTATGACAACGTTAACTCAGTTTTGCATTCTATAACCCCTTTAAATCAATTAGAAGATTAATGTGTTTACCAGTAAAGATGAAACGAATGAGTGAATTAATGCTTTTTAAATCTACTATAGGTCCTCTGAGTAAGAACACAAATACCTTTTCACCCTGTAAAACGTGAACGATGCAGCCCATTGACTTCTTGCTGTTAGAAAGTGATTTAGTGTACTTATTTTAAAGGCCTTTTAAAAAGGCGTTCCCTTTTTTCACATTGAAAAAAGCCAGGCAATAGTGGAAGAAAAGTACAAAAAAGTTCACACTTCGTACCAGCATGCCCCATCAAGTACACTTTATTGCCAAAAGGATTTGCTCGCTCATCAAATTATTGGAAGTAGGTGTTCCAACCATTTTCATGGCCAAAGTGGGATGCAATCAAGCCCCCAGACATGGAGACTGTTGTTACAACCATTGTTAAAGAATGGGTCACTCTCAGGAGCTCAATAAATTCCAGCAAGGAACTGGGTAGGATACCCCCTGTGCAACAAATCCAGTTACACAATTTCCTTGCTCCTAACTATTTAGCAGTCATCTGTCAGCTGTATCATAGGAAAATGGAAGTTTTTGGGAAAGACAGCAACTCAGCCATGAAATGGTGGAACATGTAAACTGAGTGTGGTCAGTGGATGATGAGCATGCATAGTGCAAAGAGGTTGGCAACATCTGCTGAGTCAATCATTACACACCTTCAAGCTTCATGGGGCCTTCAGATAAGCTCATAAACAGAGAGCGTCATGGACTGGGTTTCCATTGTCAAGCAGCTGTATCCAAACCACACATCACCAAGTACAATGCAGAGATGTGGAGACGCATTCTCTGGAGTGATGAATCTTGGTTCTCTATCTGGAAATCTGACGGATGAGTCTAGGGTTGGGTAGTTGCCGGGCAAACAGTGCTTATCTGAGTGATTGTGCTAAGTGTAAAGTTTGGTGAAGGTGGGGTTATGGTGTCGGGTTGTTTTTTATGAACTCTAGTATGTCCTACTAAGACATCTGGACAATTCCATTCTCCCAACTTTGTGGGAACAGTTTGGAGATGGCCCCTTCATCTTACAGCATGACTCTGTCCCAGTGCACAAAGCAATGCCTATAAAGACATGGATGGTGTGGATGAATTGAGTCCTGACCTCAACCCAACAAAACAGCTTTGAGATGAATTAGAGTGGAGACTGAGAGCCATGGGTTCCCATCCAACATCAGTGTGTGACCTCACAAATGTACTTCTGGATGAATGGTAAAAAATCACCATTAAACATGGGGAACAGCCATCCTAGAAGAGTTGAAGCTGTTCTAGCTGCACACGGTGGACTGACATTGTATTGAACTTGGATGGATTAGGAAAGGGATGTCACTTAAGCTCATATGTTAGTCAAGCAGGTGAGAGAATACTTTTAGCAATATAATGTAAATTCAAATGCACACCCATAATTATGCATCAAAGGTCCAATAGAATATTCTGGAAAGAAAAACTTTTTCAATGTTAGTATGCTTATTCCAAAGACATCTTTGATGTGTGTTTGACATCTACTTGTAATATCCAACTAACTGTACCCAAACTTTAACCATACTGCAGCTGGTTTGAGGTGATGTTAAAAAAGCAGACTTCCCTCTTTACTAAAGTTTCTGCACCTCGTTGTCCAATGCAGCTGTTTCACTTTAGGCTAAACAGAGCACTTAACATGATGCAACCACTGCTGTGCTTGAGAGATGAGAGTGAGCTTGAAAGTCTAATTTCTACTCCAATCATTCCTTGTGTCAGCAGTATGATTGCCTTTCCGATAAACAATTTGTATTTTAGCTCAAAGGTTCCAATCTTGAATCCAAGCTTATTTCTTGATCAGCACTCTTTCATTTTATATTGATGCAAACTGTTGTTCACCCTGACCACTTTCCTTTTTCCACTTTGAAATGTATGGTTAGGCTTTTTCAATAGGGGAATGATCACAGTGATACATTAGAGAGTTTGGAATACCTAAAGCAAGCTAATATTTAACTTCAACAATGTTCATGAGCATGAACTGAGTGAGGATTTGTGGTTTATACATAAAAGTAAAGTCTTTGTCATGAAATGAACCAAAAGTTGTTTGCAAAACAAAACTTAAACTTGTGCACCCATTTCATGATAAAAACAAAGTTGCTGAACTGTATGCCTTATTATTCTAAACTTTGGAAAAAAGTGAAATAATTCTAAGCACTGAATCACATTTATTCTGAGGATAAATGTGTGCAAACTTCTGACAGGGACTGTAAGTATGTGCTCATGTGAGGAAATTCCCAGACTGTGGGATTAAAGTTGTGTAAAACACAAAAATCATTCTGTCATCATAAGCCCATGTAATTACCATAATGCTGACCCCAAGTCTCAAAAAGACTGTTTTTCATTAATAGAAGGCTAGTGTCATAGTAAAAAGGAAAGTTTTTGTTATAAAAATGCATTACTTAAATCTTTGCATCCTTACGTGTGTCTTAAACCCAACCTAACTTTTGTTGTCCTTTGATCTGTTGGTTATGCCAATCCTTAAGCATTACTTTAGGCTTGGCTGCATATGAGTTTGAGATTAGTGAGAGAAAGAGCGCAATAAGAAAACTGCAAAGGGAGGACTAATAGACACTTTCTCCCAAAGCTCTGAAAAAACAATAGTGTCCAGATGAATGCCGGGCAAAATTCAAAATTTGCCCGGCATTCATCGAGTAATAGTGAAAACACATCAGTCTCTGAATGCAATGTGAAATCTGGTTCTGTTTAGAGGTGGGAAGAGGGAACTGCTTGGAGACAGAAGGGGGAGAAAAAAGGATATAGACACTGACACAAACCTTAAAGGCAGTGGAGACTGTTCTTTTTCCTGGCGGATCATCAAAATAAGTGGTCCTCCTAATTGTCAATCATTCTGGTGACATGTCTACGTAAGGCCGTCCTATGTGCTTGTACCCATTTTCACTTATCAGTGGTGAGTCTGACATAGTGGAAAAATTGCAAATCTTCTTTTACAAAGTAAGCTTGTATGAGGAACGCAAACAGATACTGTTAAACAGAGCGTGCACGAGGAGAAATAGGCTCATGCATGCTCTTGCGCACATTTTATAGGCATTCCCTTTCGGGAGCGGGTACAGGTTTGTACGTGTAAGTCTTCCCAAGATCTTATGCAGCTACCCACAAATCCTTCAGTATGGCTTTGCTGTTTGTTACTCTCCTGTTCTACAGGCAGGTGGATGATGCCCACTAGAATCAATAGAATGGGATGAGAGTTGTCAGCTAGTGTGAGCCATAGACATTACATCATTTCAAAGCAGGAATCTCCAATTTCATAGAAACTATCCCGAATGGTATTGTTTTAATCATAAATCAAAAACCTAGACTCTTTAAACAAGCACATCTCTTCCTGAAGAAAGACAAAAATTAACACAGGGAATTTGGGAATTTGATCCATTTTGGTACATCCAGTTCAAAGATAAAAAAAAAGTGCATGACATGGTTGTAATCACCAAGATTTAATGAAAACAAAGTAAAGATATTACCACTGAACTTCTCATTGTCTTAAAGCAAGGGGGTGTAAAAGGAAATGAAATAAGGTTTATATTTGTGCACATTATTCTTTAACTTCATAGACCCAAGCAGCCAATATAAACTGATTTGCATGCACTTTTAACTCTTTTTAACAACTTTTGGTCTAACATCATCAACACAGAGCCACACTGCTCTCTGTTGCTTCTTTCTCCGGAGATAAACAACAGCAACATACGAGATCTCAATACAGTCCCTCTGGACTAAGGCCTATTTTTCAACAACAACAGCCTTTCAGGCTCAGTCGAACTGCAACTCGGCGACATGTTCTAGGAAATAGAATTCCTCACTAGAATGAGATATACATATTAGTTGCATCATTCATAATGATACATCACTTATAATCCGTGACCGCCAGTTTCCACCAATTTCTATAAAGTTATGGTGCAATCTCGCTTCAGCAGATTACTATTAATCATCCAAAACAAAAATCCGAGCCAGTTCTCGACAGCTACTATTTATCTCAAGATGCCAATTTATGCTGCAGCACATCCGGTGACAGAAAGGTGAATCGTTTAAATTGATTCCGTGGCCAGTAAGAGCTTTCTGCCTATACTAATTAATAAATAGGAGGGTAAATTTAACTTACCTCTCCTTTTGCTTAGTTTTTTTTTCTTGTTTTCACCCGGGAGGTCCTGATTCAATTCAATCCGGCCAAAATGCACCAATTGTGGAAGCTCATTGGTAGAATTCTCTTATGATAGGAAGAAGGCTGACGATTCACTCCATTGTCTCCGGAGGGGGGAAACATTTATTTACAAAACCGAATTCATACAGCTGTCTTAAACACTTCATACATCCAGCGCTATGTCCTCACATCTGTAGTTTTCCCCCACCTTCAATCCATTGAGGGCGGCCTTTTATAGGCTCCACAACACACTGTGTGGATGCACGCGCACGACTGGACGCTCTGAAGAACCTTCCTGGAAGTTCTTGGCCTGTGACCCGATTGCGTGCGAGTCAGCCAGTAAGAAGCCTGTTTTTGCCAAGATTCGTACGTGACTCCCAGCTTGCAGACTCCCTGTTTACATGTTGCAATCTCTGTGTTGCTAAGTGAGCATAAGGTCAGAAACAGGACTACATAACGCAGTACAACTGCTTCCTTGTTTGGCAAGCCAGCCAGCATTAGAGACTTTATTATTACTAAGACTCATACTTGAACTTCAAGATGTACTGTTTTGTTGCTAAGTAAGTATAGGGCCATGATATTCTGATTCTGATTTCTGATATAAGACAATAAAACTGCCACTACAACAGCTTCCTGCTGATCTACCTAATGCCTGAGTTCAAAAAAAGAATTTATGACCCTGTCTGTCCATCTGTTAGAGAATGACTCGACTTGCTCTCCTGTGAAGAGGTTGTGGTGACAAACACGGTCTCCCTGAACACCAGCGCCTGTTTACAGGTTCCCTCAGTAGCCAGCAGGGCTTGTCACGCACAGCGGAAAAAAAAAAAAAGTCAGGGTGCAGTTAGGCATCAGAACATTGTTGGAATTTTTGAAAATAAAAATGATACATTTCCACTAATCCTCTATCTTTTAAATGCTGCCTCTCTGCCGAGAGAGTCATAATGCATAGTTTTCCCATGAAGTTCTACATAACCATATGATACACAAAATCTGACACCAAAGATTGTGTAGGGGAAAAAAAGCCAAGAACCAACCTTATAGCAATAACAAACTGACACTCATCCGAAGGGAAGAGTTGCAGAAGGACTGCTAAGAGACACAACAATGTAATGATGAAAGAGAACAATTGGAAAAGAAAATAACCACCCATGAAAACACAAAGAAATACAACCAGAAAAATATCACAACACTCCCACAAAAACAATCAGTAAGTACAAACACCAAAAAGGAAAACATACAGACACAACAAAGTTCAGAACATTCTATAAGCAAATACAAAATCCCAAAAGAGACCAGAGGGATCGCAAAAAAAGGCAAAACAGCCACAGACTGACCATGTTGGTAACCAAGTTTTCCAAAAGACCACACTCAAAGTGATTCATCTGAAAGCTTTATGACAGCAGAAAATACAAAGGAAACATGCAAAGCATCTTTTTCTACTCTATTAACTATTTTTTGTTTTGCAGGCCGGTAGAATAGATATTAGATATAATGATCCAAGGAAAATCTGTATGACCTCCTGTGGCTTAAGCAAAATTAAGTTAACTCACTTTACCAACAGTAAAAGTTGCTGTTTAGCTGAAGAAGGAGTCCTATCGTTCTTGATTACCCGGCATGCTGCTGCCCGGCGGTTGAAGAGGCCAAAACTTGGGCTTCTTGGGAGAAGTTTGGAGAGGCCATGGAGAAAGACGATCAGTTGGCCTGAAACCAATGCTGGCAAACAGCCCAGCACCTCGTGAAGGGAAAGCGGCGCTTTGTTAACCCAGTGGGTGTGGGGAGCTGCTGAGCCTGAAAGAGGACAGCTTTGGATGCTGGAAGGAATACTTTCAGGCTTTCCTCAATCTGGCTTCTGTGGCAGAAGAAGAGACGGGGTGCTAGTGGCCGGATTTGTACGTCATTCAAGCTGAACTCACTAAGGTGGTCAAAAAAATTCACATGGGCAAGACTCCGTGGGTGGACGAGATCCTCCCAGAGTACCCTAGCGCTGCTGATGTTTTTGGGCTGTCTTCGTTTGCATGCTTCTTCAACATCGTTTCGAGTTTCGTGACTGTGCCCCTGAATTTGCACAGGGTGATTTGGCTGAATAGGAAATGTGACCGGAGGGTGTGCACTAGAGACTGACATTTTTTCGGGAATCCCACGATTCCCATGGGATGGGAGTCAGTATTAGTAACGATCACGTGATTGGGACAGTACAGGATTAAACATTAACGGGAGCAGACGGGAGCTGGAGCAAACCAATAATAATAAAAAAAAAAAAAAATAGGATCGATGCAAAAAAAATAAAATAAAATAGAAAGAAAAAAAATCCAGTACTGGCGCGGCGCCGCCATTTTGTATTTTTTTTCCTTGAAGCCTACACTATAATAGCCTGGGTGCCATTCCGAACTTAGTCCTGCCCACAACATTTGAGGTCGGGAAGTTCGGTCTGGCATTGCTCCATAGTAGCGTGAGTATGCTTGCACAATATCTGGCGATCCAATCAAATTGTCAGAGCGGGCTTTATACGATGATGGACAGATGATCAACAGTAACGTAATCAACCACGTGACAAAAGCGCGCATGGCAGACAACAACAATGGCTGCCGCTGGAGAGCTGAGGTGTGTAGATTCTGCTATTAGGTCTGTTCTAGAAGATATCTACAGCAAATTAATTTTAAAAGAGGAACAGAGAAATGCGATCAAGGCTCATCTTCTTATTCTAGGCGTGCAAATGCACGCTTTGATTTTTGTTGACAACAACTGTGCCTGGCTTAACATACGTCACGCACTCCGTTGCTCTTATTGGTTGTAGGTCTATCCAATTGAGTGCAGAGGCATTTTTTTTCCTGGTTCGTTCGAAACACGCCCCATAATCACAGCTCTATGGAGCAGTATCAGACTCATAATCTGACTAGAATTGAGTAGGACTACGTCAGGCTAACACTATAATGCGAGTCAAAAAAACTACACGACCCAAAAACCAACAGTGCTTCCGCTTTGAGTTTTTCACCTGCGCTCAAAAAAAACAAACAAAAAAACAAGAATGGGAGTGAAGCAGGAGCGGGAGTCATTCTGAATGGGAGCGGGATGGGAGTGGGAGTAATTTCACCAGGAGTGGGAAGGGACAGGATTTAGATTTTTACTCTGGCCCGGGATCGGGACGGGACACAATTTTTTTCGGTGTGAGTGGGACGGGACAGGAGTGAAAATCCACTCCCGTGTCAGTCTCTAGTGTGCACCGATCCGTCATAGTGAAGACATAGCTGAGCAAAAAGGCAAAGCTCTCGATTTTCTGGCTGGTCCATGTTCCTACCTTCACTGTGATCAAGAAATTTGGATAATGACTGAAAGAATGAGATGCTGAATACAAGCTGCTGAAATGAGCTTTCTCCACAGGTAGGCAGGTCACTTTCTTAAGCCCGGCATACACTGTGCGATTTTCGGAGCAATTTTCCAGTCGTGCAAGAATCTTTTGATTGGCCCGGCTTTCAGCTTGATCGTGCGTCGTGAGCCGTGTAGTGTACGGGGGTAACAAGGGGCGATCAGCCTCTCACGACCATCTCCCGATCAGGAATCATGACCGTTGTGGGCAAATTGCTCAGTGGGCATGCGCAAACAAGGATTTTTCTTTTTATTCTTCCTCTCAGATGTAAATACAGCAGCGTGGCAGAGATGCAATGATTGAAATGCAGTCCTGTCTGTAAAATTGACAGGCTGTAGTAGCTACGTTTGCTCAGACATGTCTTTTTTCCAAATACGTTCTCGCCTTTGCTTTTTAGGGCTTACAGCACAAAATTGCACAAATTGCCAAGGCAGCAAGTTTAACTCTAGTGAGCTTCATATTCCCCTTCTATTTGTTTGGCTTCCGTATAGAAGAGTCCCAGTCTCACTGCAGAGCTGAGTCCAACATGGTTTTTAGACATACAGTGTGAGCAGGTAGATCGCATCAGAGCGTTGTGCTGCACATACATCGTGAGCTGTGAGCAGTAGCTGTGTGCAATGAGTGAAAAAAAATGCAGTGAACGCCCGGGTAGGGTGATAGAGATACGGTGAGGAGCTTGGTCATTCAGGAGAGGGTTAGAGTAGAGCCGCTTATCCTCCACATCGAAAGCAGTCAGCTGAGGTGGCTTGGACATCTATTTCGGATGCCCCTTGCACCTTTGTCTCAGGAAATGTTACACATTCCACTGGGAGGAGACCCAGGGGATGACCCAGGACATGCTGGAGGGAGTATGTCTCTCAGCTGACCTGGGAGTACTTCAGGCTGGGAGTCTCAACTGAGACTATTCCCTTCAAGACCTGGTCCCGGATGAGGCTGGAGATGATGAGTATGCATACATGTCAGTAAAGACAGCTCACCTAAGAAAAGAGCAACAATGCTTTTACATTTTAAACTGTTTTACTGTACCTTAAAACTGTTTAAAAATAGAGTAGTAGCCATTCAAACTTTCCCCACTTTCCTTGATGGGCCTTCGGCTGGTCCCCTATGATTTTAGAACCCATGCCCCACTACAGCATTCACACCGCCAGATTTTCATTACATTGCTTCTTGGAAAAATTGTAACCACAGGTTGACACATATATATAATACAAAAAATATTCTGTCATGATTTGTGGACATTAAGATCTTAAGAGAAGTGTCATCTCCTGGTGTGACCCTTTATAGGGCTGGTTATACTTCCGTGTGTCACAGTGAGCTTGTGGCAGATATCTTTTATTTATGCCCAATTTTGTCCATACTATGTTATTCCATGCCACAACGTAAGAGGGACAATCGTGAACTAGCTGTGGGTCTAGATACGGCCAAGGCGGTAGGGAAGTACAAGAACTTTTGGAGAGGTGCACCAGAGTGTCTGTGGAAGGGGCTGGGGCATATTTGCGTTCACTGCTATACACATGCAGACAACCTGGTTTCTGAGTATAAACCAGTCTTAATTCAGTAAAAGGGTGGAGTCAGAGTAAAAAGATATGCAAGAGGGGGTCACTCCAGTGGCGGGAAGTAGACTGCCATTCAGCTGGTGTTAGACTGGGAAAGGCTATTTTGAATGGCTGCTACTGTACACAAACCATATTTTTTCTTGGTTTCTGACACCAGCTTAAACTAAACTAACTAGAATATTGTTAGCTTCTTAGATCTTATGTTCATTTGTTTAATGTTATATTCAATCCCCTGATTCTCTTGTGTCATTTGGAAGTCAAGAGAACATACAGCAAACAGTATATTCAATAAAAGAAACCTACCCTATTCCAACTTGCTTCCACTTACTTTCATGAGTTTCATGTAAAAAACAAACAGATAAATCATTTATTTTTTTAAAGTGTATCCTCCATCTAAAATTTTTATTCTGTGATTAAAGGGACAGTGTGTAAGATTTACCCCAATCTAGTGGTGCACTAAATGAAATGTAAATAAAGGACTAGTGCCTCCTCATCAATGGTGTGAGACCTACTATGGAAACTGCAAAGGTCCATTCTAATCTTTCTGAATCCTTCTGAAGAGGACTCTTCAATCTCTGTAAACCATGTCAAATAAGCTAAAATAAACAATGAAACACTGGGAGTGTTGCTCTGAAAACAGGGCTGAAAGAAGCCTATATGCTCATTAGCTGGTATGACATATGTGAAGAAAAACAGCAGCTGATAACTGTTGCATTGGAGCTTGTCTACTGTAGGCCAATGAAAAAACAGCCGCCCCTGCTGGGGGGCAGAGTACTTTGCCGGACTACACCGCCCTATTTCAAAGAGAACTCCAAATTAAACTTCACTGCTACTGTTCACTGAATCACCTTACCTGTCCAGTAGAAAGCCTAAAACCTCTGCATCCGTTTGAGGCCCCACTCCCTCCTAAATAGTCTCCACTTAGTAAAAGCTGCTCAGAAAAAGACTCTAGTTTTCTCCTGGTTTTTACTTCTTTTTAGTTTTTTTGGTTTGTTACTCTTGCCTCTCACTGGAGATAGCTCACAGCAGGTCCTCTATGGCAACAGAAAATGGACAGTAAAAAGATCTATGGTCATTTTTGTAACTTTATGTTACTGTATGCTATGATCAGTTACTGGCGTAACCTTTTTACAAGAGTTTTAAGAAATCTTAATAAATTTCTTGCATGGCAACTTTTTAATTTTATATAAGAAAAAAGCTATGAAGTTACACCACTCTGGGTTAGAGGTCAATTTCTGTCTTAAAGCTACAGTGTGTAATAATTACAGGGATATACAGTCAGAAATGTAATATATTATACATAACTATGTTATTTATCATCATCTACGAGCTCAGCCTCTTAACCTCATTATAGACTAATGAAATACTATCTGTAAAATTATCTATGTAAACAAACCTCATCACTTGAGAAGGTAGGTGATGTGGACGTCGTGGAAGACATTTTGTCCTGTAACGCTCGCCGTACTGTTGGGGGGGAGAAGTGGTGGGGGGGAGATGTTCATGTTGCTGCGGTCTGCAGTCTGGACGTTAGATGTCGCTAAAAATTACACACTGTAGCTTTAAGAAGAGGAGTCTTGTTCCATCCTATTCTTAATGAAAAGGATGGAACAAGAGATGGATAGACAACTTGGACTTTGGCTGCAGTAATGAGAGCACTATTAAGGTTTGTTAAGGTGAACAATTAACTGAGCCGAAAAAGCAAAATATTTGAACATAAATTCGCCAAATATAAGAGGAACATTGTTGTTTGGTTTAAAAAAGCATTTTAGTTTTATTAGAATTTAGTTTTTGTAAGGATTTTACAGAATTAAGAAACAGGATTCTACAGTTTAAAGTTACAGTTTAAAAAATTATACCATATGCCAACCGTCACAAGGATGTGCATGACAAGGAAGGGCTATATAGGTATTTATCATTGGATTACTTCTTGAGCTCCTTGAGTTATTTATTGTCACAGGTAGGTGCTTTGGCCGGAGAGTAAGTGTCGGGGCTGGTATGATTTAAGGAGGGCCGGCCCTCGCACGCTGAAATTAGGACCGGCCCACCGGGCAAATGTCTGTATCAAAGATTACCAGTTCCAGCCTGCTGATACCCCATGTTTTACAAGGCTGAACATATTGCCAAAGAAGCAAGGTTATTGCTCTTTGTATTTGTTTTCTATTCCTGAATTAAGAACAGAAGATAATATATTAAAGGTGAGGGGAGTTTTAATCTGGAGCTCTTCACTCTTCTAGCTTTGCAGCAAGATTTGAAATGTGCTCAGCTGTCCTTAGTTGTATACAACACAGATGGTCACTGTCTCGGTGTTAGCTACCCATCAGCTCTTGTGGCAATAAAGGACAAGAATGTGTCAATCACACGAATCTCTGCAAAGTTGATACAGTAAACAGACTGTTTGAATAGCAGAAAGCACATTTAACTGTGAAATTAGGATTACAAATCCAACCAGCTACTGGACTAAATAAACCATGTTTTAAAAGGGCTTATTTTGCATTTTTTGATGGTAAATGCTATAAGCAGAAGATTGCTCTCTATCCCACTGTTATCACATCAGTGGGTTACCCTGGAGGTGAGTTTTGCCCCCCCCCTCTCCAGATGATGATAGTGAAACCATGTCAGCCAGTGGGTTTAGCTGCTTGGCCCCTTGTTATAACAACTCCAGGAGTCTTGAGGAATGTGGGTTTGTCCTACAGTCCTTTGCTACCACCCCCCCCCCCCCCCCCCCCCCCCCCCCCCCCTCCTCGGCCCCTGCCTCGCTCTGTGTCCCCTCCCCTCCCTGAAACCGGGCAATTCCTTCACTTTTTTCCTTTTTCCCCTCACAAGCCCCACATTTCAATATTCCACTCTGGGGCATATATATCCCGTCTCAAGTTGCTGGGCTCCTCGACGCTAAGGCGCTCCAAACTGTTGCAAGGTATTGCTTTATTCATTAATCTTACAATTTGGACGTAAGCGGGCTTTGATTGAGACCTTTGTTTCTGGATCCCCGTTGTTTTGCGGCGATTATCCTCTCATGCACAAATGCCCCTGGAGATTAGGGCAAAAAAAAAAATAAAAAAAAAAAAAAACAACCAGATTAGGATGCGCAGGAATTGCAAAAAGTTTAACATTTGAAGTATTAGCGTTATGCTTTTTTTGTCTGAAGTAGAAAAAAAGGAAACTTTTTTTGTCTTGAATTACATGTTTTGTTTTTTTTTAAGATCATTGTAGTCTGGTGTCTTTTTCTGTCTGGATATTTTTAGTGTTTTTGGAAGGACGGGATGTTGCGCTTCCTGTCACTCGTAAAGCACTGGTGGGATTAAGATTAGGTTATTGTGCAGCTATAAAAATAATCTCTTGTCATGGTTTTACAGCAGAAACAGTTTTCTGGCTCAAATCCGTTTCTGTATAGTTATTTCTTCCCGAATTGCGCGTGGTGTTGCATATTACGCGCAACGTAATCATTTCCTTAACAGTAAGAATCGGGAGATAAACAGGAAAAAAAAACCCATAAAGGCTTTGATCTAAGAACCTTCAGTATGAGTCCGTTCACTGCTTCATTGTGACAGAAGCTTTCCAGATCATGCTTTTCTTTTGTTTGGAGCTAATCCTGCCTTCATGTACCTTTATAATTACAAGCAGAAGAAGCGTTTGTCTCACACTCTAAAAACAGTTTGGTAAATGCAACCAAAAAATTGGCTGGATTTGACCAATCTGGTTGGTTGTTATGTGTCCAACCAAACTTTTGGTTAAAACAAACCAATCTAATTTGGTACTGTTTTAACCCATCTAAATTGGTAAAAGGGAAAATCCAACATAAATTGGTCAGTTTGACTAAAATTTTGGTTGATGACAACATTGAAAGCCAGGACATGGAAAGGCGAAATAAGGCTAAATTCTGCATCCAATGCCAATGTCCCTACTAATGATTTCTGGAATTTGTAATACTAATGTAAGGTGAAAGCCAAGATTTGCATCCTGTACATGTACACATCCTTATAATTGTTCTCAAGTTCCATAACTATTACACACAGCAATTTACTACCGCCAAATAGCCAGAATAGTATACCATCAGTTACCATTTTTATTAGTTGATTTAATTGGTTGATCCTTGGTCAGTTTCTGACCAATATATCGGTGAATCTAACCAAAGTTGGTTTCACCTTCTAGAGTGGTTGTTTTTCCAACCAATCCATTCTTAGAGTGCAGATTGGATTAAAGATAATTTTCAGATTTAGAGAGGCAGGAAAAGAAGGGAGAGCACAGACCGCCTGAAGGTTAAGATTTAGACTTTTATTCACCATGTTAAATAATATCCAATTAGTTCAAGTAGAATCAGAATTATATCTATGATCACTTTTAAACTCACTTTTGTACTTTAGCAGGATAGGTTTTAGCGCTGCTTTTTAGTTCAGCCACATATGTCATTATAGGCTCCTAAATGGGGTAGATTGGGGTGTGTGGGGGGGTTGGGCCTGCTGAGGTTGTATATCATCAGGGGCCCACATTGCACTGTTAAACCTGCCTGCAGTTGTATGTCAAGGCAGGAAAGAAGAGAAAAATAAACCTCATGGCTTCCGGCGCAGCTGGACCCTGATTATCTTTCATTTCAATGTGTGACGCTAAAATTTCAGACATGATACAGTTTATTTAGGGTTCTGAGATTATACATTTACAGGCTATGGTGGACAGACAAAATACATCCATAAATCTGTGGTTGATGAAATGATATGTAGAGCTAAGACTGGGCTGTCATGAAGAGAATCGGACAGACATTACAAATGATTTAAGACTGGGTCGGAGGCTGAACATCATTCTCAAATTGTTCTCCGCTTTACAATTATTTGTTATTATGTTTCGGTGTGTTACGTAAAAGAAATTGAGGCTTTGTGAAGCAGATAAACTGTAAATGTAGCTCAATTAATTTGTGTCTCCTAAATAAGATCGATTTCTTTTTGTTGGCAGATTGCACATTTGTCCTGTGGTTGTAATCGACTCAGTTAAATTAAGTTTGATTTAAAAAACTCCAAAAACAAATCACCTAAAACACGCTGAAGTCTGATGCACCAATTAAATGAATCTAATATAGTCCATGTCAGTCCAGTTTACTCCCACAGACACCAGTTATATAGTTTGATGAAGACTGCATCCACTCAAGGTTGCAGAAAGTACATTTTTCATAAATGACTAAGGAACAAATGTGAGTCCACAAGGGATTATACAGCACCGCTAAGGAAATGCTGTAATAGGTATGCCAGGCCCATTAGTGGCACTCTAACACTGTTACAGAAACCTGCAATAAACAGCAGGCATGCACAGAAATCATATGTGAAGTAAACAAATTAATATGGTGTGGATCAGTGAAAAACACTTACTGAACTTACGTTCAGCTGGACATTTGTGGGGGTTGGCATGGGTCATACCATGTAGAGGAAGAATCTGAGAATGCTACTACCAATCCCTATTGTTTCTTAGCTTGATTGATGCAGCTGGGGGGGATTTTTGTTGTTATTTGTAAGAGTTAAGACACATGCAGTCTACAGAGAGATGGAGCCATGTCTTCATAGTTTCAGAAAAGACAAAGCTTTCCTGTACCGACTGAAACACAAAAAGGGTGCTTAGAAATGTTTCCACAATAGGATCCAGTTTAAAACATGATCGTTTACAAACTCTCAAAGCACCGGGTCCGTGTGGACACAGCCTCAGATTTAACTGCTTAAACTCCAATTAGTCGTGTGAAAACAGAATGCAACATAATCACTTTAACCATATAAGGGTTGTTGTATCTGTCTGAGAGATTTTAGATGACTGCACTGTGTCAATGACGTTGAACCAAGTCCTCAGTATAAACAAGCTTAGGGGCAACAAAAAAAAATCATTGACTTTAGCACAAATTCCTTTTCAGCCTCCCCCTACTCCATCTTTCTACCTCCTTTTGATAAAAGGCAGACACCTTTGAATAAAAATTGCGTAATAGATTGGTTATCCCTGTATATTGCACAACAATGTAATACTTTATATAATTATGAGACTAATTTGCCCACAATTTTGACTATAAAATATTGTTTAAGAGAGAAAGTCTGTTAGACAGATTTGGAAAACTGGCAAGTTTCCTGAGACACATGGGGCACATTGAACCATGCTAAGATTTGAATTGACTCTGTCTACTGTTTGGAATAAATCTATTTACACCCTTAATACAGGTTAAAGTTTAGATGCGTTAAGTTTGAAATCCTGCGCAAATACTTTTATAGATATGGTAATGTTATATGCCACATTTTAATACATTGTTGGAGCCCAGTAGTTTAGTTTTCTTTAGTTTTCATTTTAACTATCTTTCATTATTTCTACCCAAAGAAGCATTTATTAATTTTGCATTGCACTAAAGTAGTTTTAGAGAAACCAAATTAAATAACTACCAATCATCTGAGGAAAAAGAAAACATGGTTTCTAAGAATAAGCACAAACAACCCCATAAAGTTGTTTTACTTTTTTTTGCTTGTTACTGTTCGGCTTGTTTTAGAGATATTTTAATTTTAGTTTTTTTCTGTTAGCATATGAAAGAAAACAAATGTAGGAATCAACATGGTGCTACGGTGGTTAGCTGTCTACTCTTATAAAAAGGATATCTTTGGCTTAAATATCAGTCCAGTAGTAACAACTTCCACTGTTACATTTTGGGGATTTCGTCCGGTTCTGCAGTTTCCCCTGCTGTCTAAAGACGTGTGTTATTTGGATGAGGATTAATTATTCCTTCCCAGCAAAAAATCTAAGCTCAGCCTTTTCATAGCATTTGGACCATTTGGCCAGTCACTGTCTTTATTTAAACGTAAAAAACAGAGATAGTTGACTTATTTAGATTATATAAATATTCTGTCTTAAATCAGCCCAAACACCTTTACACTTTTATAATTTTGTTTTAGTGTTTGCCTGTAGACAAGAACTTTTTAAATACATATGCACCTTTTTGCCACTTAACAAAATTGTTCTCAAGTTTCATACCATTATGCTGTCTTGGTCATTATCGATTACTAATAATAACATTACAATTATGGTTGATAACTGATAAATTCCATTATAATACATATTCCCCTACTCTGTGGATGCCATAAGAAACCAACCACAATGTTGACATTGTTACTTTACTCCCTCCCCCCTCCTAAAACAACTAAAGCAACTAAAACAGCAACCACATGGAAATAAATCTGTTGTAAATATCAGTTTTATTTATTTATTTATTATTTTTATATCAGAGCAATCTGATACAATTAAACAAACTGCAAACTATTAAACTCCAATCATTTTTTTTTTAGATAATTACATCATGAAATATTTTTTCATCAACAACTGGAGTGCTGATTAATGAGAACTCAAAATAGAGTCATGTGACAAAAAGAATGCTCTTAGAATAATCATTAATCTAAGAGAAAAAAAAAACAACCATCAAATTTGTAGTAAAATATTATGAATTACTAAAGAGTTAGACATCAGCCTGAGATAAGTTTGCCCCACTCTCACACTACAACTGTAATATGCTTGAAGGGTTTCCCACATTTTATGCTCGATTTAAGGACATTTCAATGAGATCAGGATCTATGCTGTGACACAGCCCAGGAATTTCCATTTCTACCAGTCTGTAGCAGATTTACTGGTATGTTTTGGGTCATTGTTATGTTGCAAGGCCCAGTTTCCCTTTCAGCTTTAATTTTCTACAGATGCTCTCTCTTTTTTTCTTTCTCAAGCGCCCTCTAATATAAAGTATGATTCATAGTGGATTCTATGGTAAGCTGGCCAGGTCCCGCTGGAGTAAAGCATCTCCAAGGCATGCTACTTCAAGTTCTATGCTATGTAGTAAAAAGACCGAAATACTTGCTTTGATAGCCTAACCTGAGAAATCTAGCTGTTGTTTTGATTCGCGCCTACATGTAGACTACCTTTCTGCTGTAAAATCGCTGAGTAAGTAAACCTTGATTCACGGGACAAGGGTTTAGGACTTAAGTGCATCAGGAAGGGCAAAAAACTCTACCAAGTCTGAGTGCAAGCTTTAATGAGTGGTTTTGGCAATCCCTGATTAGGGGGCGCAGACGAAAAGACTCACACACAGAAGGGATGATTTTGAGTTCTCTCCTTAAATCTCTAAGCAGACACACTTGCTAATTAACTCAGAGAGATTTTTAGATTTCCCTATGGTGTTCAATCTCCTTTAACAGTCAGGGTCACTTCAAATACATTTCTAAGATTTATAAAGGCCAACACTCAGTTAAATGCTGAATGATAATCATGCATCATGTACTACTGATGTGACCCGTCTATGTGTATTCCCTTTGGGAATAAATGTTGGGTTGTCCTAATTAATTCCTCACCTGTATATTTATTTTTGAATCACTTTTAGCAGTTTTAAATTGTATTTTCTTTAAGTTAAATTTGTTGGATTTAATGTTTAAATGTTAAGAAAACACATAGGCTCTTCTTGGGTGTCCTACTTTTTTCATTACCACACTTATTCCTCATTCCAAGTGTGGGCAAAGTGATAATTTTAATTGTTGGCACTGATTCATACTGATTCGTGACAGGGAGAAGGTAAATCAAACCCACAACCTTCCGATTGCATGATGACTACTCTACCCACTGAGACCCAGTCGCCCATATTGACATCAGTTTCTGTTTGGTTAAACCAGCACCAACCCTTTTTCAACAGCCCTTAGACATGAACAGACATGCTGATGAAATTTCATATTTTTCTTTTAAATAAAACTTCACTCTGGAAGGTTGTCTTTGTCGGAATACAACGATCAAAAACAAACAGAACAGATAGTATAACTTCTGCTCATCTTTCTGTTTGGGCTGTTTTAAACAATCATTAAAGGATGGATTTGCAGAAAGTAAGATTTTTTCCTGAGACATTTAAACTTCAACGTAAGGTTTTATCAACAGTGATACATACATGTTTATATACCATCTCTATGACCAGAATTTACCTTTAAAGCAGGGACCTGCTAACCTGACTCCGCCAGATGGATTTTCTCCGCATATCCATCTGGAAACCTTCCGTTGAAGTAATTTTGGGAAGGAGCGAAAATACTGGTTAGCTGATTGGCCTATGTTGGTGATAGACGGGCCAAATAAACCAATCAGATCAACGAAGCATATGACGTACTAACAGAGCAACAAGAGGAGCCAATTGATAGATCACACTCTTGCCGAAACTAGTCGGGAGAAGAGCATAAACATCTTTTCCTCCGAGAAAAGCCTCCAGAGCAGTGTTTTGCTCTTCTTTCAGTGAAGAAATACAGTGTAATTCCGATAAAACTCGCTCGATAGCCACGCTAACACTAGTTTCACCGGCTGAAGCCGGCATGTTCTTTAGACTGAACTGTCGTGCTTCTCGTTGCGTCACACCTCAACCCGCCTCAAAGCCAACGCTGATTGGACGTTCGTTTGGTGAACGGCTCTAAATTTTCTTCAACGGAGAGTCTCTAGACTGATTAGCGAGTGAAATCTTGAAGGCTCATGAAATCGGGATGGTCTCATGAGGCTAGGGACCAGCAGCATTTCATATACGAATAGCCATTTAGGTTTGAGCCGAGAACTAGGTCGTTTTGAGACGCAAAATAATTTTGTAATGGGAAATCTTTTAAAATCTCAAACAACCAACAGTTTGTTTGTATGTTTTTTATTGGTGAGACTTATTGTGGTCACTTCCTGTTTTGGCTGCTGACCAACGTTCTCTGGTGCTGTTAAGGCTATTTCCATCTGAACTAAGTTCCCCTTTCTGGGACATCTCTAAGTCACTCTAACTGTAGTACTTTTAAACAAATCTTCTACTGCTGCACTTGTTCCGTTAACATGATTTTTATTTCCGGTAGCAAGAGATTGCTAGCCTAGACTGGCATTACTTTAGCACTGACTTGACCACTCTCTCTCTCCCCTGACTCTTTTTCAACTCTTTCTAAAACACCCTCTCCTCTCTCCTGCTATCTGTGTCAGATGTTGAGTTATTCTTCTCCCTCCTTTACGATAATGGTATGTTTAATTTGTATAGTATTTTTTGTTGCTTCGGAGGTGAGTGTATCAGAGTTTGAGTCCCAGCTCTGGGCTGTTGAACATGAAGGAGTTAGTGTAGGTCCAATAGTTAACAGCCCAAATCATCAGGACCAGGGACACGTTCACGTAATTATCCTTCAGCCCGGTACTGAGCAGCCAAGCGACTGGATGAAGGTACGCAGAAAGCGTAGTCATACGTAGCGAATGTGAAGCCCTCTCTGGTAATTTGCAACTGGATAGTCAGAAATGAGGCATTAGAGACACCAGGGACCATAGTCAAATGTTTGCCATAGGCCAGAATAGGTGACATCAAATCCTACCTGAAACTGCTGGATAATGATAACATTAAATACAGTAAGATTGTTATTCACATCAGCGGTGATAACATACGGTTACGCTGATCAGAGGTCACTAAAAGTAGTGTTCGGTGTGTAAGTTTAACAAAACAATGTCGTACTCCATAATTTCCTCTGGTCCCCTCCCTGATCTGATCAGTAATAACGTGCTAAGCTCCATGTGGTCATTCAACCGCTGGTTGTCTAGGTAGTGTCTGAAAACGATGTGGACTACATTGATTGACTGGAATTCTTTTGGGGGTAAACCTGCTCTGAGAGACGGTATCCATCCGACTTTGGAGGTTGCAGCTCTTCTTTCTAGGAATCTGGCCAAATGTATAAATCCTCCAAAACCCAGACAGCCCAGGGTACCCATCAGGAAGCAGATCATTTGTAGTTTAACACACCTCTTGGCAGCTTCCCTAGTGTTACCCATTTATTACTCCATTCAGACAATGTCTTGCCCACGACAACAATTTAATAGGTCAGAAAAGAATACTAAATAGCTCAATCATGATAATCTAATCGAAATTAAAATAACTCCAATCAGCCAAAAGTTAAAACAATTAAATGTGGCGTATTTAACATAACATCTCTTTTTTCAAAACTCTGTTAATGACTTGATTTGCGATAGTAAAACTGATTTATGTTGCCTTACAGAAACTTGGCTCCAACAAGAGGATTACCGGTATGTTAGCATAAGTGAGGCAACTCTCGATAGTAATTAAACTTTTCACATACCCAGACATTCTGGGCAAGGAAGATGTGAAGCAACAACCTTTCAGTTGGACTTACTGATTACTCCAAAGCCAGATCATTATTGAACATTTAACCCCTAGTTTCCCTCATCAAAAATGCAAAAGAAGAGGTTTGTAACAAAACCTCTTCTTTTTGTAACTTTGTATCATCCATCAGTTGCTTACTCTGAATTTAAAGATCAGTTTTCAGAGTTCCTATCTGACAGGGTTAAATACTTTTAAAATCCATGCTGACATTGAAGGTGATAGTTTAAATGCAGCCTTTAATACTATCTTAACCTCGACTGGCTTTGTTCAAAATCTTAATGGTCACACACATTCTCATCTTCATATTCTGGACCTTGTACTTACATATGACATTGAATATAAAGGAATAACAGTATTTCATCAAAACACTGTCCTCTCTGACCACTTTTTAGTAACCTTTAATATAAGTGACAATCTTCATGATTACTTTAACGGAGATCTCCTCCCCAAAAATAAAGTTTCACTTCAGAAGATCATGATTTGATAGTACAATATCTTTCTATCTTTCTAATACTTAATATCTCGTCTGAGCAATACTGCTAAGGGCAAAATTTTATTTATTCCTCTTCACAGTTGATCATTTTGTTGATGTGATTGCTAGTACCCTGTGTACTGCCTTAGACAAGGTAACCCCTATGAAAAAGAAGAACTTTAAAAATAGAAGGTTGGCTCCCTGTTTTGAAGCAAAATGCTAGGAAACTGGAGAGAAAATGATACTCTATATGCCTACGGGAATCCTACTACTCTGGAAAAATAGCTCCCTGCTGTCTAAAATTACCCTTTGTAAAGCAAGATCAGCATATTTCTCCTCATTAATAGAGGAGAATAAGAATAATTCTGTATTTCTTTTTTGATACAGTTGCCAAACTCATCCAGAGCCATAGCTCAGTTGAACCGTTCACTCCCCCTCCTCTTAGCAGTAAGGATTGTATGGGATGTTTTATATTAAGGTTGATATTGTTAAAAATAAGATAATTGGCATCCTTCTAAATATAATTGATTTTATCTCCTGAAAGTGTGGCAGCATCTGAGATAACTGTAGAATCTGCATTGAGTTTAGCTTGTTTTTTTTTATTCAGAATTAGCAAAACTATTATCTTCCTCTAAGCATTTAACTACTATGTTAGATACAGTTCTAACCAAGTTATTTAAGGAAGTGTTCCCTCTGATTTCCTCCTCCATTTTAGATATGATAAACCTATTTGTGTTACAGGGAAATATACCTCAGGCTTTTAAGGTACAGTAGGTGTACCGGTAATTAAACCTTTACTTAAGAAACCGTCCTTTGCCCCAGATGACTCAATTATAAACCTATATAAAATCTTAATTTCTTATCTAAAATTCTCAAGGAAATAGTTGTGTGACCACTTACACAATAGTGAACTATTTGAAGAGTTTTAATCTGGTTTTAGAGCTCATCAAAGAGCTGAAGCAGCTCTGGTCAAAATCACTTGATATTCTTATGGTCTCAGAGGATGGTCATATATATGTACAGATACAGTCGATCATAAATTTCTTTTATAAAGACTTGAATATTTTGGAGGAATTAAGGGAACTGCACTAGCCTGGTTTAAATTCTCTTTACTATATAAATGCTTTAAATTGGTAGAATTATTAGACAAGTGTGGGATTAATTTCCACTGTTACATTGATGACACTCAGCTATATCTGTCTATAAATATATCCTGATTAAACTAACCCATTGCATAGACTACCTAAAAACCTGGAAGACTTTAACCTTCAGCTTCTGAATGCAGGCAAAACACAAGTTATAGTCTTTGGACCAGAGTCTTTAAAAAAGCAGCTGATTAGATACTCACTTAATATGGATGGGACTAAATTGATCTCAGATTATAAATTAAAACATCTTGTTCTTTTTTTATCAGACCTGTCATTTAGATATCAAATCAAAGAGGTTTCTAGAGTTTCAATCTTTTATCATATTTCTCCTATTCTAGCTACTCTTCATTGACTTCCTGTTAAATTCAGAATAGAATTTAAAATCCTCCTTCTTACATATAAAGCCTTTAAATGGTCAAGCTCCATCTTATATCAGAGATATGATTGTTCCTAGTACTAGTTTACTAGTAGTTCCTAGAATTTCTATAAGTAGAATGGGAGGTAGATCTTTAAGTTATCAGGCTCCTCGCCTTTGTAACCAACTACCAGTTTTAGTCCGTGAGGCAGATACCCCATCTGCTTTTAAGGGTTGGCTTAAAACTTTCCCACTTTTAAAAGTGTATAGTTAGAGTTGCTCAGTTTATCCTGAGCTGTCTATATAGTTATGCTGCTCTAGGCATTGACTGCTGGAGGACATAGGGACCACTTTTCATCATTCTGCATCATTCTATTACTCTATATGCTCTCTTTCCTCCTCTGAGATGGGAGCTGGCTTTGGGCTTGTCTGTGTATTTCCTGGTTAGGGCCGCCTGTCGAGCTATTTGATGGATACCGTTTGTATCTCTGCTTCTTTCTGCATGTCTGATTCTGTGTTCTTGAACTCCAGTTGGCCTCAGCAGATGGCCGCTCACATTGAGCCTGGTTCTGCTGGAGGTTTCCTCCTGTTAAATGGAGTTTTCCTCTCCATTGTCGCTACATGTATGCTTGTTGTGAGGGATTGCTGTCAAGTCAATGAGACAGTGCTATCAGCTGGTTTTCCTTAGATAGAAAACTTTGAACCAATCTGACTGTATGATTTGAATGAATTGTCTCTGTAAAGTGCCTTGAGGTGATGTATTGTGAATTCACACTATTGTATTTTTAGTTTTCAAAATTAGTAAAACTATAAAATGAATCATAAAGATCAAGCATTGATTTTCTTCTATAAGCAATTATTTGATGTAAAAAAAGAAAAAGATTATGATAATAAAATAGAATTTTCAAGAAAAATATATCTGGTTCATTTAATATCAAATGCAATTCAAATATAAGTTATAAAAAACCATTAAATGTTCTAAGAGTGATATTTGTATTTATGGTATATTAGTCAGTTCTTTAATATTTAAAACCATTAATAGCATTTGTGGAGGGTCCATAGAGCCACATGTCTGGCTCTCTGTAGCTGCAGGTTGCAGGCCCCTGCTTCTGAGCATAATTAATTTACCAGTACCCTAGAAATAGATAATCATATGTTTTATTTTTTTATGAACTGTTGTCTTTGGAAATAGTAAAATAGTTAATTTCACATGAGGATAAATCTGATTTGTTAAAAAGTTGTATTTGTTGATGTTTTTTTTATTTTTTATATTTGACATATACTTTTTATCTCTCCCTCTTTAGCCCCTCCCCCAGAGTAAACACGAGGCCCAGTCTGGATGTAGATTTGGTCCTGCGACTTTGTGCGGGTCCACATCATTACAGACAGAGAGGGGAGGAGAAGGCCTAAGTAAACCAGGGGAGCTTCAGCTGGGGGCAAAGCCAGGCCGACCAATGGGATCAGGGAAGTTGGCTCAAGTGCTTCTGGGATGGGCAGCAGTTTGTCTCAGCGCCGTACAGGTAACTGGTGCTCAAACTGGAAATGGACCTTACCAAGCTAGCCGCTTCACTGGGAGCGTAGACCAGAGGGAAGCCCAGCGTGTCCGCCGCCGTGGCCAGGACACCCTTAAAGGGTAAGATTAATTTCTTCTCTTAGATCTCAAATTTAGAATAAGGCATCAATGTACCGGTAGTTGTGTTTTTTTTGTTTTTTTTCACCTCTTGACGGCTTAGACCGTCCTTATCTTACACTCACAAGCAATACATCTTCCACCTTAACAGTTTGCACAGCACATTTAAAACGTTCTGTTTATTTACCACAAATGGAAATCTTAATGAGGATGTGAAATAAAAAGGGACTTCTAAGGGCAACATCAACTGATGAGTAACAACTATTTCTAATTAACATACAACCTGGATTGCTGTGTTGTAATATTACAAGCTCATTGTATTGATCTAAAAGGGGGGATTACATATTAACACATATTTTACATCTCATTTTTATTAGTAAACATGTGTTGGAGGAATGTCTACTATAAACAGGGATCGCATCTCCCTAGCTATGGTCTCCTCCTAACCTCCCGTCCTGTCTTTCTGTCTGCTGTCCAATTCTTCTACTTTGTCAACCAATCTCAATCAATGTGGTGCAGAACTATGGTCTAAAGACGCAAAAAGTTCAGTTTATTGTAAAACAAAGAACGTTTTCTTTGAGGTTTTGGTGCTCCCATCAGTTTTTCCAATCAGTGTCCCATCTGTCCCAGCTTAGGCTCCCCCCAATGCCAAGCCACAGGAAATGAGGTATTTATATCACCAGTGGGGGGGATATGGAAAGAGACATCTGTTTCACTGCTGTGGGTGACAAAGCTGCCTAAAAATCGAAGAATGTGAGGAATTAGATTTTAAGTTTTGTTGAAGACTGGATTTAATTGCTAAAATAGTAGACTTTTAAAAATACAGAGATTTGTTCATATTTCCAGAAAGGGAAATATTTAACCTAAACCAGTGGTTCCCAAAGATTTTCTTCTGGGCCCCCCTTTTGGATTACAATAAAATAAAATCCCCCCCACCCCCCCCCCCCCCCCCAAAAAAAAAATAAAATAAAAGAAGACACTGGGCACACACATCGTTCAACCAGATATAATAAATCTATACACATATTTTGTTTTCAAACTCCACTGAAGTTTATTTCACACTTCAGGTTGCAACAAAACCAACTACACCATCTTTACAGTGGAACACTTTTGTGTAACTATTTTTTTCATAGTTCTATAATGTAGAATAGAAGAAGATTCTTTGTTGTCTGTGTTATTTTAAACATATTTCTTTTTTTTTTTTATTTGTAACAATATTTAACTTTGCTATAATCTATACATTAAAAAAGCCTCTGTGCAAAATGGAGTGAAAACATTGAACAGCTCCCTGTGAGTTTTTTCTTTGTACTTTAATCCTCCCATCTTTTCAGTGGCTGTAGTGAGCCTGCTTTTTGCTGTAGATCTTCTCAAATCTGGGTTGCAGTGTAACAACTGTCCATTATGCTCAGTCAAGCAAGCGCTGTTTTTTTTTTTTTTTTTTTTTTTTTTTTTTTTTTTTTCTTCATTCATCCATACCGCTTCCCGCGCCCCCCCTGCAATGGCATTGCGCCCCCCCTAGGGGGCGCGCCCCACACTTTGGGAACCACTGACCTAAACGAATTAAAGTTGAAATATAAGAAAAACTTTTATAGATAAACGTTTTTGTTCTATAAATACAAATCATGGTTCATATTTCCCCACAGATAACTTTACTTCAATGAAAACAAACTAAATATTGGCTTTGGTGGTAACTGGAAAAATGCCTTTATAGAATTAATAATATGTTTTACATTAAAGTTTTATTGCTTCCTGTTTAAAGTATGCTACCAATATGTAAATATCTTTTCATATTGACCACTATTCTTGAAATCTTTTATTCTGTATTTTCAATAAATTTATATTTTTACCAAAATATGACTGAAAATGGATGAAAGAAGTTATGTTTATTGTATTTGTTAAAGTTGGCTTTCAGTTTTGTTTCCACCACTGTTTGAGAATAACAGAATTGCAGGTTATAGACCCTTTTCCTCTGAAATCCCTAGGATTTGAAGCACCGGGATTTGTATTACCCAGGGAATAAGAATCCAGGGTAATTTTTTTAGCATATATTCCCACTACTATGGAAGCCCCTCAACAATTACCCTGAGAAAAACTACCCCTTAAGTATAGTGGGTAGCGGTAATAAGAACACATAACTGGTTCTCCCTTAACCTGCAGTTCCGAACAGATATAAGTAAATCGCTAAGAATAAAAAGTTCATTTGACTTTTTTTACCCGCTCTGCATCTGGCCAAAGTTTTTTTTTAACTATATGATTCATTCAAAACATCTTAAACCTATTTTGGTACAAATGTATGGCATGAAAAACATTTGTACAGTCACCTTTTTAGGATACTCTCACTGTTTGTGGAATATAGCATTGCAGCTGTACACAACCCACCCATGAGAAGCCCAGAAAGCACTGGGTCTGTGGAAGGACTGAAGCCACAGGAAAATGAAGCAGTGGGAAAGTGAATTTACCCAGATAAATGTATATGGAAGCACTACCTGGGCTTTCAAAAGCCCCAGGCTCTTGAGTGGCAAGGGAAAAGGGGCTTATGATAGTCAAGAGGAAGGAAAATGCAACAATATGGTCCACAATTTCATCCTAGAGCCCTTTGCTGTGTTGCCTGGTTTACATGATAATGTTACTTATAGTGTAAACTTTAGGACATCATCAGATCTTAGGAAAAATGCTATTAGTTCTTATGTCATTGGAATAAACCTATCATGTCTTGGTTGTCTGTAGTTCGATCACTCAAACTCCCAGTAAAATACAGGAAAAAATGCTATTCATGACATAATGAGAAACAATTGATTATGCAAAAAAAAAAAAACAACAATTCTGAAAGCCATTGTATGCTAACTTGTTTTGAGAATGTTTGTTTCTTTTTAATTAGACTCAGAAGGGCTCTTCAAATATCGTTATTTTATGTTAATGTCACAACCATGAAGCAGAAAAGCTTAAAGAAAAGCTCTAAATCCTTAATAATTTTTGCTGAATTTGTTGGTGTCGCCTGCTTCATCTTATTTGAATTATCCTAACTGAACCCATGCATTAAGCCAAAGCATACAGCCTTATGCATTACATTTATTCTTAGTTTCTGTGGGAGATTTATTACTTAAAAAATATTCAGAACTGAATTATATTAGCCATTTTAATGAGAGCCGTTTCATCTCACCACCATTCATATAGATTGGAAATATTATTCTGAGGTGTCAAATTTTTGGTACGGCTTGTTCTCCCCAGTTAACCATAACCTCTTCATGCTTGAACTTTTATCTGGGGGTTTCACACATACAGAGGATTATCAGCAGCTCAGATTCTCTGGTTCTCTGGGTGGGATGTGGAGAGAAGTAGGTTTAATGATGGTCATTATTCTGGCCTTGAGCTCAGCTGTAGTGTTTATTTGCTGGCTGAAAACCTTATTCCCTGGTGTTTCGCTCATAGCTCTGGGTTTGATGCTTTCCAACTCTGATTTATTGGCTCTTGCAGAGCGCTGTAGGCTGGCAGAAGTCCACTCAAGGGTGGTATTTGATCAGACCTCAGGTTGGCTTAATGACTTTCGGGGCTGCTTTACTCCGTCAGTGATTGACTGTTTGCTTGTTAAAAGGAGCGAGGGAAAGTGTGAGGGAAAGAAAACAATTTTTTTTTTTCTTCCCATTGCTTCCTTTTTCTTTCTACTTCCCTGCCAAATAAAAGAAGGGCTGTATATATGCATTTTCTGATAACATCTCTTTAATTTCAGGTTACAAATCTGATAAATATCTTCTTTTAGTGCAAATTTCTTTTTTTTTTGTGACTGCCTTTTTTGGCACTGATCTGCAAAGCACTGGCAGACAGTGAGGCCCAAACCAGAAAATTGCATTAGTCACTGGAGCCTCTTCCAGAATAATGTCACTATTCTCCTGAAGACCTGGAGGAATGCCTGAATATACAATATATCTATTCAAACATAATATAGGAGACACACAAAAAAAATCCTCCTTTTTCCAAGTTTTTTTAGTTTTCTTGTGGTTAAATTTAATAGGAGTTAATAGCTCAGTATGGGATTCTTTTTATATTAAACCCTTAGATAAAAATGCTATTTATTTTTGTTGAAAAAGAGAAGCACTAGCTATTTCCAATGCTGCAAAAATATCTAATATATTGTCAATTACTGTTAAAAATTATACCATTACATCAGAGTTATGGGTTGTTTATTTTATTTTCCACATAGACATAAGAAAAATAGAGTAGTTATAACATTATTTTTTGATTATATAGAACAGTAGTTTTCAAAGAGGGGAACAGGATGGGGACTTCACATTGCCCATGTCTGCCCTATAGCAGACATGGGCAATGTGGAGTCAACAAGTCATCTCCATGTCATATATTTGTTCTACCCAGCCACTGAAGCAGGTGAGCGCATTCTTCACCGTGAATTAACCTGTGCAGATTGGACTCACCTGGTTAATTGGCTGGGTAGATTAAATACATGACATGGAGATGACTTGTTGACTCCACATTGCCCATGTCTGCCCTATAGATATGTTACTTAACTTTAGTTTTTAACTTACCTTAACAAAGTAATTGTGGTTAGTGCTGGTCCTTTAAATTTTAAAATATGACAGTTTTTCTTAATTGGATTGTATAAAAAAAAAAATTTGACTTTATTTTAAGTGATTGGAAAATGTGTTCCACTTTAGACAGCTTACTAGCAGTGTGCAGCAACAACAAGGGGTTGGGTAGCAACACTTTCCTTATGCTCAATCAGTTAGAAGGCTGGTAATTTTCTCTAGAATTTCAGTAAAGGCTCCTTAAACAGTGGGAGAGTGTAACTAATAAAAACCTAAGCAGATACTGAAGCCTGTAAGTCAAAATTCATGCCTTATTTGGATCAAACTCAAGCCATGAATTTTCAATAAGTGTAGAATGACAAATATGATCTGATTTACTAGTCTGTAATATGAGCCAGCCATGGATGGGCAGCATAAAAAGAAGAAATTATTTTTGTTAGACCTCCCAAAGATTTTCAGACAAGTATGTGGGTCAGATTGCCTCATTGTTGTTTACATTTCCTTACATTACTTAAAGGAATAGTACACCCAAAACATGATTAGCCTTCATTTTCTACTTACCCCCATGCTGAACAACACTCTGGAGTACTTTTTTGATATCTCAAATGCATCTGGAGATCTGGGAGGCTTCTTGCTGTCTGCTGACATTCAAATAATGGAGGTGCCCAGCGCCTGAGGCAGAAAGGTCCATAAAAGTCCACAAAAAACGTTTCAATATTCCTCCATACTGCTCGTCCAATGTATTCCAAGTGTCCTGAGTGGGTAGCATCCAGAATTTACTCGAAACAAAGTCATTTAGAATGTTTTTAGAACATAAACAGTAGTGTATAGGATTTCCTGAAAGCGCGTTCACAACGCTACGGAAACCGCGGCAGACCAACCCAGACGAAAGTGCGCATTCAGCTCGGCAAAGAACTCATGCTCTTCCTCAACACTGAAGTCCTCAGACATTTTTCTTTCGTTGTTTCTTTCTTTGCACAGGTAAACAGCACATTTCTTCTTCTACGCTTGCATTATTGGCAGAGCAGACGCTGAATGCGCACTTTCATCTGGTTTGGTCTGCCGGCTTCCGTAGCGTCATGAACGCGCAGGTGCGCGCTTTCAGGAAATCCTATACACTACTGTTTATGCTCTAAAAACATTCTAAATGACTTCGTTTCGAGTAAATTATGGACACTACCCACTCAGGACACTTGGAATACATTGGACAAGCAGTATGGAGGAATATTGACACGTTTTTTGTGGACTTTTATGGACCTTTCTGTCTCGGGCACCGTAGACCTCCATTATTTGAATGTCAGCAGACAGCAAGAAGCCTCCCAGATCTCCAGATGCATTTGAGATATCAAAAAAGCACTCCAGAGTGTTGTTCAGCATGGGGGTGAGTAGAAAATGAAGGCTAATCATGTTTTGGGTGTACTATTCCTTTAAGGTTCAACAGTCAGATTTGCAATAATAAAATAAAAAATACACAGCGACATAAAACTCATATTGTTTGCGTCACCAATATAGATATTTAAATACACAAAGAACTGTTTATAAAGATCTGTCAGCAAATGCATCAATCAACTACACATAGGAACATGCCTTAGTGACTTTTTCCAAGTCAGTAAATGTGTTAAAAGATTTGGCCACAAGTCAGTAAAAAAATGTGGCATTTCTGCCCTTCTCCACACTTTTAGGGTTAAGGGTTAAAAAAAACCTTGAAATTATGAGTTGATGACAGATTTTCAACTCATCTGACATGCTAAAAGTAACAGCTATTACCTCCAGGGTATGTTGCCACACGTTTCTTGTTTTTACATTTAAATTGGTTCTTTTTTTCTTGTCCTCTAAGTGGTTACAATCTCTGTTTTTTTTTTTTTTTTTCCCAGTTTCTGTTTTGCAGATTGAAATTGAGTGTTTCAGATCCAGAAATCACATGAACACCTTGTCGTTGCTGGCCTAAAAGGGTAGTTACTGTCTCCTGAGTACCTGATTTAACATTAAAACTTTACTTCTGGTGGAAAGATGAAAATATTTTTGCTATGCTGCTTCGTTAGCACAAAATGTGCATGGCTTTTTATGACTAGGTTAAGCCACATTCTTAAATGTCATTCATCAACATTTTGAGTTATACAAGATATCAAGGCCTTTGAATTGTATATATTAAACCGACTGATGTGAAACTGGAGATTATAGGTTTTCGGAGTGTGATTCTGTAATAACTTTACCACAAAACAGGTTTAAATCAGAGCAAACTGGACTTACGCTCAGTTTTTCTATAGATGCTTGGACACCTATCCAGGGGTCTCTGCCACCTTGGACTAAAGCCGAAAGAATCAATCTGTAGGACACAGCAGTTCTTATCAAAAGTATGGCTTTTCTCACTTGGTCCATTCACCTATAAACAACCACAGTCCATATAAAATCTGATTACATGCCATTGGATCCCTTTTAAGACATGGATTTGTTAGTTCTGATTCAGTAAATAAATGGGGTAAAAAGTTTTTCATTACTGACATGTAATCACAAATGAGGACCAGCAAAAGAAAATCTGAAAATGGAAATTTTTCTGGTCAGTTTTTAGCAACGACTTCAAATTAAATAATTCTTGTTTCTCAAAGACATTGAAAAAATTGCTATGTCTTTTTTTTAAATCCGATTTAAAAAAATATTAAATATTAAAGTGATCAACAAGCAGGAAGGACATCTTGGATTCTGTTCACCTATTCAAAAGGGAGGTCATATAAGACTCAGGCGTAAAAAGTGCAGTTTCTTACTTTATCGTAAGACATCTGAGTTTTCCCTATAACAAAGAGAGTTTACTAAACCTCTGTTTCTGTTGCCATAGTAACATTCACCCCAGAGATAAACAGGTAAGCAGGTTTTCCTCAATAAACACAGTGTGTCATCTGTCTCTGCATCGTTTAAAGCCAATCACGTTGTTTTACATCCAGATATAATTGGCATAGTTCTGTCATAGTTTTATATGAGCCACAAAAAGGAAATCAATCACTTGGTCTGTTAGACACATTAGGTATCAGAAACACAAACATAGCATGTCAATTAGAGGATCCAATTAAAAGAATAAGCAGCACTAATTCACAGAGAATTCAATATTTACATATAGGGTGAGGGTTCTCAGAACATGTATAGATGCCCTTTAATATTCAGAAAGTTATTGTAATGAACAGTATCACACACATCCACTGCCTTATTTTTCCTCGTATTAGCAGCATTAAAAACTTATTTTACAGGTATTTATCTGCACTTGATATGAGTGAGAGAAAACTGATGTGTGATAACAGCAAAATAGAAAACAGCCGCAAGTCCGACAGCCACTTAGTATTCACTGTGTAATTGAAGACAGAATCAGAATGAGGAGGAACTTCATTAGATGATGCACAGGTCCTACTTTTTTTGAACATGTTTATACTTAACTTTCACCAGGTGAACGAATCTATAACAGACTATGGCAGGCCGCTTTGAAATTAGTAAAATGATATTAAAAATTTTTTCCTTGTCAAAATAACCATTTCACACAAAATTACATTCTCCACATCTAGAATAGACATTCTGGATGTCTAAAAGTAAATTTCAGATCTCCATATTCTAGGAAGAGATTTATTTCAGATATCATAAATACATATTCAGTCAAGCTGATAAATGTCCAAACGGCCACTTAAAATGTGTTAACATTTCTAGGTATATAAAACTTTATTCTTACTGGTACAATTTTTTTTTGACGTTCGAAAATTCCTTTACTGTTGGCAAAAATCTGTTATTATGGTTCTGACTGGGAATGCGATTTTGACCAGGAATTATGCACTTTTAGACATCTGCAAATGGAACAACAGGGAGGAGATTGATTTAAAAAAAAGTCAAAATGGCCTGCCATAACAGAGCAATCTCACACCAGCCATTATGGAAGCAAAATATCTGATTTTCCAACTGTTGGCTAGATCAATTAAGTGTTGAGGATTTGAATATGAATTTGTTAGTTGTTGTTTTCTTTATAAAAAAAATGTCTAGAGAGATCGGAAAAGTCACTAATTAAAGTGATTTGGACCAGGCATGTACAAAGCCGGTCGAGGGCCGCTGTCCTACAGGTTTTTAATGTTTCTGGGCTTCAGCATAGCTGATTCTGATGATTGCTGTTCACAAAAGCATGGTAATCAGCTATCCATGGAAATAGGCTGTGCTGAAGCAGGGAGACCTCTAAAACCCACAGGACAGTGGCCCTCGAGGGCCCATTTTGGGCATGCCTGTAGACCTATATGTTCTCCTTTTGGCATATATCATATTAACTCTTTTCTCAGTTAGTATCTCTCTATGACAAACAGGAGCTCGGAAAATTGCTTGTCTCAAACTATGAACAAACTTTATCTCTTTGAATAACTGCTAATTTGGTTAGATGTTAGCTCTACACCTGTGAATACAAATGATCAAACTCCAGCATCCATTTCTGTTTCAAAGTTTCTGTTGAATATAGTTTTTCTTTCTTTTCTAGGAGGCATTCATGTGAGTCCAATTAAGTTTCCAGTTTCCACATATGGCCAAATAAAAGCATTTTGGCATCGAGAGGACATTTTATGTTATTTATTAAGCCTTCAGTTAAATAGTTAAGTATATATGTAAGAAAATGAAAAATTAGAAGGAAGTAGCTCTCATTGGGAAACTTATGTTTTTGAAATTTTTTTTTATATTTTGTAAAAATTATAAAAATTATAAATTTTGTTTTAAATTTGCATAAAAATATATTGCATATAATTTTTAAGTATGTTAGTTATCGATCACATGGTCTTTTATAGAGCTACAGAATATATTGCATCACACTTTCAATGGATGCAATATCACAATCAAAAGGCGTGCTTGGTTGGTTTTAGGTAGGATGTTATATTTCAAGTGCCGCTTCAAGTCAACAGCAGATTGCACATTTTAATTATGTATTTGGCCTGTTGGATATATTTGTGACAAAAGAAAACAAATAAAAAACCATTGAGGATATGGTAAATTGTAATAATCAGGCAGAAATTTTACACATTAAAGATATATTATCAGTTTACTAAACTGCTTTACCACAAGTGTCCTCATTTACCTTGTAGCTGCTTGCTCACATCATCACCAAAAGCAAAAGATGAACCACCAAGTGAAATTACAACAATTCCTCATTTTTATATTGTATTAAAAGTCTTTTATTGCAACCACATAGCTGGATTCCTTTTCTGAGTGTTGAGCTTAGATTTTTTTGTTGAACTGGCCACAAAATCAGACATTCCTCGTTAGAAGTTTGTGATAAACAAATGTTTATATTATTATTCTGTCTCGAAAACATTATGAGATATAAATAGATCTGAAATTAGAAATAAATGACTAAAACATAATGTTGTGAAGCCACTGCAGAACTCAAACCATGTTTGTAAGTGTGTGTTAGCAGAGTCAGTCATCCCTAGATGTGGTTTAGCCATTTCCTCTCAGGGAAAATTTGTGGCTAACCTGCCAAGGCAGTCAAGGGCTCCGTATGCCTAGATGACTCCTACATGTGTCGGACTGATTCAAAGTTAGTTACTTTTGCTCAACCAGTAATAATCTTAAATGTTTTGGTTGGGTTTGTGGGAAGATTGTAAGTAAACACTGGAAATACTCTTCTCAGTTTAACAGTTGGTCATTAAAAGAAAACAAAACAATGTTCTTTATGTAGTCTCATCTCTTTGACCTTCTATACCTCATTTTAATTGAATGTTTAAATTGTTTGTAATAAAAGGTAACTCATGACTAAGTATTCTTAAGGCTTTTCTTACAGAATGTTTCTTGTCACCTTTTTGTTCCTGACAGACCCAATGTATGTGGCTCTCGCTTCCATTCGTACTGCTGCCCAGGCTGGAAGACGCTGTCTGGAGGGAACCAGTGTATTGTTCGTAAGTTTCTTCTATTGACGTTCAATTTAGTAGCTTTAATTGTATTTGTGGCTGCCAAAAAGAAATAACTATTTCAATCCACTTTTGTTTTTTTGTTTTTTTTTCTCATCAGCAATCTGCAGGAATTCCTGTGGTGACGGGTTCTGTTCCAGACCCAACATGTGCACCTGTTCCAACGGCCAGCTCTCTCCCAGCTGTGGAGGTGGAGGAAGTGAGTAGTTCCAAAAACATGCACAGTTAAAGAAATATAAACTTTAAACATTATCATGCATGGTTGCTGAACTTAAGCAGCTAAAAAATTCAACAATTGATGGGAAACATATCAGAAAAAAAGCATGTCGCACAGAATCTACATTACACAGCAATTAATGTAGTGGTTATTTATATAAAGCTACTAACACTGCTGTTTAACCGCTAATATGTTCGAAAACTGACTATTTTATGAGTTTTATTCAGATAAATTAAATTGTTCAATAAAAACAAACACATTTTTAAATTCTTTAATACCAATTGTAGGACTTAATAAACAGACAACACGCACACACAATAGTAGAGTTTTTCTGTTCCTCAATGCTTTGAGATGAAAGGACAGAAAATGATTCCTGGGTTGACTTCATTACTTCAGCCAAAGACCATTTATCTACTTCCCTTAGTGCCTTATGCAAATGTTTTTTATGCGATTAAGAACAGCCTTCGTCTACCGTAAATGAGAAGGCTGCACTTTTCTATTTCTCATTCCTAGTAGAGCAGCTGATGATTAGCTTTCATGGCTATACATCATTGTTGTATTCATAGTCCAGAGAAAAAAAAGTTTGTTTATTACAACGTTGAGAAACTCAGAAAAGGTTACAGTAAAACCCTAAAAACAATTAAAAGGGATTTTTAGGGGTATCAGTAGCTGTGCCTGTCAGGATTTTGTTAGAATACTTACTGATTAAATGTGGGATTTTCCCCTCACAGAACAAAAATGTTCATTTTTTAAACTTGAAAATATTTGCTTCTGTAATAAAACATAGATTTGCGGGGAGACTTCCTGTTAACATACATATGAGATGTTAATGATTGAAGCTATGGCTGCCTGACAGCATGGAGGTCAGTGGGTTTGTTCGGACTGGACTGACAATCCAGCTGCTTTAGCTCTGTCTGGGCTTAGTTACAGACCACTAAAGAAGTGTGTTTGTAGTGCTGCTGTAAGTGTTTCTTACAGGGTGTGAGAAATCAGCTTAAGTTTTATGAGATTACCACTTTATTTCAGTATAAACAGTCATGAACTGGACATTGTGTAGGGAGCTTGTGTTTGGGAGCATGCAGAAAGTACAGAGTGCAACGTGTTAAGCTTCACAGCTTTAGTCGTCCACTGTCTGCTCATCAGTCACATGTGGGCCTAGCCAGAGCCGTTACTCATGCTCACATTCCACTTAGCCTGCAAAGGCACATAGTTTCACTCTCTAATTTCTATGCACAGATAGACACACATTTATACATTTATACTGACACACAATGAGGGAATCTTTTGGCTCTGAAAGCACTTTAAAAAAAACTGCACAACTGGATTATTTTCCCAGCTTTATGAAAAGACATTAGAATAATTTATGTATTAATATACTGCTGATAATAAAATAAAACTGTTTTAATAAGCAGAACTTAAAAAAATGTTGGTATCATCAAAGCACCATGCTGTGCTTTTGACCTTCTAATAAAAGATTGATACCAAAGTAGCTGATGGTAGACTAATAACAGGTTGTCAGAGGTAGAATTGGTAGAAGCTTAAGCAGACATGCCATGCTGTAGTTGTTTGTGTGCGAAGTGATGGGAACAGACAGAAGTGGTGCTAATGAAGCACTCATATCAGTTTGGTAAGAAAAGCTCAACTTTGTTTAATTGCACCAAACATTTTTAACATACAGCTTCCCCTCCTATAGAGTAACTTCTGTTTTAGTTGCTTTTCCAACAGAAAATGAAGCTCTTTTTATTCAAGTTCTTAATCTTTAATTTTTTTCTAACAAAATATTTGTTAAAGCTCCTCATAGAACAGATCTCAGAGCCTTTAAATCATGACTAAAGTAGGTACTTATATTGTAACTGGTGTCCTCTAGAAATGGCTCTAACTCCCGTTTGGAGAGAGTTCACTATTCAACATGATAATAAAGTGCAGCTGAAAACAAATTGCAGGTTTATATAGATTTATTTTGCAACACACCAATTTCCCCAGCTTTAATTACATGGCCTAATTCTGGCACACTGGTTTGCAGGTTTTGAGGACATCTTTATGTCTGTAGAATGCAGAGGTTAGAATAAATTAGCACATTTCTTTCTTACTTTTGCTTTGGCAACATTTTGGTGAATGTTTTTTCATCAACAAAGCTATAATGTTTATATTCCTTGCCCTTGCATTCTGCACCTTTTTTCAGTGAACAACATAAAAACTGATTTTCTGCAGTCATTTAAAAAGGCCAAGACTGTTTTACAAGTACATGAGTCATGTTTTATGGAGATCCGTGCCACTTTTCAGACAACACAAGTTCACAATGTAAGTCACTTCTCTAATTAACACTTTCAGGATGGAGCAGCTGTGCTAAGGTTCATATCAGGTTGTCTTCATAGCATGGTATTCCCATAACCATAATTACCAAATTCTGACCAGAGATCTTCTTGTCCTAATGCAGAGAAACAGATGTCTGCAGAGGGACAGGCTTCCACTGGTGATTGACTGGGAGCAACTCTTAGTCCTGGGAAAAGCAGAGACGGAGTGTTTTAATTAGAAACCATCCCACTTTAACATGGCCTGTCTCCTTGACCACAAAGTAATGCTCAGTCCTTTAGGTATGCGGTCAGCAAACAGCTTAAGTGAATACATTACTCCCATTTACTAGGAAAACTGATGATAAGTGTGCGGTTCAGAATTAATGTCATAGAAACAAGAGGGCTCATGTTTTTTTATTGAATGGAAAGACTGGCTTTGACCACATGTTTCAGATTTTTGAATTCAAGACATAGACCAATGTTCATGTTTTAACTGAGTTGGACTTGTCTCCTATCCGTGGGGATTATGCAAATTCATTAAAAACTCCTCAGTTTTCCATCACATTCACATTCTCCCTCACAAGCTTCCCGTGTTTCTCAGCCTGTCGTAAAAAAGAGCCAGATGTCATTAGCTCACCGACAACACCACCAGAACACAGAGGTGCATTGTGTCAACATAATGCTAACATAAGTTTTCTTACAAGGAAGTTTGCGATACACAGAACCTTCAAAATTATAGTTACAAACTGAACTTTCACACATGGTCATTTGGATTTTATAACAGACAAATTAAAACTAGTGCATGATGGTGGAAAAGAAGCATTCTTGTTCTGCAAAGTGTGGTGTGTATTTATATTCAGACTCCTTTGTCTGTTTCCAGACCCTCTTTGCTAAAGTTAAAATAATCACTCAGATTCTCAGTAACATTTAGTCCTGGACTTTGACTGGGCCATTATTTAACATAAACAGTGGGTAGAGTACCCAGAAATTGTGCTAAGGGTACCTCTACCTTAACATATTTATACTTGAGAGTTAAGTTAATAAATCACTCAAGTAAGAGTAAAATTATGTGGTAAACATAAGGAGAAACAACTAAACTGAGTAACTGATCATAAAAAAAATGTTTTGCTATTTAAAATGATGCAATGAAGCACACTACAATGTAAACTATAGCTGAAAACCCTGTTGTTTTAAATACTTAAGTAAAGTAATTAATAGAGTTATAACAATATTCAGGAATAAAAACCCCAGAAGAAAGATATCTGTGAAGATTCTCAGTCACCGGGTCATGGTCAAGCTTAAAAAGTAGGAGGGATCAGAGCCACCTTTTATTTTTCCCCTTATGCTTTGTTACACCTACAGTATATTAATGGCAGTGTTCCCCATCATCAGTAGAACTGAAGAAGCCTCTTGGATGAGAGGTAAAACATCTATTGGATAACTTTACTTCTATTAGCCTAGACTGAACTTTTCAACTTCAGAAGAAAGATGAAAAACTTTAAATATCATATAAAACGTATGTAAATTACCTTCCCAGACAATATATTTCTTTTTCTGTACTTTACCTTGACTTCCATATGTAACAGGCACTCTGCTGATAGAAGTCAAATTAAAATATCAAAGCTTGTGTCTGGAGCATGTGTTAAGGAAGAGATAACAGTTTTCTTTCAGGGTTGTCTTGTGTTTAGCTCCACTCACCTCCCAGAGTAGCCTTAGTTCCTCTGTTGGAAAAGTGTACCAAACAGAACACAGGCTTTTACCACCCTACTTGGTATGGATGGTGTCTTGGTGGTAACATTGTATTTTGAATTTAGACTATGCTATTGAGACTATGATCGTAAGAAAATAGCTTCTTTCAAATGTTATCTGTCTCCCCTGAAAGACTTATAGGAAACTCTAAAATGGTTTCCTGGCTACTTTCTTTTTTTTTTTTTTTTGTCGTATTGTTTTTTGGTCGTCAGGATTAAGATTTTATATTGTTGTTTTGTTTTTTATTCAAACCTTTGAGGCCTTATAGCTTGTTTTTTTGTTGGAATTAAATTAAGCATTGGTGTATTTTTTAACTAGTTTAGGCCATTAATGAACTTAAAGATACATAATCCTTTTCAGAATCTTCTGATTTTAATCACATGCAATTTTTGGTGGTTCCTTGTGTAAACTTCCAGTGCAATACATTGAAGTTTGATGTATGGTTACTGAGGTCCAGTAGTGTCATTGGACCCATGCAGCTTTCCAGGCAGTTCCTTTGTCCTTCCTCTTCTTATCCGCCTGTTTCTGGGTTCAGAGAGTTTAGTTTGGACAGAAGCATCCCACTTCCCCTAGACAAAGTATTTCCCCATACATCACTGACCCATTTAGAGGTATGTTTTTTTTTGTTATTCGAGGATGGGAGTTTTTTTTTTTTTGTATTTTTTTTTTTTATATAACTGCTTTAGGGAAGTCTTGCTGAACACTTTCTTGGTTTCTTTAACAACAAGAAAAAAGGCAATCCTTCAATGCAATTATTTTTTATGTTTCACTTCCCAGTCTACATTTTTGGTTAAAAGTGAAAAGAATGAAGTGCTATTGCACATGAGTGACCACATGTTTTATATAAAATTGAGGATGAAACTCAAAGACAAAGCATGCTCACTCTGGCATTAAAGTGGACAAGAAATAGAGTGAGAAAGACATGAGCACACTGACCTATAAAGTCATGCTTCTCTTGAGGCCCAAAGTAGTTGCATTAATTTATCATCATACAGTGCCAGACATAAGCCACAGCCAAGTCTGTACATGAAGGCTGCCAAGTTTTTCACACGAGAATGTTTCCTGGAACTTCATCTAAATGCTCTGAATCAAGTACATAGGACAAATTAAAGCTGTGACTATTATTCTGCCTTACAGTTGCTCCAATATGTCCAAGAGTAGTTATGATTTGACTCATGCAGAAAAATAAGAAAAAAGAATCTGAGCTTCCAGTAAAACATCCAAAATGTAAGTCTTTCTGAGAATTTACTCATTCTTTTACTCACAGATGGGAATTCCATCAAAGGTAAACAGAGGATTTAAGTGACCAAAATACCTCCTGCTGCCAAGTGTGTAAACTCTGAAAATGTTTATTGGGCAAACTCCACTACAAACTAGGGTTGATCATTTCCTCACAGCATGCCAGAAATGTTGAAGAGGGAAAAGCTACAAACAGAGATGGTTTGAGAATGGGAAGCAGATAGAAGGAGGTGAAATAATGATTAAAACTATGGCAAAGATTCACAGAGAAAAGCATGGAAGGTGCCATATTTTCCGGACTGTAGAGCGCACCTCAGTATAAGTCGCGCCCAGTAAGGTTTTTGAAAAAAACTGGAATTTTACCTCTATATAAGCTGCACTGGGCTATAAGCCGCTGATATCTACTGAACTTGTTCCCACCAGGCCACTGCATGAAAAGTGAGATTTTCGTCCCCGTAAACTCCCGCAGATCTCCCTGATTTTCGTCAGTTTCCGACAATTTGTAACCCGTGCTTGTCCGCGTTTGTCGTGCCACAAATTGTCGGAAACGGACTCTGACGTATGTGGAGAGCGATCAGCTGTACTAATGGCCCTAATTAGCATATGAATGCAGCAAACCCGCGCGGCTGGCCAGGTCTGGCTTGAATAACCTAATCAGTATTGGCTGAAACCACTATTCTCAAACAAGTAAAATCGCTCGTGATTGGCAGCAAAACCAAACGTGGCCACGCCAGGCTTTAATTTTCTTACTGAGTATTGGACGGAACCACTTCTTTTTAAACAAGTAAAGTCGCTCGTGATTGGTTGGCATATATATAAATTTACATATATATATATTTATTCATTCATATGCTGTGTATTTATGTTATCCTACACTACTACACAATTATTAGGCTACCATCAAGGACATGAATGAATTTATACAGGAAATGAACATTTGCCAGGAAGCTGTTTATGCAAAGAAAGAGCTTTATTAAAACACACACAACTATATACAACGCATATCCAAACACATGCGTATCTAAAAATTACAACTCCGTGAACGGTCCGTTTGCTTCTTCGGGGTTGGAGGTAACTGGCAGCATTCCCTCCGAGGCAGGTCCGATGTGCAGACGCCTACTGTGCGTGGCCCTGTACTTCGGCATCGCTTCTAACCGGGACTGCAGCTTAACACAGAGTTCAGTGAGATCCGGCCTACGAAATGGCGGCGACCGTACAATCCACCCAGAGACACCGCCAACGACGCCATCTTCTTCGTCGGACATGAGGCAGACGGTGGCGGACTTCCAGAGTTCCACTTCCTCATCTGCTAGCACACTCTGCCTCGCTTTCAGCAGCTGAAAAAAAAAACAATGAATCAGCGCACTGCGTATGGACACAACACATCTATCAATGCACCTGAAAAATAGTCACCAAATAAAGTCTTACCCTCTTTCTTCTGGCCCGACTCCGAGCAGATTGCTAGGCAGCCTCCGCAAGCAACGTTTTGGCTGGCTGCTTATATCTGAAGTTCCTGCGTACCGTCTGAAAATACGTCTTACAGGCAGCTGGAAAACAATTAAATGAGAATGGTATGAATAAAAAATCAGACGCAAGTCACAGTAACAAGGAAGGAGAAAACATTAAAACAAGTCACTTACACACAATGTCGTCTTTATCAACATCGTGCAAATCTGGACTTGCTGATATGGCTCCAAGCAAATAGGAGGTCTGTGAAAACAAAATGTACAGCTATGATCGGTATCTATCCGTATCCATTTCATTTTACCGCAGAATGAAAGCATTTTCTTTAAATCTTACCCTTGCTCCGGTTCATAGCGCCTGCAATTAGTCTCCGAGTTGTGAAGACGGCGTACTGCTTCCTGTGAATCACAAAAAATACACTTTAATAAAGCTTGTTCTTGCAAGGCTACTATTAGCCGTAGCTTTAGGCTAGGCTGCTATTAACCGTAGCTTAGGCTAGGCTGCTTTTAGCCTTGCAGGCAGTAATCGAACATATATTTACCGCTAGCATCTTTTCTTTGAGTTCGTCTTGTTCGATGCAGAGTCGCCGTCGCGTCCAAGAGGAGTTTTACCCCGAAATCCCACATACTCCGCTCCAGACCGCCTGCACAAAGCAAAGCATACATCCTCCACTGTGGATCCAGACCCCTCCGCTCTGAGTTTCTTGGAGATCGTAAAGAGCATGCGCGAGATGAACCAGGGTTTCTGCGGATCAATAAAAATAATTAAAAAATCATTCATTTTTTTTTTTAAATCAAGGCCTTAATTGGCACTAAAATTATTTAAATATGTTTATCGAAGTATTTATAATTCTTTAATAAAAAATGCTTATAAAAACAATTTCGTCAGATATATTATATCGCTCCAGGCGGAGAAAAAGCTAGAGGATATATATATACGTATATATGTGTGTGTGTGTGTGTTTACATACATACAGGAGTCATGGAACTCTGCTTGCAGCTCCTTCATATTTCATGTACACTAATAACTTGTGTACATGGTTCTTTTTGATGGCATTAAAATAATTTCAAATAGCATTAAAATAGCATTAAATTAGAGTCACTCATTCCTGTATGAACCCTGTGAGCGCTTAATTTAATATGACATATTAAAAAAATCCCACCATCATCCAGCATATGTTCAGTTTCTGCCCAAATATATATATATATATATTTTTAGATTTTTGTATATTTTTGTATATTTTTAAATAATTACTGCTCTAAATGTATTGCTCTGTCAGCTAAAGATCTGTTTTGGTCTCTATACTTTAATTAAATAAATCAATTCAAGCTAAAATGTAAGAGGCTATACTGAGCCTGATCTCTTTGTATCAGAGATTTTCTTACCTTTTAGAAAAATGTCACTTGGAGTAAAACCCCCCTGCAACCCTGATTTGCATTTGTATAGCTCACAGCATGTCCATTTACATGTTAAAGCCTCCCCTAGAATTCCATGGGGGGGAGGCATGGGGGGAACACTGCCTAAGAAAGTCCACGTCAATTTCTGACAATTTACGGGAGTTTTCGGCGAAGCCTGCAAATTGCCGTAAACTGCCGGTAACCTGAAGTTCCACGACAATCTACAGTGCCGCATATTGACGAAAATCCCATTTTTCATGCAGTGGGCTGTAGGGGGAGCTCTACAAATAGCCCCTAGAGGGGCAAAGAAGAATGCTAGCTCTCGTTAGTTTCTTGGCTCGAAGCAGTAAGAGCTTCTATTGAAAGATGGGGTGTCGTCAGCTCTTTATTTCAGCTCTGCAGGAGTTGAGCCCAGTCTCTTCATTGGTTTGAAAGCTTTAACATGGCAAATAAATGTCAGAATTTGCACTTCCTGGTGGTGATTTTGCTCCATTTGTGGAGGAGGACGCTGGTCAGACCTGGTAGGTCCAAACGTATTGTGAGGGTTGGCTGGTAACGTCTGGCAGAGTCCCCTGTGAAAAGGAACTTTAATTCCCACCTCCAGGAGAGCTTTAAGACATTCCCAGGGAGGTGGGGGACATTGAGTCTTGAGTGGACCATGTTCCGTGCCTCTATTTTTGAGTCCGTTAGTCAGGGCTGTGGCCAGAAGGTTGTCAGTGCATGTTGGGACGGCAACCCTCGAACACCCTGGTGGACACCAGCGGTGAGGGAAGCTGGCAAGCTGACGAAGGAGTCCTATCAGGCTTTATTGACCTTTGGGACTCCAGAAGCAGCTGATCTGTACCGGCAGTCAAAGCGGCAGGTGGTTCAGCTGGTCGCTGAGGTAAAAACTAGCCCATAGGAAGAGTTCCCTGCGGCTTCGCAGTGATTCTGGTCCACAATCCGTCGTCTCAGGAGGGGTAAGCACTGCAGTATCAACACTCTTTATAGTAGGGGTGGTGTGCTACTGACCTTGACTCGGGACGTCGTGTGTCTGTGAGCAAAGTACTTCAAAGACCTCGAGAATCCCACTAACACGTCTTCCATTGAGGAAGCAGAGCCTGGGGTCCAGATCAGGTTCTCCCATCTCTGGTGCTGAGGTCACTGAGGTGGTTAAAAAGCTCCTCGGTGGCAAGGCCCCAGTGGTGGGTGAAGATTCTCAGTCATGGAGCTCATAGTAATTCCAAAAAAGTAAAAAAAAAACAATCCACTGGACTTTGTTTCCAAACTTGAAGATGTTTCGCTTACAATCATGCAAGCTTTTTCAATTCAAAATTTCAGAAATAATGTTGAGTTCAGGATACTTTGATAGAGTGGACCAAAGAAACAAACCTCGTTTTGGCTTAGAAAACCATTGTCCAAATATTTCACTAAGTAATGGTTGATAGTGGGACAGCACTGATGGCTGGAGCTGCTTTCTTAAAGGCATAGCTCCTGCCATCAGTGAGTCAATGGAAACTCAACAGGCACTGTTGAAGGTTCACACTCTGGCCAGTGAAAAAAAAGGGTAATATTAAATATATTTGCCTGTAGGGGTATCTTAACAAATAAAAACAGTAACCAGGTAAATAAGAAACAAATAAATTTTAGCCTTACGCTAAAAGTTTAAGATTGGAATACTATTGTATTTTTCTTTTCTCCTGTAGTTCAGTCCTGCAACATCAGATGTATGAATGGAGGCAGCTGCATGGAGGACTCCTGTTCTTGTGCAAAGGGATACACTGGGAACCACTGTGGACAGCGTGAGTACAGCTCTGTGTTTGAGATAGATAGAAAATGAAACTCGACTTATGTGAAATTAATGTTGAATTTATTCCTCATGTCTCCTAGCTGTGTGTGAAAATGGTTGTCAGAATGGTGGTCGCTGCATTGGCCCCAACAGATGTGCCTGTGTCTATGGTTTCACTGGTCCTCAGTGTGAAAGAGGTACGAATTTCTTCTTTTTATCTTTGAACTTTTTTCTTTTATTTTAGAAAAATGGGCTCCTCTGACCATTATACTCACTGGAAAATAGAAAAAAGAAACTGAAAGAAATGAAAGTTTGTTTTCTGGATTTACTCATGTCTGTGGTATCCATGTTGATGAAACAGATTTACTCTTGGTTACTGGTTACTGATCGGATTTGAGCTGGTTTCATAATTTTATATCTCATTGTAATATTTTAATGCTAAATATATGCTCATTCTTTTCGTTTTAAAAATGCAAACCTTAAAAAAATAAATTTTTACCTAATTTTTATTTGTTCAGACTAAGGTATATTCAATGAAAGCCTTTTTTTCCCCGTATATTAAAGAAATGATTATGTAGCTATCAGAATACCTTATAAAAAATCTGTATATCCAATATCATTAATTTTTTGTTGCAGTTTCACAGTCGCAAGTTTACGTCAAGCTGTAGCATCTTTCCATCTTGTAAATAGTTGTTAATGTTCAATAATATTTTGGGACATTAGAGAAATCTGTCAATTGTCAAGTTGCTTCTTAAGTTGGCAACTTTATTTTCTGATAGTGGAGACTATATTGGATATTTCATTCAAGATGGTTCATGAATACAGTTTCTTTATTGGATGTTAGTTTTGATTTTATAACTTCCAGCTCCTATTAAAATTGATTGCACCAAGAGCGTTCCAGTTACCAATGACACCAAGCAGTTTGCTTGAAGGTGGAGTGACCTTTTCTAAGAACAGCACAGTTCCAACTCACACATGCTGTTTTTTGAAGAAAGATATCAGTACTCTGTTATCGTCCGCTTCCTATCAATCAAAAGAGATGCCCAGTTCAGTTCTTTGAGACAGTTCTGGATGACTTCATAGAGTTTCCTCTGTCAGACAGTGGGTGTTCTAGCTGTGTTTTTTTTTTTTTTTTACTGTTTGTTGCTGGAATGTGAGTGCTAGGAAGTGTTTTATTATATAGTCCCACTAATTGAAGTATTCATTTCGTACCAGAATAGGCATTTTCGTCATGAATAGCACGTCATAAATCCTGATTTCCCACTTTCCAGCTTTTCCCTGTTATTACGAGCTGTAAATCCTTAAGGGGTCACACTTTGTCTTTGCTTTTCTATTTTTCACCCAGCTTTCCATTTCCTCTGTAGTTGTGTGTTTTCCATTTATAAGTTTAAAACAGGCCTCAAGCCTGCTTAGCTTTACTAACAAAAACCCGCTGATCTTCAAAGCTTTTATTCTCTTTATCCCTATAAACTTTACTCTAGCTACCGCCTCATGAAATCGTCTCATTCTCATGTTCACATGTTCTCATGACATAACCTGTAAAGCTCTGGGGTCTAGTTTAGGTAAAAAATGCATTTTTTTAATGCTGTCAAAAAAAAAAAACTTAAAACACTCTATAATAAATATGCCCCTGCTACACGACATCCCCACAGGACAAATAAAGTACAAATTCTCATCAAGAACCTTTGCTCAAGACAAGTTGAACCAAGTAGAGAGAAAGAGTCTGGGTGAGGAGAGTTTGAATGAAAATGGATTCCCCATCTGTGCATATATAAAGCCTAAAATAGTTTGCAAGAAATACCCGCCTCCTGGAGGAGTAGGATGAAGCACTTTCAAGTAGCTACAAGGAGAAAGCATGTAGATCCGTATGTCTAGACTGTCTCCTGTGGTGAATATTTGCCATGTATAGAAATAGGATGACTAGCAGGATTTCACCACACAAAAATAAATCATCACAATATACAATATATCATCACACTCTTACCAAACAGGCTCAAAAATAGCCAATGTCAAAATTTTTCAATGTAAAAACCAGGGTTATAACTGAAACATTTAACCATCTTGCTGTATCATTCGCACCTCTCCGTCTTCATATCGTGGTTTTAAAGTTTGTTAATGAGGCCACCAATCATTAGATTTACTGCATGATTCAGTGCAAAGACGTGCCTATGTCATTATGGAGGCGAAGAAAGTTAACCAGAGATGGAGGAATGGGTGTGGGCGAACCATGGGAACCCTTAGCGTGTGTGGAAAGTGTGTGAGCTAGCTGTTAGTGGTTCATGCTGACTTAGCAAGAAATATGATTTGAACAAAAAAAAACAAAAAAACACACCGTCTCTGCAGTTGCAATGTCAAATTTTCTATATATGTGATTTGATGATGGGCTAAAGAAAAGGATTTTATATTTCCATCCTGTAATTTTGACAGTAGGCTGAAGCCTCGTGGTTGTAAATGTACAATAGGAACACAAATGCAGAAAAAAAACAAAGAAGGTGAGCATAGTTTAAGTAGATGTAGTTTAATAATAAAATAACTTACAGAACCATGACTTAATGGAGCACTGGGAACTGGCATGTGGAAAACAAAGATGAAGAAAGAAAAAGTTGATCAGATAAAGGTAAACAAATAAAAAAGGACATGAAAAAAAGATGAAAGACCTAAGCATATTTTAACTGTTGGGGGATTCAATGAAAACTAAGTGCTAATGTATCATTGGGCAGCTAAGGAAGAGGAAGATTAGGGACGACTTAGGGAAGGTGACCAATAATACAATACCACACAGAGAACACTGAGGGAGCCGAATTAAAACAGACAGGACTTCTCAACCTGAAGAAATGAGCCATCCTGATCCAGAATAACACACACACCCTCTAACCTTTGTACTTCAGGAAAAAAAAAAAAAAAAAAACTTGCATCCTGGCTGAGAACCAATGATTATCAAGCTTTATGATTCAGATCCTCATCCCTGCTGCTTCACACTCAAACTGCTCCTTACGTGTCCCCATCACAATGGGCTTCTTTGGTCCTTTTGCCTCATAACTGTAATATCACTGTGTCTAAGACATTTTGTGTTTGACCTATGGCCCTGTTTTGACCTTAGACACATTTCATATCGGATTGATAGTATTTTTGTCCATTTCAGCTTTAGATAAATATTGTCCACGGCTTAGGTAGTGCCATAGCAGTCAGTGTAATGCCCTGGCTTTAGGATGCTGTAATTGTTGAAAGTTGTTCTGTTTCGACTCAGGATAAAAGAAAAAGGCTGTTCAGGATTGCTACATTGTTGAATGGGTGGGAGGGACTCGAGGGCGGACACAGGTCATGGAAAATATCCTCCAGTGATTATTTCGTTTGAGTCAGCCACTTTAGAGCCTTGTTAAATTTTATCCGTGGTACCTCTGCTTTCTTTTTAAATAGTGGGCCTATGCATAGAGATCTGTGCTTAGAGGCACCTACTGTATACTGCCAGGGTACGATGAAATGCAAGATATGGGAAGGACGCATGAAAATGTATTTTCATTTATATTTGGATCAAAAGCTTTTGGATCCCACACGGCCATGTGTATCTTAGAAATATGTGTATTTGTATCTCAGCATGGAAACAGGTCAGCTGCACCCACCCAGTTTAAGCTCTGTTTCTAATCATTGCAGTTGTGTTTCAATAACTATTCTTGTTGCTCAGTGAGGGCACTGTGGATGGGGCAGATGATTGGATGGATCTGGGCTTCATCTACAGTACCCCGGATTTGTTGCTTCAAAAAAGTACCCAATTATAGTTACTTCTTTTTCTCCTATAAATGAAAAAAATTGCACTTACTAACTAATCAACTTGTTAAAACTTGTTACTTTCCTTTGATCAAAACTTTAAATACAACTGTAAGTTTAATTATGAATGACTTTCAATGAATTAAATTATTCAAAGCGCTACACAGCTAAATGCATAGTTTTGGTGTGTGTAGTTGCAAGTGAATTGGTATATAAATGTGTAGATTTTATTTAGTTTTTATTCATATTAAAATTGGATGGTTCAGAACTTAATATTTCTGCATGTTGGCAAGCTTCAGGAACTAACTGATCAGAACAGTGAAGTTCTTGATCCACTGATCAAATATAGTTGTGAGTTAAAAACTTTATGTACTGTTTTTTCCACACTATATTGTACACTGGATTATAAGGCCCAACAGTCTGTTTTATGACACTAGTCATAAATCTGCAAGCGCTGTGGCTTTGTAGTTCACCAAAGTCATACTTAAACATGTTGACAGAGCACCGCATACCACCAAAAATCGCTTCAAACTCAGTAAGCACAGCCAGAATTAATCAATGTATAAGACATTCCAGATTATAGCGCATACTGTTTAAGTGTGTCTTGTTGTGTGTAAAATACAATTAATCAATCAATCAATCAACCAATCAATCAATTTCTTTATTGTCAAATACATTTACATTGTAATCGAGATTTCAGTTTCAGTACAAACCGTTCATGGTTTGTACTGAGAGATGCAAAAATAAATAAATAAAAAGCTACAACTGCTGGAAAAATTGTTTGAATGCAAAGAAAAAACAACATCTTAGTTAGTGTCTTCAGGACAATGGTCAATAAGGAACAGAAACAGGTTGGAATGAACATTCCAGTCTAAAAACCTCAACACCTTTGAAACAGTATGTGTGATCCACGTCAGCTGCCCTGTAATCTATGTGCACAGGAAGTTTTTTGCTTTGGTTGGCAGCATAGCATGTGAGAAAACACATTTCCTTGACCACAACTACCCCCACAGACTTCACGTTGTTATTGATATTAATGTAATACATACATAATAACAAGAACTAGGTTACGTTGGCATTTGGGTAATATTTTTTATCAATTAGACTTTAAAAAAGCAAATAATAAAGTTTTTTGATCACCCAGAATAGGTAGGAAAGTTCTGCTGTACGAAGGGAAGTACGGGATCTTGTCTTTGTTTGTCTCCTAAGACTTTCACGCAAGCTACCTAAATTTGGCAATGCATAGGACAGGGGGTGGTGGAAGGATGAATAATACATTTTTAAAAATTAACTTCTAAGATCTATCTTGGAAAATAAAACTTGTTTGTCTGAACTTAAGTGGTTTCTATGACTCTGGATTGTTGACCTGCTGTATTTCATGGTGATGATGTTGTGAGTTACAAATCGGTTAGAGAGTTTTCCCGTTTTTCTCTTGCCTCAGTGGAGAAAGCAGAACAAAGCCCTCTCTTTCCATTCGCTGGAATATGGAAACGGTCCCTTGAGTGGCTGTTGTTGATGGAGACTGGAGCCCATTGGCCCCTTCTGCCTGGCAATGTCTGCATCCAGTTAGGTCTGCTTTATTGTTCCACTGCTGGGGAGTATTGGGTAAACTTTCCAAAAACAGACTAAAATAACTTTAGATGTCAAACTAGATTTTATAGCACAATGGATGAGGTTCAGAAACAATAAGAGAGGAAGTGGAGCTTTTCAATATGATGGAGTATCTCTAAGTGTCGTAATGCCAAAGTTTTGTGTGTGAACTCACTCCACTCAGGAGGCCTTCACATCTACAATCTTCGTAGGATTTCTCCCACAGTTATTTCCTTCTGTAAAAGGGTGTTTATGTTTTCGCTGGGGAACACATTAAGTCACGTTTCACTGACTGCATTTTGCAGAGAAGTAAAGGAGCGGAGTCTTGTAGGAGCAATTACAGCCAAAGAGTGATCTCAAGCTTGTTGATAATGGCGCTGATAGGACTAAGAGGGGCGGCTATGGTTGGCCAGGATGGAGATAAACATCCCAGACACACACACTCACTCACTCACCCACATGAACAAACAAGGGCACATTTTTTCAATCCTTTATTTATAGCCATATGAGCAGAGAGGCACAAACAAAAGGCTGCGGTCAGATTTTCCTCGAGACATACTGTGTTTAGAGTAATGAGAAAATTTCGTTACAGGTGAGTAACAGAGTGACGTTCAGGCTTAGAGTAAATCCTCCAGCTGTATAAAGTCTGGGAAGGACATCCGGGTAAATACACACAGACCCACACATGCAACCCCCCCACTATCCCCCAACCCAAGAGGAAAACTTTTCTTCAGGGACCTGTAAGTCAATGTGGCATATTTCTGGGTAATTTCCCTACATACTATCAAACTCCAAGACAGCATAAAAAAGTGAAGACCAGGTAAAATGTGAAAATATGACCTCTCTCAATTGGTTAAAAAGTTCTGATGGTCATCTCTTGGTAGGATAAACAAGAGCACTCATGCATACACATACCCTAAGGCTTTTACACATGGCATTGCTTTCCCTGTTTTTTCGACCTGTTGAACTTGGATCACAGGGAAGCATGCACAGATGACTGCAGCATAGTTTTAGTCTTCTAATGTCATATTTTTTCTCTTACCTTGTCAGAGTCCCCTTGGGGGTTTATAAATACCCATGCAGTTATTAAAGAGTCTGACATTTGCTTTATGCTTTCTTCCTCTTGTGCCATTTGCTTTCCCTTCTTTCAGTCATTCCACCCCAACAGCTCAGGTCAGCACCCAGTCACATCAACTACGATCCTAAAGTTGGAATTGCCTGATGGGAAAAAACTTCAGCGCTGCACAGGACTAAATATAACATCCTTTAGTTCTCCTCAGAGCTCAGTGTCCTAAAGTATGTTTGTTACTTGACCATGAAAACTTTGTCATAACATGACTGAATGGATCTTAATAAATATGAGTTATTATTCATTGATAGATTTATTTAGAATTTGCTTTGTGTACCTCACTCAATCTGACCACAGTGGGATAGTTGGTATTTCTGCTAAGGGATTAAGAGTTTATAAATGAAACACAAAAGGCATCTATGGGAGTCATAACGACAGGACTAGGGATCGGTTTGATCCGTTCTGCAATACAAACTCCAATTAGACTAAATTGTTTCATTTCTTCCAGATGTTGTCTAAATGGAAGGTACCCCCTCCCAACACCCTCAACACCCTTAAAGCACACATAAACTTGTTTTGCTATTGTGGTGAGGACCATGTGTTTACTCCCATTGACTTCCATTGCTGTTCCGTCAAAAACAAACCCTACCTACCCGTAGACACCTCACTTAGCCCGAACCCAATTGACACCTTAGCTCTAAACCTAACTGTTTGCAAGATAACTTTTGCACACACACACACACACACACACATATATATATATATATATATATATATATATATATATATATATATATATATATATATATATATATATATATATATATATATATATATATATATATATATATATATATATATATATATATATATATATATATATATATATATATATATATATGTTAACTTCATCATTGCATCATCATCATTTACTCTAAATAGGACATTGCAGAAGATACAGATCTTGTTTTAGCCTTTATGTGTGGTCATGATTTTTTTTATCACTTGTATCTCGAAGTATGTACCTTTCTGTGTTTGCATTAGTAACGAAGGATTTACGTCTGATAAAACATTTTTCATTTAACACTGTTGCTTACACCGCTGAAGCCGGCTTTTGTCTGGCAATTGTGTCTTTTTTTAAGCCATCTTTTGCAAATATAAAAACGAAACAAGAAAAACATTTAATTGAGAGTTAAATTTGAGCTAAAAAAGTTTTTTTTATTACTAGAACCTAAAAGTTGCATTTACTTTATATTATAAAGGTATGGTAATGAAAAGAAAATCAGCTTTTCATGGCGTCAAGCAGTTTACATGAGGATAAAAGGTCAAAAAACAGCTGACAGACAGACAGACAAGCTAAGTCAGGGCAGAGAGGAAAACCTAAAGAGGACCATAATGAAGACGGATGAGAAGACGTGGCTTAAGCCTGTTTTCTGCATTCTCAATTTGACCTACTTTCTTCTCTAATCCTCTTCTCTCTTCTTGCCTTCCTTGTTCTTTGCCCTCTCCTCAGTGACCTTCTTTATATCCAGAAGGAAATAATGAAGGCAGTAAGTCTAGCAAACAGTTACCATCAGACATAAGTGCCGACTCTTATCTTTCAATCTAATTCTGCCTTTTTAGTTTACATTTTATCTCCAATGTGACAATCTAACAATTTAGTTTTTTTAAATGAAGGCTATATTAAGTTAGGCGCCATGCTAGAGAATTTAATGAGGCCTTCTCCCACATGGGTAAGCCATCATTAGGCTGTGTTTGATTTTTAAGGATCAACACTGTTGTAGCTGAATGGTTTTAGCATATGGCAGTAACTTCTGACTTGTAACATGCTTTTAACATACTTTAGACAGCTTCACTGATCACCAGCAGCATGTAAAGAAGAAAAGGTGACCATGGAGGTGTAAACGCTTTGTTTTTGTTGTACATCTACTGCGAGAAAGGGAACAAATATGTTTTAAATACTACTGTTGTAACTGAATAAGATGTGGAATTTCAAAAAATTTGATTGATGACAGTAAGATATTTAAAAATAAGACTGAACATATGATGCATTAAAAGGACATAACTAAACTAAATATGTCGCATAGTGAAAAATAAGACGAAGCAAAACTAGGGGGTTATTTAAAGGTTGCCAATAGTTTCAACCCCTTAACAATTTAAAAACCTTCTTGGTTTTTATCATTTCATTAAGAGAAAAGGCAGATATAAAACAAAAGGTCCTGCCACAAGAAGATAGACCATTCACATGACATTTTGTGCCACTGTTATGACCTAGTTTCAAGACTTTTTCAATAGTACTCTCAAACACTTTTGAAACATGTTCATTAATTAGAGATGTTTACTTGAGAGTTGATCTAATATATCTCTATTTTAATTGTTTTTTAATGCAAAATATCCCTATTTAGCCATGGAAAATAAATGGCATTTTATTGGTAGATAATCTTTTAATTTCTGAAACTGCCAACACACGTATTGCAAACATGATAGCCATACAAGATTTTGAGACTCAAACTATAAATCCTCCGACATTTTTAGTCTACATTATAACTGTAAAATGGCTCCAGATATTGGGAGGGTCCTTGTTGATCCTTGTTAAAAAAATAAAAATAAATAACTATGAAAACCTTTTCCAGGTATGATTTATTAAACTGAGTTAATTGAACCTTGCTGCTATATTACTGGATTCAGTATGTTTCATGGATTAGATCAAAATTAGATATTATCTGTAATGCTGCTACAAACTCTTACTATTCTTCTGAAAAAAAGAACAAGTCATGCAGATTACAGGAAAATCTCATTTTTAACTATTTATAAATCTGGTCTTGCTTTAAGGAACACCAGATGTGTATGAGGAAATGACCCAGTGCCTTTTCATGTACTTAATTATATGCTAAATCAATGACTAACACTGATTTCATGTCCCTGTCTGACCACAGACTACAGGACAGGACCATGTTTCACCCAGGTGAGCAACCAGATGTGCCAGGGCCAGCTGAGTGGAATTGTCTGCACCAAAACTCTTTGCTGCGCCACAATTGGCAGAGCGTGGGGCCACCCCTGTGAGCAGTGCCCCGCCCAGCCGCACCCCTGCAGACGAGGCTTCATTCCCAACATCCGCACCGGAGCCTGCCAAGGTCAGATCCTCATGATTACACATCTTAGACTTCTTTACTTTTAAATTCCTGTCAACAACAACATCACTGCACACTGCCCGCAGGGAAAAACACCCTAACCATTGCTTTATCCATCATCATTTAAGCCTAAATTCGTGCTGCATCACATCCTCAGACTAGTTGATGTTAACGACATTTCACATACAGACCTGTGATTTCCTGTTTAGGTCTCATCTTGCGGAAAAAAAATTATAGTCTTCAGGGATATTTGTTTGGAGCTCCTGTTCCTGCCATCAATTTCTCAGCTTTGTTTATAGAGTAAAAGAATATGTTTTTTCCTTCTTTTTGTAAATCCAATATGGTACATAACAAACACTCCAATACTTACTGGTATATAATTATGTATAAACTCAATAAAACAAAGCTGTTGCCTTACAACTTACACCTCTATTTATTTTGGTAGACCCTTGATAGTCAAGTTAAGACGTTAAACATGGTTTTGTTAAGTGAAAGTGATATCCTGTAATTAGTCTTATCATCTTTTGAACTTGGAGACCTTAAAGCTTACAAAAAACCCACAATTGCAGAGTAAATATGGGGTGCAGCAGGCAGAGCCTTTAAGTACACGACTGCTAGGCAGAGCAGTGTCAGCCGACCCCCTCATCCTTCAATCCACTCAAAATTGATATCAAAATAAGTATAAATCTCTTAAATTAGATGCATCAACCGTCAATTTGAGTAGGTGAATAAGATGATTTGGCAATGGAATGAGTATTTTTAATCTTAAAATGAGAGGATTAAATAATATGCACTTGAAATAAGACAATGCAGTTGTTTTTTTCATATTATAAGTAAATTGTCTTGTTTCGTTGTCAAAGTGCCTTACTTACTTCCTCATTTCAAGAAAAATGCTCTTATTTTTAGAAAAAATTACTTATTTAGTTTTCAATTTTTTGCCGTGCTTATACACCCACCCAACCACTCATTCTGCCATCCACTTATACAGTACACCAACTCACTCATCTCCTTCTATCCACCTATCTACCCACCCACTCATCCTTCCAGTCAGTTATCCACCCACTCATTCTGTAATCCACTTCTCCACCGACCCACTCATCACCCCACCCTTATCCATTTAGTTGTCCAACATCGATCCATTTATCTAACGAAAGCTCAGTTCTGTGATTTTAGTGATTTCCGAACCTCCCCATTCATCCAGGGTCGTTGGTTGACCCGGGTGGTGATGTTCCTGTGGTGCTGGTGCATTTGTTGATGTAGGCTTTCCTTTAAATCAAGACTAAAAACACATTTATTTAGGATTGCCTTTGACTGTTCTAGTTATACAGTTCAACTGAAACATCATTAGTTCAACTTTTTTATTTCCTTCAGTCCAACAGTTTTTAATGTTCTTTTTTTGTTTCTGCATGTTTTATTTATTTATTTTTTCCTACTTGCTTTGATGCTGTTTTATTTTCCTATATTTTAATCTCGTAAAGCACTTTGCATTGTCTTTGTACTGAATTGTGCTATAAAAATAAATTTGCCTTGCCTTGCCTAGGCTGACACAGTCATGGCATACTCATCCAAATTGTCTTTTTCTATTGGCAGACTTGTTTTCCTTATTTCAAGAAACAGTGCAGATATTTTTAGAAAAAAAAAGACTTATTAAGATTTTAAAATTTTTGCAGTGTGCAATGTGGTTAGAGTTATAACCGTCTTCAGAAATCTCCCTTTGATTTTGAATTTCTATTCAAGTTTACCTGTAATTAAGTTATTTTTACTCTATATCTCCTACAGTCTTTAGAGGATTTTAAGATTAGTGTGATAATTACGTTATGTTTTTAGCATCTTAAACGTTACTGGTTTGCTAGATCTACTCCTATTCTCTCAGCTTCTCGGTCTCTCACAGCTGTCCCTTATCTCTTCTTTCCTCCCTTGTGTAGCATTCAGTAATAAAACCTGTCTCTGTTTAGATTCCTTGGTTCAGACACTCAGTTGTCTTATCCTCTGTTTTCAATTCAGTGAAAAAATGCTCTTTGTTCCTGCTTTTCTCTCTCTGCGCTAGTCAGAAAAATCCCTGATTTATGACTTTAAAAAAAGCATAGAAATGAGAAAATAATCTACAGGGCAGAGATTTACATTGTATCTTCAATAAATTATCACCTGGACAAGACTAAGATTGATCATTTGTATAAGTAATCATACCCTGTCTTGTTTTTAACTGCACTTAATGTCTTTAAAATTTGACTCCTAGATCTATTTTAAGTATTTTTCTTCTGTGGTTTTGTCTGGTGTCAGACTAGGGTTGGAGGTTTGACAGGACCCAAAATCAGACTGAAGTTTAATTAAAAAAAAGTTCAACAGAAGCAAAAATCCAAAACATACATCCGCTAAAGTCCAAAAATATTGAAGGCCAGGAATACTCAAAACAAGGGGGCGAAGAAATGACGACAAACCAGCAAAGGCAACGTTCACACTGCAGGCCTTGATGCTTAATTCTGATTTTTTTGTGAGTTCCGATTTTTTTCTGTTGCTGTTCATATTTCCAAATAAATGCGACCTGTATGTGATCTCCTGTATGAACTGCAGTCATACAACGCAAGTGTCCCGCAAGCGCAGTAGAGGATGCAATGACGTCACAGGCCATCTAGCGGTCTTTTCCAACCATAACAACTCATTCTTTTCAATATGTTTAAACATAAGTACTGCTCTCCACATCATCATCTGCCATTGGTATTGTTTTTCTTGTCGCTTCTGCATAGCAAGATGCAGAATAGTGACCTTTGTCGGGTATTAATGTCGTTCACACACAGGTCGCATTTGAAAAGATCAGATTCGTTTCGGATTCAGGACCACACAGCCAAGTGGCCTGGGTCGCATTGGAAAAAATCGGATCTGTGTTGTTCAGACTGTCATGAAAAGATCAGATCCAGGTTGCATATGGGCAAAGAAATCGGATTTGGGTCACTTCAGGTTGCAGTGTGAACTTAGCTAAAGATTGACTGAACAGGAGGAGATTATATGGGAGAGAAACAAAGACCAGGCCAATTAGCAGATTGGGAGCAGGTGTGAATAGAGGCCAGAAGGGAGCTAGGGAAAAGGAGACTGACACAAGAGGGCAAACAGGAAATATCTAAAAACTCAAATGCTATCAAAAATTCCTAGAACACAAGAATTAAAAATAAGACCAATGAAAACTAAGAGATAAAACTAGAACAAAACCAAAACCACAACATCTTGTTTCTTTTATTTTTTCTTTACTGCACAATATCAGTTATGAAATAATAGCATTTATATAAACTCCACTAAATTATGTGCTTTTGCAATTAGGGTTGACTGCTTCTTTAAAGTGGTTGAAAACTATACTGTAAACAAAAAGACGATCTTGCAAATCTGGTTTTGTTTTGACTTTACATCATGGGATTTAATTGTTTTCCAAATTGTTGTTTGTAATTGAAAACTGGACTGATACGTTTCATTTCCCCTTAATTTAAGGTCACAGGAAAAAGGGGTGTAAATCTTCTGCTAAAGAAAAACAAACTAAAGAAGATGGCTTATGATCTTTTTTTTTAGCTTCTTTGAGAGAGTATTATACATATTGTGCAAACCTACTGCAGTAAGGTGGCTACGGGCTGTTTAAAAAAGCTTTACCCTGATGGTAGAGCTATGTTAGAGTTGAATTGAATGGATTAAGCTTTTGAAATGTTCAGACATGTGTTTTTTTTCTTTTGTCATGCCAGCATAAGTTTTTCATTATTAGTATTTTATTGTTCTAGGTCTTTTACTAACAATGGAGATCCTTCGCATTTAGAAGGATAACGATGTTGTTAGAACAAAACACATCTAGTATTAAATGTCATGCCCAAACAATCTTAAACCTCAATTTAACAAAAAGCTGAAGCAGTCATTTATTAGCTCATCATATTCTCCTTTTGTTGATGCTGCCAAGGAGCTCACATGCTGCCTGTGTGCCAACATATGAACTCCTTAACTTGACTTTTTTTCTCCCCCACAATCTGATCTTTCTTCTGTTTCTGAATAAAAACCTCTTTTTCTCCCCTTTTCTAGGCCTTCTCCTCACGTGCTTCCACACACATGCACACACTAAAGACACCTAATCACCCGAGAGCCAAGAGCATCGTCTCTCTGGCAGCAGTACAAAGAACACATGACCATGAATCCAAATGTACGGATTCCAGTCTGGGCTCCACATCAGGATGTTGGCCAGAAGTCACATTCTTTTTGTTTTTTTTTGTTCTTCCTTTCTTTCTCAAACTCTTACACATAGAACCGTTTAAACAATCTTTTACAATCAACAGTACATTTTAGTTTAGGTGATAAAAAACGGGTTGTTTCCGTTGTTTGCATGCATGCAGTAGGTTTTTTAAGCAGTTTTATTTCATTTTATATCAGAGATTCTCATCCTTAACTGAGAATGAGCTGAACATAAACCCACTGGGTGTTCCTGTGTGTATTTCACCGTTTACATGATTAGAAGTATCTGGTTTTACAAGAGCTTTCCCACTTACAAACCCCTAATACTGGTAAATACACTCACAATAAACAGAAAATAACAGTTCAAATGTTCTTTCCTGTTTGTTCAATGGCTAATGCTGATCTTCTATTGACAAAGACTCAATTTATGCAACTGGTGCCATGTTGTTCAGCCTAAAAGCTTTTATTTACATTTCGGCTTTGAGTGGTCCTAAATCTCAAAGCTTTTGCTCCTTCCTGTCTTCACATTTTTTTTAACCAATAGTTGTCTTATTCTTTAGATGTGGATGAGTGCCAGGCGGTACCAGGTCTGTGTGCAGGAGGAAACTGTATTAACACTGTTGGATCATACGAATGCAAATGCCCAGCTGGTCATCGTCAGAGTGAAACCAGCCACAAATGTGAAGGTGAGTCTCATCAACACCACAGCCATTTTTTTTTTCCTGTACTATTGTATGTCTGCCAATCTGAGGTAAAGAACAATTTCCAACAAAATAACATTTTGATCACTTATTTGGCATGAAATTTTATTTCTAGGCAGTAAACTGATCCCTGAATCTAACAAAATTAAATAATGTGATGTTATAGTGAAAGTAACACATCACATTATGACAGTAAAACAGTGAATTGCTCACCCTTCAATCCAATTAAAATGCACTACTCATGGTGATAGCACCTCAAATGAAACACAAATGCTTCAAAAACATGTTATTGAACAATATTATTGTTATTGCACAAGTATTTCTTTATTTCCATATGTTAAAATCTACATAACACATCGTTTTCAGCTTAGCAGCCTACATGGCAAGATTAGAAGCGGTGCAACAGCTTCTTTAGGCATGATATATATTATTATTAACACAATCATACAACTGTAGTTGTTATATTGAAAATTTTAGCAGTATAATCACTCATGCACACATGAGAACTTGAGTAACACGCCGTTCTTCTGAGAAGGCTTTTTCAGGAAAAAGCTCACTTGAGAGATGAGCTAAGAGAATAAAGTTTGATCTGGCTGCCTGTTTTTTACTCTAATTCATGGTTTAAGACTTTGCTCAACCTAGTTAGGTTCTTCCACATCAAAATCACTGATCCATGTCATTTTAAAAGGAAGAGGTCGTCCCAAAACTATTGCAAAGCACAAAAGTATCCTAAATGTTTCTGTGGGCTGAAGCATTAACAGTTCCTTTCAGTGAAGGTCAGTGGTTACATGCTTTACACTACTGCCTGTGATGCAGGATTTATTACACAGGTAGGATAAAACCATGATGGAATTCACTGAGCTCCAGAGAGCAACGTTTTCTTGCAGGAATGTTTTTTTACAAGCAGTCTGAATGTCTAGGGGCTTGATCTTATACAGCTATAGTCAGGGAAGTGGGTAGAATGTGGAGGGGTAATGATCTTGTCAAATCGTGTGTTTAGCATGCTTATGATATCCCATAGAATCTGATGTTTTGTAGACCTTTTTTAATCAGTCGTCAAACAGCCGTAGTGTAGAGTAAACACACATCCTAAAAAACCCTTTTAGAGTTTTTTTTTTCCACCTTTGGTGAGAAAAAAAAGTTTGTCTTTTGTAATGACCTTTTGTTTAAGCCTCTTCATGCATCCAATGCATCTTGAGACATGTTCCTCTCATTGTCAACTGTTCAATCGCTCCATAAAGCACCTTTAGATAGTGACAACGCAGAAATCACTTGCTCCAGTTGCCATTTTCGCCTTCTGTGTGAACATATCTTAAACAGCACCACAGATCCCAGCAACCATATTTCCTTCTAAATACAACCAAAATATCACAAAAAAAAAAAATCACAATTATTTCAGGTAATGATTTAAAATCTAATATAAGAAACAAAAAATGTGCCCAAAAGTAAATAAGATTTCTTTATATAATATTTTATAGAATTTTAAGTTGTATTAATTAGCCATGCGATCCATCATCTTTAGTGACTTAGCAGTGAGACATTTATGGACTGTTCACTTTTCAAAAGCTGTGGGTTTCCAGGGAACATCTTGACAAACCTCCATTTAAAATTTCACAATGTGTTAGGAGTTAAAGTTGTCTTGGGGTGTATAAACACAAGCACAGGGAAAGGTGTCTGCTCCTAGAGGAGGGGGTTCCCATTACAGTGTGTTGATTGGCTGGAATTTAAACAATCCACAAGCTAAACAGTCCCATGGTTTTCCAGGCAGGGGTCGCGTCTCTTAGACTGAGACTGATATGTTCTTATTCCTCTGGGAGGATTACAGAAAGCTCCTAAACAGTTTCAGCCTGCTGGGGAATAAAAAAGTCAAGGCCTGCATTGTATCCACGTATCAGCAATGACTAATTATCTCAATGTGACTTTTATGGACTTGTAGCAAAGCTGTTTGCTGTGAAAAAGTGTTTCCACCTTCAGATTCATGAGAAGCAATTACGATGACAAACTGGGCTAATTTATGTCTCTGGATAAAGGAGGAAATTGGGAGGATGACTTCTTTAAATTTGCTGTAGTCTGGGTTTCAGTTGTAGCCTTGGATTGGATGACAGTTTCCAGAGATGCTGAGCAGTGCTGAGTGAGATTTGGGTGTGGATATATTGGCAGAATAAAAACCCAAGTAAAATCTGAAATAAGTTAACCCAAAAGAGGACCGATCACTCTTAAATTTCGTTATGATAAAATTAAGGAAAATAAGGATTTTTTCTTCACACAGGGGCCACTTATAACTAATGAAACGAGGAATCTATATTCAGCTTCAACTAATAAGGTAAAATTAGTGGTTCTAGGTCAATTTCTAGAGTTGTCAGTTTTCTAACCTAATTATTCTATGCATTCCTACTGTATGTCACAGCATCCTTCCTCCATTTCATGCCCATAATCGCTGCATCAGAGATGGTGATTAGCTGCAATCTCCCCTCTCTTTAGGACCTGCATGTCTCCTGGACCCAGAAGTGTCCAGGAAAAAAATGCAGCTTACCCCTCCCACCTTGTACACAAAAATTGTTTCAGACTCTCCCCTCTATGCAACAAGCTATGATCCATCAGGACCTAAACCTCTCACCACACTCTCCTGCAGCTAGCCCCATTAAAAATGGTGTGGTCCCCCATGACACTTGGCAAATATTAACAGGATAATTAAGTGGATAATTTCTATAACTTATTTCACAGACATAAATTTACACATGCTAAGACTACTAAAATCCTTAATAATTTTGGAAAAAAAATGATATAATGGCTTCGTATAGATTTAACTCTATTAGTGGCACACCTGTGGAAAGCATTCAAATGCTGCTTTGTTGCCTGACATCATGACAAAAACAGAAATAAAAAAAATCAAGATACCAGGACAAAACTGCTTTATGCAAGTGCTTTATGACAATCTGGTACAATTTTCAGATTGTACCAGATTGTCCCACAATGTTAGACACTCTGCTCTCTATCATTAAATCAACAGATTTTATTTTACTTCATTACAACCATACAGATATACTTTAGAATTTGCTATTCTTTAAATGTTTGTATGTTTTTATACATTTCTATAATATCCTACACTTAAAGTTAATAAATGCCCAAGTAAGTTATTTTTAGGGGAAATTTAACAGGGAAAGCAGATATATTTTTTAAAGGCAGAAATTTTTAATTGCTGAAATCTGCCTCAAAACCGAGTGAAAACCTTCAGTCTCACAACTTAAACAGCCAAGGCTACAAAGAAAGACTGACTTAAACTTAGCCTGAAATAATGCCAGATTACTACAAACTAATTATTTTAATTTCAATATGATTATTTTTTATTTATGTTCATAAAATGTAATTAACTTAGTAATGATGTTTCGTTTTCTCTGTTCATTTAACTAGAACCACTGAAGGCAGAAAGGGTTCACTGTTTTTAAAAGGTTACAAAAACAAAAGCACAGTTGTGAGATTTTTTTCTAAGGTCTCGTACTTGCAGGAAACCCACGTTTAACGAAATCTTGAAAACAATCAAACCTCCAGTCTTTTGGGAAATGCTTTCATTGAAAGGTCTGATTTATTTAGCTAAAGACCACAAAGAGCCTCTCTGAGAGCACAAAACAATTTCTCTTTCTTTCTGTTACAGGTTCATACTGTTTTGTTATTTCATCTGAAAAAGAATCCATAAAAACCATGTAGAAATATAATTTGACAGTTTCAGAGACTAGTAATGATAGTGTTGTAAAGATGTCAGCGTCATTCCAAACTGATTTATTAGGTCTAAACTACCCCTTTATATATATATATATATATATATATATATATATATATATATATATATATATATATATATATATATATATATATATATATATATATATATATATATATATATATATATACCTTTATGCAGCAACAATAAATCCATTTAGAAATGTATGCTGATGACAGAAGTGCAGCTTTCCCATGACGTAATCCTGGTGCGCTGTTGCTGCTGCGGGGTTTATTTGGCTTCTGTCACTGCTGTCAGAGTGACGGGCCTGACAGCCATTAGTGCATACTGGATGCGGACACATGGCAGCCTTACATTATGTATTTCGTACTTAAACTGGGATGGACAACTAACTACTTTTTTCAAGCTCAGCTCACAGGAGACGCCTTCACCTGTATTACCTTAGGTTCAGTGCTGTAATTTTGTTAAGCAGTGGCTCAGTGCAGTTACACAAGGCATATTGTATAAATTCTGCACTTTGGGGAAACTTGAAACATTACACTTCCCTGAAAACCGTCTCTCAGAAAAATATAACCCCATGTCATCAAAAAGCCCCTCACACAGAGTGGGCCCCAGCCAAAGTCTTTGCATGAAGACTCTCTGGTATGTTTACATCACATAAGGGATGTTTAATTCTTTAGATTTAACACAATTTCTCCATTATGTTGAAATTTGCCAGTATTGCATATCTTATACCTTTTCTCTGGTATAACAATTTTACTAAGTTTGTCATCACATTTTACAGTAATACTCACAGCATTTGATTTACGTCTGGTTTATGTTCGACACGTCTGCGATGTCCAAATGGCAAAATTGTCATTTTAGCACCTACGCCTCTCCCTGCAGTGTCCACCCAAGAAAATTTGTAACCTCACAATAAAAACATGGTGGACGGGCGACAGCTCCTGCTGGCGGGTGTTTGCAAATAGAAACACCTAGTGTCATCTGACGATATGGCCAATAATAATCTCTACCATCAACAGATTGGGATAAACTATTGAAAAATAATATGCTGTCACCCATTGATGACATAGCGATGGTTTAAAAATGATAGAAACAGCTGTGTGTTTAACATCTACATGTTATGTGTTGTAAGCTCTGTGCTGTTCATGCCCCCAAGGCTCAATCTGTATATTAGAAGTATATTAGGTGACGTGGATCTTTTTAATTCGAGGAGTAAAAAGCTGCAGAGGTTGCGTCTCAGGGCACCATTTCGACCTGGTACGTAAATGCATCAAGCAGCCTTAAATTACGTGGGTCTGATCAGAGATACCTTATGCACTAATGCTTCTCTGATTGTTTGTATTTTGAATAAGGATACCTGCAAATTTTCCAAAGTTTTTTTCCTCTAATAAGATGTAGGGTTAAATATCTTAAATGTTGAGCTGGAGTCTTTTTGGCATTGTATCTCCTAGATTGTTGTATGGTAATTAACTAAGGCAAAGTTAACAGCTAAGACTTATTTTCCTTTTTTAAGTTTTCTGCTGTGCATGTTTTTTTTTTTGGAATGTCTAGAAACTCATGCCAGTGTGATCAAATGTCACAAACAACATGTGTTAAACAATATGACTTACTTGGAGTTTTCCAATTCAGGATTTGAACGGTAGGATAAAAACACAGTTTTACTGCGTCACGTTTTTTATATTCATATATATTTTTGGAGCATGCACAATATATATGACGGTAAATGTATAATATCAATGCTGCAAAAATACAGACTTAAGTTTCTAACTAACATTAATTGCAGGTTTTTCTATGAACATAATACATAGGTTATTGTCTCTCTTGATTATTCTGCTCTTAATGCATTAACAAGGTTAGAATAAATCGATAATGTTGGCTGGTTGTTTAGTGAAGTTAGATGCTGAGGCAGAGCCTAGTCATGCTGCTGCCAGCTCTCTGCTTGCCATCTCTTTAGCAGTGACGGATGGCTGAACCATTTGCAAACAGACACTTTTTCCTGGTTTCTGAGGAAAATATTTGTGACTTGCTTCTAGCCATCTGTTCGGCAGTGCTCAGGAATGCATGGAAGAGGGAAAAAATGTGTTACCCTGAGCTTCATATGGCAAAAGAGAGAAAACTCCGCTTGCACTGGCACATCAAAGATACTTTAAGAATAGGAACAGCATGACAAAAAATGTTTGAACTAAACCATACAGTGGTTTATTATCTTAGTAACAATCTTTTTTTTCCTGGTTTTGTTGGGGTGCTACCTTCCCTTTTTAATTTAACTTCTCTTTGGCTGTAATAGAATAACCAAACCGTTTACAATTTCAGATATTGATGAATGCAGCACCATTCCTGGTGTGTGTGATGGAGGAGAATGCACCAACACTGCTGGTAGCTATGTCTGCAACTGTCCACGAGGCTACATCACCAGCACAGATGGCTCCAGATGTGTGGGTGAGTCACCCATCAAATTACTCTTTTTCTTTTCTTGCGTATTTCCAGCTAAATGCTACACATGTGGCTGGAATTTCTCCTTTACAGCCGTTTCCTGAGAATAGAGTCTTGATGAGCAGACCTGTGGTCACCATGTGCAAACACACATACATGTACTGTATGGCTTTGACTGCAGTAATCTACTCTAACGTTAGTGCTCCCCTATGAAACACTACCAGGTACTAATATATTTCTGCAGTTCTCCTCCATTATGGAACCTATAGTTAAACATACCCAGTTTATTTCACACAGTCAAGATTAGATTAAAACAGATAATTCATGGAACCCAAAACTTTTGTTTTTGTTTTTCCATGCTGTATTTGTGTTAATTCTCACTGAAGGCTACTACCTAGGGAGCATAACCTAAAGGAGAGTATCCTGGATAGAAGCCTCTGAGATATTCCTTGCTAAGGTTAAAGATGCGGCGATATACTGGTAGTACAGTCGTTGCTTCAGCTGAGGTGGTTCTGACATCTTATCAGGATACCTCTTGGGCACTTAGAGATTATCTTCATTTCCAACTTGCAGACGGTGATGCAGACCCATCAGCATATCACCTTAGGAGGTCCTATGCTCCACATATTCCTGAAGATTATAGCTATTCGATTTGATCTATTGTCCACAAAGGTCCCTTTGAAGTGTGTGATGGACCGAGCAGTAAGGACAGTCAGGCACAGGTTTATGTTAGAAAACAGGGTTTGTATTCATGTGGTATGGTCCAAATCGACTCAGCCCTTTGGCCACCTGCTGGGGTCTGTTTCATGAAGCAGGTTTAACAAATTCAGATTCAAATCCGCAACTCTAAATTAATCTAGCCTAAAGTTGGGAACTCTGAGTGTTCGGTTTCACAACGGCTGCCATCAATTAGTTCTATCAATTTTAACTAGATCCACATAGAGTTAAGAACATGCCCAACAAGTATGAAAAGCCGTTATCAGTGGACAACTCAATTCGACGAGTCACCATGACAACAAGCAAAAGTAAATGTATATTTCACCCCACTGGAACTAGAGATTTTAATGCAGAAATGCATAATATTAAAACAGAGAATTTAGAAGACAGAGAAACATTGCTAAATCTACAAAGGAGAGGAAGATGGCAAAGGAGAAGATTGTTGCTCTGGTTAATGTGTAAGTTTATAAGAAGTAGGCCAATTTTACATTTATTCAAAGCACTCTTCTCTCTGTTGTTCCATTTGTAGATCACTGTAATAATATAATAATATACTTTCTAAATTACATTTTTGTGGCAGAAACTGCATTTTAGAAAGTAAAAAAAAATTATACTAGTAAGAATCAAGTTTTATATATATAGAACTGTTTACACATTTTAACTGGCCATTCTAACATTTATTAGCTTGACTGAATATGTAAAATTGGTAAGCCTGCTTCGTAAAACAAATACATTGTAATGGTGATGAATATATTAATTATTTTATAATTATAATAAGATTGCTCTGCAAATGAAACCCTGTATGAAAAAAAACTAAATTACATTAAGTGTGTTTTTTACCACATCTCTGTGTCTGTAAATGCAACCATTATAACGTGTTAAACAAACAAACAAAAAAACTTTAAAAAAAAGCAGATTTTCTTTATGAAAGTTTGAATTGCAGGTAACATTGTACAATTTCTATGTTAAAATGTATCCTAAATTTCAATTCGACATATGGTTCATCTATATTTGTTCAGCAAAAATCTCAAAGTGCTCAACAATCTATCTGGATTAGGCTTGCTTGGTTCATGCATAACTTTGCACAATAAGGCGTGTGTCAATAAAACCCAGCTATTTCCCTGTTTACCCAAACGTTGCTCATCAACCATTCTAATATCGGATCTTGAACTTTCCGTGTCAACAAGCTATGAAGTATTACTGGAAACATGAACTTTAACTGGCAGCTGGGTTCGTCCTTTTTGGCAGCTTGGAATTAGTTGGAGACAGCTTCTTAACAAGAGACACAATGTTCTTGTTATTTTTTTCTAAAAAATTAAAGACAGAAAAAGAAAGATGACACAACAAGAGTGTCTGCTTTGATTTAAACAGTAGAAAAGCCTGGTCAAGTCTTTGTTATTTGTAATCAAATTATCACCGAGCTAAACACCTCAAGTGATTTACAATAGAGTGCTGTTGTATATTTTGGATATGAGCTAATTTCCATCTCCCTTTGTGTTCCATTTAGTCTCCAAAGCTAAGAGCTTTAAGCAATCTCCCACTGAGCTCATTTTTTGTTTCTGCCCTTTATTTGCTCACTTCCTCTTTTTTTTTCTCCCTCTTCTGTATTTCATGGATAACTAACATGTGGGCAACTAAGGAAAGGCAAAAAGAAAAACCGACCGTATAAGCAAATTAAACTGTAATCTTCCTTTACCTCTCTGCTCAAATGGATTTAATTTAAGTCATCGTCATCATGAGAAAACCCAACTGACTATAAATTCACCCACTCTGTTCCAGCTATCCTTAGCTATGCTTACTGCTCCGTCATTCTAACAGGACTTTCTGTGGTTTGCTTACATGCTGGTGGATGCATATGGGGAATGCACCATTATACGTAGGTTTGCCTGTACATGTGTATGTGCACAGTTCTATATAAGCTCCCAGACATAGCACAGCCCCTTCTATTTAATCTAATTGGCAGGAATTGCTCCACATGGAACTGATTAATTCCAGACTGCTGGGTTATTAGTGGGTTAATCGACTTGCGCCCCTCCCTCCTGTCATTCACTTTTCTTAGTATTTTTTCTTCTGCACCGTGAACCTTTCTTTCGGTTTTCAGGTTGTGCTCAAAGATAACCTACTTCTGTCTTTTTGTGTTTTCTATAATTGTAAGGTTATGCCCAACTGCAACTTAATTTTCTAATATTGCTGAGCACCAGCTCCCTCTCTTGATCCCACTGACCCTGACCTAGAAAAGCGTAACAAATACGACCCCTTTTTGGGGGCCCTCTAGATGTTGGTATTTAGGTGAGGCCCTAAGTACCCTTGCTGTTGAGATTCTATAAAAAGGCTTCCTCCGTGGGGACCATGGATAGGGCAAGCAAGTCAAAGAGCTTTTAAGAGTTTTATAGAGTAGGCTCTGTTTTAGGTGCGTAAATGAATGTAACCCAACAATCACAACAATACAGTATGTTGCAAACTAGTTCATAACTAAAGACATATTTGATCAACTAAAAACTATGTGATTATATATGGTAGGAAACACCAAAGAGCAAATACTTGTGAATTCAAAGCAAAACCGAGGATTTAACAGTTGCTTTTTTTTTTTTTTTTTTTTTACAAAATGTTTTATTTTTGTTCAGGTTTTGGTTTTAATCTGTACTTTTGGTTGTTCTCACACATAAACATGCCTCGATATATTTTTCCATCAACTGAAGCAGGCTTTTCTGCCCCTGCTTAACAAAAACATCCCCACAGCATAATGCTTCTACCACTATGTTTCATAGTGCGCATGGTTTGTTCAGGGCATTGTACAATTTTTCTGCCACAAAAGCATAGATACCACAAAAAGAAAAATGTGTTCACTCGTTGCAAGCCTAATTTGATTTATCTCTTTAAATTTTTGTTTCATATGCTAGATTATCTTATCATCTGTTTTTAAATTTTGCTGTTTATTTTCTTCCCTCTGTTCCCAGATCAGCGTGTGGGCACCTGTTTCTCTGCCCTTGCCAATGGTCGCTGTGCAGCAGAGCTAAATGGCCAGTACACAAAAATGCAGTGTTGCTGTGAAACAGGACGCTGCTGGGCTTTGAGCCAGATCCCAGAGATGTGTCCTGTCAGAGGTTCCGGTGAGCATAAACCATACACAGAGCAGAGAACATTAACAATTCTTAAGTAAATCCTAGCAGAGGCAAGGCTATAGACAGACAGTCCAAACCTCCCGGTCTGCTTCCATGATAGTTTTTTCCCGATTTCACATTGTTATCAACTGAAGCCAGTGAAGAAAGTGGATATGATTTTTAACTTTATACAGCCAAATTTCCCACACAGCAAACTGTTCTGGATAGACGTAAGAAAGAAAATGTTGCCTTCTGTATAAATTATCTGAAATAATGGTTGAATCTTGTTTTAATGGCAGTTGGAGCCCACTCAGTGGAGTTACCTCAACCTCAAGTTGAACCGGTTTGTTTTATGCATGAATGTTGAAGCAAACTGCTGAAAGCAAACTCTATCCTTTTTTTTTGTCTCTTTCCCTATAAGATGAGTTCAGGCGTCTGTGCATTGTGGGAGTTCCACAAGGACTCCCTCACCCCTTCCCCAACGGATACTTCCCCAGCCACAATGGAAACTTTGGATTTAAGCCTCCCAGTATACCTAATGGAAATGGGAATGGTAGGCCAAATATCAATGGAGGAGGGGACACCTTTGGCGATAATGGAGGGACTTTTGGTGGCAATGGAGGACATATAAGTATGTTTAATAAAACCAGTAACAGAAAGTGTTTTATCCCCATCCTTTGTATCCTCTAATAAAGCTTCATTATCTGTACTTAAATAATTTTTGTTTTGTTTTCTGTTGTGTTTTCTAAGGCTCTGTTTCTGTGAATGACAGCATTGATTTTTGCCAACATTTTACCAATCTTTGTTTAAATGGACGCTGCAACCCAACACCTGGGAGCTATCGCTGCGAGTGTAACATGGGATACAAGCAGGATGTTCGGGGGGAGTGCATTGGTGAGAAGCATACCCATGCAGTTTGAACTGAAATATAAAACCAAACATAATGCAGTCAGTGAGAGTCATAAGTTTATTTGATGCACCACAGTGCCATCTCCTGTAAGTTCAAGGAATTTGATGAACCTCCTTTGATTTTCTTTCTATTTTCTAACATACATCTTTAGATGAGGATGAGTGTCGGAATAAGCCATGCACCAATGGAGACTGTGTCAACACACCTGGGTCATACCACTGCAAGTGTCATGAGGGATACCAGGGCACCCCTACCAAACAGGCCTGCATCGGTACATCTGTGAATGCAGTCAACGGCCACTAAATGATCATGCTAGAATGCAAATATTAAATAAAAGCAAATAACAGACATTCTCACCTCTTTGCAGATATTGACGAGTGTATTGTAAACGGAGTGATGTGTCGCAATGGCCGCTGTGTCAACACGGAGGGCAGCTTCCAATGTATCTGCAATGCTGGCTTTGAGCTCTCTCCAGATGGGAAAAACTGTGTTGGTGAGCGAGAGCGGATGCAAAAACAATGCTGCACTTTACATAAAAGCTTCATGAAAATCATCAAACGTTTCTTGGTTTTTGCCAGATCACGACGAGTGTGCCACTACCAACATGTGTCTCAATGGCATGTGCATCAACGAGGATGGCAGCTTCAAATGCATCTGCAAGCCTGGCTTCTCTTTAGCAACCAGTGGCCGGTATTGCATTGGTATGACTTAGCAAGTATAAATTAAGCACAAAGATTTTAAAAGGGTTATCCTGAAATAATGTTAATCCAATACCAGTGGTGTCATTTAATTGTCTTTTGTTTTAGAAGAAATTGTTAAATTAACAATTTAATCATATAAAATTTGCTTTGGAAGCTTTGAAAGTAGCTGCCATTTCACTGTATTTGTCCAGAGTAGTCACAGCAACAAATAAACATATTAAGATGAATTTTCAGTCAGTTTTAGATCAATGGGCATGGTGGGGCCAGTGCTTTTAATGGGGATGTAAGCAAAAAATAAAACATAAAGAGCAGACAAAAAAAACAAAAACAAACAACAATAGTAAATACTTGGGATTTTAATGTCTGATGTTCTGGTCTGCTCATGCACCCTCTCTCTATCAGACATTGACGAGTGTCTGACTCCTGGCATCTGTATGAACGGTCGCTGCATCAACAGTGAAGGGTCCTTCCGCTGCGAATGCCCACCAGGCCTGGCCGTTGACGTCGATGGAAGAGTGTGTGTGGACACACACATGAGGACCACCTGCTATGGCACTATAAAAATGGGTACATGCTCACGTCCCTTTCCAGGAGCAGTGACCAAGTCTGAGTGCTGCTGTGCTAACCCCGAGCATGGCTTTGGAGAGCCCTGCCAACCCTGCCCATCTAGAAACTCAGGTAGTAACTTTAAGTCAAAATAAAATGCAGTAAAGAAGAATCGTATTTAAAGTGTTTGCTGTTTCATTTGTGTTGTTCAGCTGAGTTTCAGGCTGTATGCAGCGGGGGTATTGGTATTACCACTGATGGAAGAGGTAAGTAATTTTCTTTAGAAAAATTCTTACTTCATTCATGATTATCTTCAACATCATTTGGGTTTCATTTGATGATCTCTTAGACATCAATGAGTGCGCCTTGGACCCAGACATCTGCCAGAACGGTGTTTGTGAGAACCTCAGAGGAAGTTACCGCTGCATCTGCGACATTGGCTATGAGTCTGACACAAGTGGAAAGACCTGCGTTGGTGAGTAGATTTTTGATGGCCACTGATGGCCAGGTAATTACTGTATATTTCTACATATGGTGTACTTTTTTTTTTCTATGTTAAAAATTATCTTAAATAAAGATTAGATTTCTATTATTTTTAAAATTACTCATTATACTACCGGTAGTTTAAATAAAGAGAGTTGTTCTAAGGCTTAAAGGTATAATGGAGGATGTTCTTTTTCCGGGTTGATCATCAGAATAAGTGGTCCTCCTAATTGTCAATCATTCTGGTTATATGTTTATGTAAAGCCGCTCTACGTGCTCGTCCCCATTTTCACTTACTTTCTGACATACAGTAGTGGAAAAAATGCAAATCTACTTTTGGAAAGTAAGCTTGTATGAGTGATGCAAACAGCAACTTTTAAACAGAGCGTGCACGAGGAGAAATGGGGTTGTGCATGCTCTTGCATGTGTTTAATAGGCATTTCCCCCTAGTGATGAAAGAAGGTGATGATGATAGAAAAACAATGCAAAGAAATCACAATGATGTTAAAAGTTATTTATTTCTTTTTTTGGTAGACATTAATGAGTGTCTAGTGAACCGACTGCTCTGTGACAATGGACTGTGCAGAAATACACCGGGCTCCTACACATGCTCCTGTCCTACAGGATTTGTCTTCAAACCTGATTCTGAGACATGCGAGGGTAAGCTCTCACTCACATAAAGTCTTATTAATTAGTTTCCCTATCTGCTTTTATCTATTTATGGAAATAAGTTGCTGCTGGATTTGATACTGGATGTGTTGGGTTATTTGAGACGTGAAACATGAATCAGCAATTTTAAGTGTTTGTCTCTGCATGTCTTAGATATAAATGAGTGTGAGTCCAGCCCATGCATCAATGGACTATGTCGCAATGTTGCCGGGTCTTTTAACTGCGAGTGCGCCCATGGCAGCAAACTGGACTCTACAAACACCATCTGCGTTGGTAAGACACTTTTTTTGTGACACTTTTTTATGATCAGCACTGTTGAACACATGCAAAGCGTGTTTGAAATGACAAGAGAAGAGCTAAAGAAGAAATCTTGGTGTTTGTAATTCCAAAGTATTGATTTTCAAAGTCTTTGATCTGCAAATTTTTGGTTTTAGTTGATTTTGAATTCCCCTTAAGAACTAAGCATAGACCTATGGAATGAAAAAACTAATCTTTATAGACTGTATATGTAAAGTGTTTCATATCACAATATACTTTTTTCCAAACTGATTCAAGGCATTTACATAACTTAACCTTTAGCCTCAGACAGAATGATTAAAGAGTTTAACGTGATACGACTGAAGTTTATGTGATAATGTTAATGTACCAGGGAACTGTTTTGATCAGCAGGTCTGGCTGGTTTATATTTTGTTTTCAACAAACATAGGAAGAAAATCACCTGGCAAATGTTTTATATCTGAAATGTGCTCACCACATTTGTTAGCCTGTTGTTTAAGCCTTTTGGTTGGGAAATCCTAACTGTAAACAGAGTAGTTTGTTTCCCTGAAACCCACCCCAGGACACTTTAAATCACGTTTTCTCTCTTGTTCTGTGGCTCCACAGACAGCATGAAGAGCACTTGCTGGCTCACCATTCAAGACAACCGCTGTGAGGTGAACATCAACGGAGCCACGCTGAAGTCTGAGTGCTGCTCCACCCTGGGAGCAGCCTGGGGCAGCCCCTGTGAACCCTGCGAGATTGGTTTGTTTATTTATTCATAAAACATTTCCTCATAAATGATTTTTTAGTTGTTATGTAATGACATTTGCAAGAAAGAAATCTGAAAGATTAACTCTTATTTTTTTGGACACTTTTCTTTATATTACACATGATGGTGAAGATTCCCAGTCATCCAGGTCATAGTCAGTCCAAAAAAGAAAAAAAAATAATCCAGTGGACTTTGTTTCCAAGTTTGAAGATGTTTTGCTTCGTCAACGTCAGAAATAGCTTCTGAGGGCCAGAATGTTCACATTCTGGACAAAGAAGACAGGTGGTTTGAGAAAGGCGTGAAGGAAACCATCTATGTGAAGAAATAAAAAACAAACTTAAACAGAGGACGACTCAGGTTTCAGCTTTCTAAAACCAAAAAAATGCAGCGATAGAGTTTATCCTTTCCCACTATTACCGCAACCCCTAACCCCCTTCCAGGGGAAAAGAACATCTAGCTTGTTCAGCCAGGCCAGCAATTCCCCCTAACAACCCCCCTTTCAGAGACATAGACAGGTATCAGGTAATGACGGCTATCAAAGAACCCAAACGACTCTCCATTCCTAAGAGCCAGACCTGTTTGTCCAGTTAAATTTGCCTGTTTTCTAAGACAAAACAAGACTTTGTTTTTGGTCCACTCTAAAAAGCCTTAAACTCAACACTATTTATGACATTTTGAATTGAAAAAAACTTCCTGGATGGGAAGCAAAAAGAAATATTTGTTGAAAAACAAATGATGCAACCCAGTTTCAGTATATTTAACTTTTTTATATTCAAGACAATATTGCTTTTTTTTTTTTTTCTTTATAAGAAAGTCATTTATTGTCATCCTCTAAATGAACCACTGTGTAGGAGGGGTGAGTTAGCAGAGAGCAGCTAATGTCAGCTCTCTGTTGGTGAGGTCACATCCCAGGCTAAGCCCCTGGAAAAAATCATATGCAGTCAACCCTTTTTAAACTCAGGACGGCAACAAACAGGCGATTTTAGACACAAAGAAGGACAACACAAATGTGTTGTGATTTTTTCAAATAATAACACATGTAGACACTACTATTAGAGGTCTAGGGGTATTTCCTAAGTTTATTTTAGGGGTAAGTTGAAATTTTTATACACAAATACACACAGAGACTTTACATAAAGCAGTATCTAGTACTGTAAATATTGTAACAATTTAAATAAGAGATATTTATATATTCTGGATTAGGGTTGTCAAAAGTATCGATACTCAAAAAAGTATCGATACTGAAATGTTGTATCCGGATACAATACTCGTTTTCAAAAGTATCGATACAGTGCTACCACCAGTGGCACCTAAGCAGTCAATCATCTAAAGTGCAGAATAGAGGAAAATGCACTTTCAGAACACTGTGTGATTGAATAATTCTTTGCACTTTTCAGTTTCAGACATTTTTTTTGTAAGCGGTGCAGCTGCTGAGAATTATTTTTGTTCCATAACCGGTTTGGCTAGTGTCATTGTTATGTGTGCAAAGCATAGCCAAGGAAGGAACACTTAATTTTAATTTTATAAGTTTTTTTATCAAGCTTGCTTAATATTGTGCACAGCATACAACCTTTATTGTGTTTTATTTATTAATGAAAATATTTATGTAGAATTTTGGAGTCTTTGTTTTTATCCTTGTGGTATCGAAAATGGTATCGAGTATCGAATATTTTCCTTAGTATCGGTATCGAGTTGAAAAGTTTAGTATCGTGACAACCCTATTCTGGATACAGTAAATAGTAAAATAACGTATGTTTTTTCCCTAGACACCGCTTGCTCTCGAGGATTTGCTCGCATGAAAGGCCTTGTCTGTGAAGGTAGGTGTATTTCATATCGCTATGGGATGTGATGACCTAGTGGCCCCTTCTGAGCAGGTCTTTTTTTAAATGAGAAATGGTCCCCAAGGGGGTTTTGTAGCATAAAGTATATAGATTTTTATGCATTCGTTTCAGAAGTAAATGTGATTTCCAAACGTTTCTCTCTGCAGACATTAACGAGTGTGAAGTGTTCCCCGGAGTGTGTACGAATGGACGGTGTGTGAACACTCAGGGCTCATTCCGCTGCGAGTGTGCTGCAGGCCTGACTTTGGACAGCAGTGGTCGCACATGTGTGGGTAAGAGGAACTTAGATGATAAAACCGGAGGTAGTTTAAACCTAAATGCAGAAATCCTCATTATTTTTGTGAACTCTGTCCAGACATGCGCAGTGAACAGTGCTATAAGAAATGGCACGAGGATGAGTGCGGTGAGCCACTACCAGGAAGGTATCGTGTGGACATGTGCTGCTGCTCCGTGGGAGCTGCTTGGGGGATCGATTGTGAGGAATGTCCTAAAGAGGGAACGCCTGAGTTCAATACCATCTGCCCCAGGGGGCGGGGCTTCGCTAATAGAGGAGATATTCTCACCGGCAGGACCTTTTACAAAGGTACATAAAAATTTGTAGATGAACCGGGCTACTGTAGGATGTTGTAGAAATCGACTGTATACATTAAAGCAATGTAAATGAGTTATAAATCTCTTTTTTAATGTGTTCTCTACAGATGTGAATGAATGTAAGGTCTTCCAGGGGCTGTGTACTTATGGAACCTGCAGAAACACAATTGGCAGTTTCAAGTGTCGGTGCAACAACGGCTTTGCTCTCACAGCTGAGGAGAGGAACTGCACAGGTTTGAACTGGGTGGCTGCAGCTCTGAATGAGATGTGAGGTGAATAAAATGATCCCATTAAATCAAATAAAAAATGTCTGTGTTTTCTGCTGTGTGCCTTACTTTTAGATATTGATGAGTGTCGAATCTCCCCCGACCTGTGTGGTCATGGTACATGTGTCAACACACCCGGCAGTTTTGAGTGCGAGTGCTTTGAAGGCTACGAAAGTGGCTTTATGATGATGAAAAACTGCATGGGTACGTTTGAACTAGAGAGGATACTGTCTGAGCCTTTTTTTTCTATTTGTATCACTTTTGAAATCGTTTTTATGGCTGTTTTTTAATCAATGACAGACATCGATGAATGTGAGAGGAACCCCCTGTTGTGCCATGGAGGAACCTGCATGAACACAGATGGAAGCTTTGAGTGTGAATGTCCCACAGGATATTTGCTCAGCAGTGATGCATCTGTTTGTGAAGGTAAGCAGATATGCACTAAAAAATATTCTTAGTAAATGATGTTGATTGTTATGGCACGTAACTAAAGCAAACCAGATTTGTTGTTTTCCAGATTTTTTATGTTATATAAGGCAGGTAAAAAAAAAAAAGGATTTACATGCAAAAAGTTAGTCCTTATTAAAGGATGGACTGGATAACCAGCATAAAGATAATCAGCCTGTGGCTCTGCTTAGGTTTGAGGACAACCAGTTAACTGTGGGCTGGACACTGCTTTGGGTTTTTCTTTAGGAAGCAACTGGACTTTAGAGAAGAGCATGTGCCAAATTCTAAAAAGGGTTTTAGGGCAGCTCAACCACAATCCATTCAGATTTACAGTATACTGTTTTTCTCACCAGCCTTATAAGCACTGGTTTACAATAGAATGAGATGAAGAAACAAACTGAACAGAAAGTATTGACTTTTCTCATTAGTAGTTTTTTTTATCCTTGTTGATCCCGAGAGATAAATTCTCCAAAACAGATGTTTTTCTTAAATGTTTTTAAATAAAATTGCTTGTTTTTTCATTTCTTATCCTTTAATTTTCAAATGTCTTATTTTTTTGGTTGCTTTGGCTCTAACAGGTAATCATTTCCCTGTCAAAAATATCCACACTGCATCAATTTTAATCCATATGCTTGAAAGCTTTTGCTGGGAAGTAGTACGTTTTCATTTTTTAGTCGAGTACGTTATCCAACACGGCTATATTACATATTACATTTCATTATTCTTAATAATATTTTCACTGGTCCTAAGCAAAAATGAAATGTTTAGAGGAACTGATATTTTATGTTTTAATAAGCTGTAAGGTAAAATTATTAAATAACTTAATATATGTTAGATTCTCCTGTGCAATAAATCTAGAGAACAGATTGGTTTCCCTCTTTAAGTTGAACTAAGTAACTTTCAATGAAATTTATGAGATATTACGGTGAAAACTGGTATGGATCCACTAAGGATAAATTAATTGCAAAGTACTCAATGCCTGAATTGCTAAAGCTTAAGAAATGATTGCAAATACTTTTTTAAGTGTTAAATGCTTTAATTTGAATATTCTCACTTGCTTCCTATGCAGACATGAATGAATGCCAGCTGAGTGACAACTTGTGCAGAAATGGCGAGTGTGTCAACATGCCTGGGACCTATCAGTGCTCCTGTAACATGGGATATCAGGCCACACCTGACAGACAGGGCTGCGTTGGTAAATAGAAGACTTCATCTGATATTACACAGCTTTTTGATAGAAGCTGAAATAAATTCTACTTTTTGCATTTTGTTTGTTATTTTCAGTCTCAGCTTTGAGACTGAGATGTGAATGTCCGTCTTGTTCATAACGGTAATTTCTCCCAGATATTGACGAGTGCACCATTATGAATGGTGGATGTGAGACCCACTGTACCAACTCTGAGGGTAGTTATGAGTGCAGCTGTGGTGAGGGATATGCCCTGATGCCTGACCTCAGGACTTGTGCAGGTAATAAAACACTAGATATGCTTCACTTGTTCATTATATGAGGAATATTTGGCTACAGTGGGATTATGTGTTAAATAATTAAAATATCCTTGCTGTTTGGTAGATATTGATGAGTGTGAAGAGACTCCAGATGTGTGTGATGGAGGCCAATGCACCAATATTCCTGGGGAATATCGCTGTCTGTGCTTTGATGGTTTCATGGCTTCCATGGACATGAGGACCTGTACCGGTGAGGGCATAATACTATACTTAATTTTTTTCTCAAACCCTTTATTTTTTTTCATATAGATTCAGACATGTAATTACTGTGTAGTTTTCTATGGGACTATCTCTGTCAGACTTACTTTATATCACCCTAAGCTGTATTCATGAAACTAAGCTTGTGTAACCAATCTTTGTCTCGCCCTGTCTGCCCAGATGTGGACGAATGTGATTTAAACCCAAACATCTGTCTCCATGGTAACTGTGAGAACACTAAGGGCTCCTTCATCTGCCACTGTGAGCTGGGATACTTTGTCAAAAAGGGATCCACAGGCTGCACAGGTAAAAACATGGATACACATCAGCAGAGAGGAAGTGTCAGTTAAGGTCTTAATCCAAGTGTTGAAATCGTTCAATTTTCATCTTTATTCTAGCTCTATTATATTCATGTATCAAAAAGATCATCTTCTGGATATTAATACAATTTTTATTTATACCTGTGCATATTTATGTTTGTTTATTTGTTGTTTAAAATTGATCTTCTAAATTTGGTTAATAGCAAGTGTGTTAGCATTTCAGTATTATAACTGTAAATCAATGGCTTTTAAAGCATGGCCTGTAAGCCCTGGACTGGAGTTCTGCAGCAGTTCAAGAAAGATGCAGATTATGCTCCTTATCACAGTTAGGTTATGCAAATGTTTTATTTATTTATTTATTGTTTTTAGTTTTTATGGCACCAGTGGCTCATTTTTATGGACAGTAGATTAGAATTATCTTTATCTTCAATATAAACCAAAATAGACCCCCTTAGTTGTGTTTGAGGTGAAAAATGAATGGCAATTTCATGGAGTAAGAGACACCGCTGAATTCATGCGTCTATGAACAGGATAACAATTCTCTTTGATTGAAAAATTGAAGATGAGTCTGTAAAAGCATGTCTATTACTTCCATAAACTAAGAGTAGGTTTTACTTTTACAAAAAAACTATTGTTTTGTGTAAAAGTAAAACGCTAATACTATATAAATGAATCACACATAATTAAAAATAACAAATCAGAACTGTTTTTGTTCATATTTTTGTAATGTAAAAGATTCTAACACTATAAAATAGAAAAGATATCTGTATGTGACACCCAGGTGGGTAGTGCATGTGGTTTTGTGTTTATATAACATAATTTGTGAGATGTAATCGAATCCTGTAGTGCTTCATCTTTATTGCTATTACCGATGCACCTCCGTCTTCAGATACTTTTGCTGACACCTTCAGAAACTTCAAATCTACTTTATACTGATGAGACTGCAGTGATTGTTTTTTTTCTTTAAAGTTATATTGGATTAAAGGTTTGTTTTGCGACCTCAGCTTTAAAACTGTTTTTCTTCCTCATGCTGTTTCCTTCTTTCAGATATTGATGAGTGTGAGATCGGAGCTCACAACTGTGACATGCATGCCGCCTGCATTAATGTGCCGGGAAGTTTCAAGTGTCGCTGTAGAGATGGTTGGGTGGGAGACGGCATCAAATGTGTGGGTGAGTAGGGGATCAGATCATCTTTGTCGTCATTTAAGTTGGTAGATCAGATAATTAATTTCCCCAATAATAATTTAGAATTACTTATTTGACTAATTTAGTCTAAATCTTTGTTTTGTTTTCAAGACTATAGTGAAGTGTGTTTTTGTAACCTTTAATTTTTTTCCCTTTAGATTATGATGAATGCGCCTCAGAGGACCATAGTTGCCACCTTAATGCAGACTGTGTCAACACACCGGGATCATATAGGTGTACATGCAAAGATGGCTTCAATGGAGACGGCTTTTCGTGCTCGGGTAAGTAAACTGCTCTGATGGTAAATGACCATTAAATAGTAGGTATGGTAAAATATTCTTTATATCACATCCCCTTCCTCTTAAACAAAAAAAGACCTTATTTCTGTCATTAAAAATTGCTTGTTTGTTGTAAACGTAGATCCAAACAATCAATTCTAAATTATTTTGAGTTTAGGGAAAACTTTTTTTTTTTTTTTTTAAAGTGATGAGATACAGTAAGGTTCCAATAATTTGTATCTTTTGTTCTATGATTGAATCATATTTCTGCAGATTTCGTCGGGTGTGATTTATTATCTAATATTGCATTTGTTTGCTTTGTGTAAGACATGGATGAATGCGCAGACAATGTCAACCTGTGTGAAAACGGACAGTGTCTGAATGCCCCTGGAGGCTACCGCTGCGAGTGTGAGATGGGCTTCACTCCCACAGAGGACAGCAAGGCCTGTGAAGGTGCAACACCTATTCTGCAATGCTCTCTTCTTTTTTCTGTTTTCTTCAGTAGTGTAGCATATATAATCACTTCCTGCCTACTTTTTCCACAGATATCGATGAGTGCAATTTCCAGAACATCTGTGTGTTTGGAAGTTGTGAGAACCTCCCAGGAATGTTCCGCTGTGTTTGTGACGTAGGCTACGAACTGGACCGCAGTGGAGGGAACTGCACTGGTAACTATTAAAGAACAGTACACACTCGTTTTTTAATGAGTTTAACTTGTGTCTGTTATATTAGGTTTAAGGCTTAAATAATCAAAGTAAATCCATGTGGCTTTGAAAAAATGACTGCAGGATTCATTTCAATAAACTACTATGCCAACAGCCAGTGCTCTACAGCTAACTTCTGTTGGATTATTAGGTTTTTGTGACAATATATTTATAAAGATAATTTTCTAAATTGCAAAACTATTGGCACGCTCAATAAAATTGCCAAGCTGATGTTTCTTTCAGAGATGAGAGCTCTTTGTGTGTCTTGCAGATATCAACGAGTGTGCTGACACTGTGAATTGCCTCAATGGAATCTGTGTGAACACAGAAGGGAGCTACTTGTGTAACTGTCCGCCTGACTTTACACTCAACCCCACAGGAGTGGGCTGTGTTGGTGAGTAACGCTCAAGTCAGACTGCAAATAAAAAGATTTAACAGTGACCACCCAAATACACTCTTCAAAATGATGAGGAATAGGTGAAGTTTAAGTCTGTCAACCAGAATAGCAAATTATGATTTTTTTGGAAAAAATAAATGATACAGAGTAGTAAAAATATGAAGATAAAACTAAAATTATATTGATAGACATTCAACTTTTCTTTTAATGGTTAATTTAATCTCAAAGTTATGCAAACTTTTGACTTTTGTTTAATATTTTCTATATTTACAAATCAGGTGTCTTCACAGGCAAACATGATTCAACCAATATTTGGTTTCATTAGTTCCCTAAGATAGAACACCTTCAATATCCGGAGTGTTGATGGTGACATGTTGTTGCATGTTAAAGTGTTCCTAGAGATACAGTTTCAGGCATAAGACACAAGAATAAAGCCTGCCACCTGGTGGCAGAAAAAGGGCCATACTCAATGATTGCCACTCAGCAATGCTCTGGAGGTTTTTGTACTTCCTCTATTCTTGGAAACTTGCAGTTTTGTGAGCAGCATGCTGGATTTCAGCAAGTATTGGAATAACCTCAGTGCATGAAATGAAATATAGCTAAATAAGTTGCCATCATTTGCCAATGGGATAAGACAGTTTATTAAACAACTCCATTATCTTACTTCCAGAGATTGCAGCAGTCATTTAGAGCCACCCTTTCTGCTTGACTTGTAGTATTAGTTGTGATATGTTTTATTTTGTTTACTGCAAACAACTGCTGGTTGTTGAACTTGCGTTAAAACACTTCTACCATATATATTTTTTTCAAACCTGGATGCTTGAGACAATTAGTGTTTTTTAAACTAGTTTTCTGAACTGAGCTTCGCCTAGAGAATGCTTACTGGGATGCTGGTACTCCAGTGTATCAAGGAGCCGTCTGTTTACATGTCCGAAGAAGCAAAAGCATATGGCACCATAGGTTTTACATTAAGTTGTGTTCTATCTGATTAACATGTTTAAATTAAAACTGTTAATTCCAAAGTAGGCGATGCACATGAGATGAATCAGACAAAAATTTTCTTGAAAATAAAAAGTCAGAGAGCTGTAGTTTTTATTTTTTTGTAACATAAAATGTTAGCTAGTTTTAATGTTTGAAGGGAACAGTAATGTATATTAAATTAAATTAAAACATACATTTTAACTGTGTAGAGTAATTATGGGAGAAGTTTTCTTCTTGCTCCATAGTTAAGTTGTCTATGCTTTCATTCAGTGGTTGTGCAAAATACCGCTCTCTCATAACTACACATGATAAAACTTTAAGAAATTTTATTTATGAGCTCTATTATTTGCAGTTTTAATAGGTCTATAATATATTTAACATGTAACGCTGGGCTTTATTCGTGCCAGATACCCGTGTTGGTAGCTGTTACTTAGACATCTCTCCCCGGGGTGACGGAGGAATCTCCTGCAGTGTGGAGATCGGTGTCGGTGTCACGCGAGCTTCCTGTTGTTGCACCGATGGAAGATTCTGGGGAAATCCTTGTGAAGTCTGCCCTGCATCTAACTCCTGTATGCATCAGCAAAACAAAATCAATTCTATGTCTTCTAATTATGTTTTATTTTGTTTGTTTTTCACATCATAGCAATTTACTCTTTGTTTCTCCCCTCTAGCCGAGTATAAGACTCTCTGTCCAGGAGGGGAGGGGTTCAGGCCCAACCCCATCACTGTTCTTTTGGAAGGTAAAACATAGAATTTTCCCATATTTGAAAATGCAGTGTACCAGAACGGGAAGAGTAACGTGACAAAACTGTAATTTCTCTAATATGACAATCTTAAAGACATCGATGAGTGTATGGAGCTGCCAGGTCTCTGCCAGGGTGGAGAATGCATTAACACGTTTGGTAGCTTCCAGTGTGAGTGTCCACTAGGATACTATCTGAATGAAGAGACACGCGTCTGTGAAGGTATCTGCTCTTCTTTATGTCAAAGAGATCAGAAAGTGAAGGCAACTGAATGATAATCTGAATTTTATTGTTATTATTTTGTTTTTTTAGATATTGATGAATGCACTGCTCACATTGGTATTTGTGGACCTGGCACTTGCTACAATACTAAGGGAAACTACACTTGTGTGTGCCCCCCTGAATACATGCAGGTCAATGGAGGAAACAACTGCATGGGTGAGTGGTAGATGCTGCCTCAAACAAAAATCTCTGCTGCTATAACACTGTTACAGGGTATTAGAAAGTTCTTATCTTTCCTCATAACACAGACATGAGGAAGAGTGTTTGCTACCGCAACTTCAATGACACGTGTGAAAACGAGCTGTCGTTCAACATGACCAAGAAGATGTGCTGCTGCGCCTACAACGTGGGCAAAGCTTGGAATAAGCCATGCGAACCGTGTCCTACCCCTGCTACCAGTGAGCTGCAACACAAACCCAGAAATATGCATCAAATCAGCTGATTGAACACAGCTTAATAAGGATCATTATTCGTGTTTATCAAGTTTCCTCTTTGCTGATTCTTCCAGATGAATACAGGACACTGTGTGGTAACCTGTCTCCTGGCTTCATTATTGACATCCACACCGGCAAACCAATTGGTAAGTCATTGTAAATCCAGCAGCGGTTGTTCATTCAACTTTTTTAAAACACCTCTGAAACTGGTTAAAACAATTTAGTGATTATGTTTTTTTGTTTTTGTTTTTCTCCTGCAGATATTGATGAGTGCAGAGAAATTCCTGGTATCTGTGCAAATGGAATATGCATCAACCAGATAGGAAGTTTCCGCTGTGAATGTCCAATGGGCTTCAGCTACAACAACATTCTACTGATTTGTGAAGGTCAGTCTCAACTTAAAAAATAATCTGATTGCATCCTATGCAAGACAGAGGAACTCCTAAAAGTTAATTCAGAGAATGCCTAGAAAAGGATGACTGACATCGGACATATGATGAAGTAAAGTGAAATAAATTTTTTAGCTGAACTGAACTTATTTAAATTAGCCTAGAGCTGTCAATCAAAATACATATTTTAGTCATTAGACACCAACTACTGCACATAACCAGCAGCAGCACCTCCATTATTGGAGAGAGTAGCATAGATAAAGAAAAGCACTGCACAGGTGACAAAAGTATTAATGTTTATTACTTAAGTAGAAACCCTACTGTTTAAAACACTTTTTTTAGAAGTTAGGGTATCCATTTGAGCTTTTACTAAAGTAAAATTGTAAAAGTATAATTTTTTTAAATTACTTTAAGCATAAAAGTAAAAGTCATGCTGGAAAAAATGTTAAGGACAGATGCTTTAAACCTTATAATAGATACTACCCTATAAAATAAAAATTTTTCTACAATTCTGGATGATAACTTCCTTATATGTCATTTTCTGAGTTTTATAAGTAATTGCTATAGGGTCAAATTTAACTTTGTATCATCTTGAAAAACTATTTATTTTGGTAAGTGGCGAACAAGTTGTAGTACTGAGTCCAACCACAAAGAAATTAATTAAACCACCAAAATAAGAAATTATTTTTATGGTTTTTATTTTTTTTAAATACCAACAGGCCATAATGAAAATGAGCTGAAATTAAATAAAACTAACAAGTCTATTTTTTTATGTAAGGAGTATAAAGTAGAGATAATTGCAAAAAATTTAAGGAGTAGAAATTAAAAGTTGTCAAAAAAATAATTTCTCTGGTAAAATATAGATAGCTGAAATTTCTATTTAAGCAAAGTAACAAAGTATTTGTACTCTGTTACTTGACACCTCCGATACTGAAGAATAGATAAATATTGATTTTGGAAGGGATTGGAAGGCCAGCAAGACAGAGACTACAAGGATTCTGCAAAAACGAAACAGAATGGGTTCAAAGACAATTTTGTGAATGTCCTGGAGTGGCCTAATTAAATCCCAGATCTCAGTAAAGTGAGAAATTTTGTCTGGATTTAAAAAGAGGCATTTAGGCTTAATAGAGCATAAAGACAGTGTCAACATGGGCCAGATTGAAATGTGTCCAAATACGCTCACTACTGGGATTCTAGCCAAAGCGTCCTCTAAATACTGACCTGAGGGGTATGAATATTTAAACAGCCACTTTACTTATCATATTTCACTTGATAAAAAACAAAAAAAACATATTTTTGTTTTAATTTTAAAGTGCTGCATTTTAAAATCCTGTCTATAGCTAAATTATATTGGAGTTGTCTATAAGCTCTTCCCTATACTAGACTATAACTCCTGTTTTGACTGAACAGATATCATACACACTCACAGGTAATAGGTGTTTTAACTGCAGTGACTTAGTATTTGGATTAAAAGGGATGTTTAGAAGCCTTCTGGTAAATTTTTGCTCCAATTATGAAGAATGATGTTCCTTCAAAGACGAGCATGCCATGCAAAACAATCAGGCGATAAGTAGCTTCCTGAACTCAAGAAGTCTAAAATATTATTTTGGCCTGTTGTACACGCTTCTACCGCCACATCTTAACAGGGAGAGATAAAGCTGGTAATTATTTTCTTCTGCTTGTTCTTTTCTGCTTCTATCACAGATATTGATGAGTGCAACAGCGGCGATAACCTGTGCCAGCGTAACGCAAACTGCATCAACATTCCAGGCAGCTACCGCTGCGAGTGTTCCCAGGGCTTTAAACTGTCGCCCGGTGGGGCCTGTCTGGGTGAGTCCTGCCTATCAGAACCTCTGAGACCATGCTTATACTTTTTAGATTACCAATAAACATAGGCTGATTTTGGCCTGTTGTGATTATTAAAACAAAAAGTTTCAACAAAATGAATAACTTTTGCAGAATGCTTGAAGCACCACTTTTTTTTTTTAGTAACGAGTAATCTAACTGGATGGATGGATGTTGCAGTATCTATAACAACCCAAACACACAGGATTTCAGAATTAATTGATCATCAGATACCGTTTCCCACATGTTAAGCAGGGGGAACGCTATCTGACGGGGTTTAGAAGCCCATCAGATACCGTTCCCCCCGATGTCATTTACTTTGAGTTCAATAAATGCAAAACTCTCTGCAGGTACTTGTCTTTGCCATCCACTCTATTCAGCTGGCTTTTGAAACACACGGCAAGAAGGTGGGGGCCGGGTGGTGAGGGTTATGGGGGCGAGAAATGCAAAAGTAACGCAATAGTTACTTTTACTAGTAACTAGTTACTTTTACTGTGGAGTATCTCAGTTAGTATCTCAGTTACTTTTTGGGAGAAGTAACTAGTAACTATAACGAATTACTTTTTCAAAGTAACGTGCCCAACACTGTTAACATGCTGCCATTTATTTTACAGACTTTCCTCTTTTAGATCGCAAAGTATCTTTTTAAAATGTCTGTCTCAAAGGGAAAAATTTTAAAATAATTTTTATTTTTCATGTTATTTTGCTTCAATTATACATTTGAGTGATTTTAGAAACAGTTCAAATTCTAAAAAAAAAAAATTAATTGATCGTTTGACAGTAAATGTTTTTAGTGTCTCACCTAGTGACCCAGGCCAAGCTGCTCCCTCACTTAGCAACCCTTGCAAAGTAAAATTTTAGCATTTAGCAATTTTATCATACAAAGACATAGCTGTATTTATGTAAAATCTGCCATTAGATTTTTAATCAATAAATCACATGAACAACATTGGGATTAAATGTAGCCAACAAAAAATGTAATGGGCAGGTTTCATGTAGACCATTCCTAATTTTTTAAAAGGAAGTAAAATAGGTCCCTTTTAAAATGAATGGGTGGCACAGCTTTGATTTTTTATGATTTTTGTGACCAAGAGACAAACTTAAACTGGTACATTAGAAGGAACTTCACAACTTTAAGACATTGAAAATTAGAAAATAAGCAACTGACACTCATGCTAGACATGCTGCTCTATGCATATGCTCTTCTCTATGAAGATTAGCTCACCTCTCTCTGCTGAGTGTTCGAAGATGCTTCCTCATGTTGTCATCTTGATCTTTTTAGACAAGTTGGTTTTAAATTAAGCCCGGAACTTGTTAATAAGGATTATATGGCAACTCTGATATTTTTGTGTCTTATTTTGCAGATCGAAACGAGTGCCTGGAGATTCCTAATGTCTGCAGCCATGGAGAGTGCATTGACACTCAGGGCAGCTATCGCTGTCTCTGTCACAACGGTTTCAAGGCTACTGCTGATCAGACCATGTGCATGGGTAAGGAGTGGAGTTTTAAAGTGCTTGGTGATTTGATTACTGTGCTGTATAGTGTCGTCTTAAAAATAAAATTATATATTTTATGTATTTGCTTCCTTTAGACATTGATGAATGTGAAAGGCAGCCGTGCGGAAATGGTACCTGCAAAAACACGGTGGGATCCTACAACTGCCTCTGTTTCCCTGGATTTGAACTCACGCACAATAATGACTGCATGGGTAGGAACTGTTCATTGTTATGCTCTAGGAAAATGGTGGAAAAATCTTTGGTTGTGTGTCTAAATCTAAAGCCTTGCTTCTCACTGTGTAAAAGATCCTAGGATGGACGTTTTTTTTAACCTCCTGTGACGAAAAATAACCGGTGACAATTATTGGATGTTGTCTGATATTTAGAATGAGCTCTCTCAGTGTGACATCTGCTAAAACCTAGATCAGCTGATCAACCAATAGGAATGCAGCTGCTGCTAGAGATTCACCACACAAACATTAAAGAGAGAAAATAAAAACAAGGATCTATTTCCACGATTTTTAATTATCCTTATAGGATAGAAGCATGAACAAAAGCAGAGAAGAAATTAAAGTCAGTTGCTCCTGAAATAGGTTTATTTGTACCTTTCTTAAGCAGGTATGTAAAAACAATTGCTCAATGGAATAAGATGGTCTACATTTAGATTTATATTTTTTCAAGTGCCATACATCTAATGTTCTCATTTAAGGGCAAAAATGCTAATTCCATTTGCTGATAACCTTATTTATGTGTTCAGATTAAGGACAATACACTCATCTTAAGAAATTTTAGTTTATTTTCAGATTGCTTTTTTGCAGGTAGCTAGAATATCATATATCAATTGGGATATCATAACAGTAACTGTTTTAGATGCAAAGAACTAATAAAAAGCCTAATGAAAGCCATCTTTTAACATCGGCTGTTTTGAAACATGTAATAAACATGTTAATAAACAGGTAATAGATAAAAGGGTGTATAAGATAATTTATTCTTATAGAATAATATAGAATAATCTGGATGATGGAACTGCAAAAACATATATAAGCGTCACATATGTGGCATGAGGAAAAGGAGAAAACTTAATATTTTATATTAATGAATGTAATTTTGTTAGGAATAACCTGTCTTGTTTGGTCCGGTCAGACAAAGCTGTCTGCTCGAGCACACTGACACAACCCATACTGCAAACAGATGCATCTTCATCTTCTTTGCATATGTTTGCATGCCAGTTACAACCAGTGAGAGCTTTAATTATTGTGAGATGTTACAACATACCTTCACCTCTATTAAAAAGGATTCCAAGCTACTCTCCTTTCCCCAACTATGATGGTGTTTTTTAGTTTTGTTTCCCTATCTCTACCGCATGAATGGATGGAATATGCTGACATGGAGCAAACTAATGAAGTTGTTTTTAATTGTGCTTTGGTAGGCGATTTAAACGATGATCACAAAATGTGCACATTTCAAACTTGACATCGTACCAGATATTATTAACTCCATGTCGCAGTGTTTGTTATGGAATAGTCTTATAAGATTTTAAATACTACGCAGTATAAGAAGGCTATTTGAGGGTAGACGCCGGTAACAATTTGTACTCCTGATCTTTATAAAAATGATTTAATTCAAGGTAAAATGGTTAAAGATCTATATTTTAGAGATGATGATTTTCATTTTGCAGTTAATCCTAAGCTTGGTTATATTTTCTTCACAGACATAGATGAGTGCTTTGCCCTGCAGGGCCAAGTGTGCAGGAATGGACAATGCGTTAACGGGCTCGGCTCCTTTCAATGCTTGTGCCAAGAGGGTTATGAAAACAGCCCTGATGGAAAGAATTGCATTGGTAAGTAACAAGAGATGGATGGATGGATGGATGGATGGATGGATGGATGGATGGATGGATGGATGGATGGATGGATGGATGGATGGATGGATGGATGGATGGATGGATGGATGGATGGATGGATGGATGGATGGATGGAAACTATTAGGAGTCCCTTTGAATGTTTGACATATTAATATATAATTCTGATATTTCTCCACAGATATTAATGAGTGCATTAGTCTGCCGGGAACATGCTCCCCGGGAACCTGCCAAAACCTGGATGGATCCTTCAGATGTATTTGCCCTCCGGGTTACGAGGTGCAAAATGACCAGTGTTTAGGTAAAAGAAAAACATTTTGATATACTTTAAATGTTCTGTTTGCATTGTATATGATTTTACTACCTAAATAATTTTCAATAATATTTGATATACATATATATAAGCATTTAGTGCAACCTTAAAGCAACAGTAATAAAAAGATGTCCTGCATGCAAAGAAAAAGCTAATTTATATGATATTTTATTTATTTAATCAAGAAAAACTTAAAAAGAAATTACAAAAAAATTGTCAGAGGATGATAGCATTATCTGACACAGCACTGGGTCATTGGTTCAACGGGAATGCAAAACTAAAGTAGTGATAATTCAGCATGGTATTTAAATTGGAATAAGTTAATACATTTGTTTTTCATTTTTTAAATAAGGACCACAATTTCAGGAAAGATTTAGATACCTAATAGGCAGACACCATATTCTGGGATTTAAAAGCACATTTAGGCTGTTCTTGTCTGTCAGTTGATAATTAGTTGCAACAACAGGTATTTGTTCCCAAAAGTTCACATTAAGCTAACCCTACACATGCCCTAGAAATTCAAATGATGATGTACAATTGGACTAAAGCTGCAGTCAAATGCTCTCCAGTTCTTTTGGCTCCAAAAAACTCTGACAGACTGTTTTACCAAAGTGACAGGTGGTCCTCCCTGTTTTACAAGAGTAGCCTATTTCATTTTTTTTTTTTTATTCAAATCAGTTTATGTATATAGTGCCAGTTTACAACACAAGTAATCTCAAGGCAGTTTACAGAGACAAGGCTGTCATACTGGTCAGTAAAAACCAGTTGATTGCATCCAGTTATTGACTTGTCAAACATGCTTCTCCTGAAGGAGGCAAAGTTAAATAAAGTTCTCATCATTTAACAAAGGAATCAGTGGATGTTTCACTCAGGTTGCTAATTGTATAATGGCAATGAAGGGATCAAAATATATTCTCTAAAGACATTTTCTCTCCCACCACTTAAACTCTACTGTTAGTTTTTGCACATTATTGGCAACTAATGTGCAAAAACATTATTTCATTTTAGTAGATTTTTTTGTATTTATTATGATTTATAAGGGATTCACAGCCATTTGTAGATTTATTTCCTTACAAACGTTACATGCAAAGAACTATTTTTTTGAAAAGTGTTAAAAACCTTGGAGTCCTTGGTTGTCTGGCTGTTCTCTGGCTACATTTGCACAAAGTATTGTGTCTTTGTCTCTCTCTTTATTTCCACCCACATTTTCTTTATGGGGGATCTTTATAAAATGTTATAGGTCTCACCCCTTCCATTTCATATTATACCACCAAGCTTTCACACATGTATCATTAAGTACGTTTTTTTTGCAAGACCACACCTTCCCCTCTGTTGTCCAAAACTATAAATAATTTTTCTTACACATTAGTGCATTTGTACGTTTTTGTGGACCACACTTTTTTTTTTTATCAGAAAAGTGAATTTATCTGCCTTTAAAAACAATAGACAGGCTGTTTCTAACTTTTCTGTTATGTTTTTAAGATTTATCTTATGCTGTTAGATATTAAATCAGTCTATTTAAGGCACTTAAATCTTGACTCATATTTTTATACCCAACTTATATATGTACACGATCTTCTCAGATATCAATGAATGTGAAGCAGAGCCCAACATCTGCCTGTTTGGCACCTGCACCAATACCCCAGGCAGCTTCAAGTGCACCTGTCAGCCAGGCTTTGTTCTCTCAGACAACAAACGACGGTGCTACGGTAAGAGACACTATAATGCTGAAGATTATCATAGTTTAACCATATTTGTCTTTGTGTATCCAGTAAAAAAGAACAGGAGTTTCTTTTTTTTTTATTGTAGACACCAGAGAAAGCTTCTGTTTCACCAACTTCGAAGCAGGAAAATGCACAGTCCCTAAAGCATTCAACACCACCAAGGCCAAGTGTTGCTGCAGCAAGATGCCCGGAGAGGGCTGGGGACTTCCCTGTGAGCTGTGCCCACGAGAAACTGATGGTTTGTAACACAGACACACTCACTTTTTCACACATGCACATACCTTTGTGGACAGTATCAAGTTGACATTTGGTTGATGCTTTACCAGCTGCCTTCAACACCTTATGCCCCTACGGCTTTGGAGCTCTGCCTGGACCGGGTGACACTCGAGAGGGTGAGTGCTGCAACTGTGATCTGATGACCTAATTAAAAAAAATATTAAATACAGAATTATTTAAAGGACCTACTTTTTTCTATCTATCTGCAGATATGAATGAGTGTTTGGATAATCCTGGAATCTGCAAGAATGGAATATGCATCAATACAGATGGCTCTTTCAGATGTGAATGCCCCTTTGGATACATCCTGGATTACACTGGAGTCAACTGTGTTGGTAAGAGTTCTAGATGTCGGTCATTTTTTGTTTTCATCTTTGGTGTAAAACCTTTTGTAATTGTTTATTACTTACAGTACAGAAATGCAGTTTATAAATAAATAAAGGATGGCCCAATGATTTTCATCTTAAAAATGAGTGCTGACACTGATTTTTACTTTACTTAAATTAGACTGTAGATTTTCCCTGGTCAGTGATCAGTGTATAATCAACAGTGTACCATAACTTTTCATTTATTTGCATTGACTGACTGTTTTTGCTGCTGTATTTCCTCTCCTTCAGACACAGATGAGTGCTCCGTTGGAAACCCCTGTGGTAATGGAACCTGTACCAATGTAGTTGGAGGCTTCGAGTGTTCGTGTCATGAGGGCTTTGAACCAGGATCCATGATGACTTGCGAGGGTTTGTGAATCCTTTTGTATAAACACTTGATAGGATTACATGGCAGTTAATCATTGGTAATAACTGTATGTTTCTTATTGGTTCAAGACATCAATGAGTGCTCCCAGAATCCCCTTCTTTGTGCTTTCCGTTGTGTCAACACGTTTGGGTCCTATGAGTGTATGTGTCCTGCTGGGTACGTGCTGAGAGATGACCAGCGCATGTGTAGAGGTAAGAGAGCACAACAGATCAGGGACGATTCACTTACTTTTAATTTTTCTTCACTGTTCTGATCTCTTTGTATGCTATAATAATGTATAAGTACTTTTAAACAGTTGTCATGTATTTATCATTCCTCAACAGATCAGGATGAGTGTTCAGAGGGATTGGATGACTGCGACTCCAAAGGCATGACTTGCAAGAATCTGATTGGAACCTTCATGTGTATCTGCCCTCCTGGCATGCAGCGGCGACCAGATGGAGAGGGATGCATGGGTTAGTAGAAATGCTCGAGTTATTAATTACAGGATTCATAGAGATGCTGTGGTGGCTCAGGTGTAAAAGCAAATAACCAATGTACGGAGCCCTTTGTCCATGACATGGCTAATTAGCATTAGCATTACTCAAATAATGGGCACTGGTGCCCACAAAATAAGGAAAAATGATGGCTCCTACAAAGTGTGGAAAAATATGGACATGGATTGAATATTTTGTGTTTACAAAATCAGGTAATGCATGAAAAATATTCCCTGGCCTTGAGATTTAAGGCAAAGTTTTTTTAATGAAACACTGATGTTATTTGTTTAAATATTACTTACTAATACCTTTAAAAAAAAGTCAAACTATTATGTAGTTTCATACATACATTCATCAACTTCTGTCTTTCAATATCTTCATTGATGCATCAATCGATTAATCCACCCTTGGATGATACACTTTGTCTTTCCATCGATTCAATTCCATCCATCCATCCATCCATCCATCCATCCATCCATCCATCCATCCATCCATCCATCCATCCATCCATCCATCCATCCATCCATCCATCCATCCATCCATCCATCCATTTTCACTCTTCTATTCTCCCCTTCTTCCTGTTGCAGACTTGAATGAGTGTCGTGCCAAACCTGGAATCTGTAAGAACGGTCGCTGCATCAACACAGTTGGAAGCTACCGCTGCGAGTGTAATGCTGGCTTTGAGCCAAGCTCAACTGGAACTGAATGTATTGGTAAGACCTAATAAGTCTTTCTCCGAATGTTTTAATCTCATTGCTGACATAACCACATTTTTTAAGTTTAATTTTAAATAAATAACCTCTTATTTCATTTGTTCCTTATTATGACCTCTGTAACCGCTGATACTCCTTACTTTCATATATATCATCCTCATATGCATGACCATAACCAAACATTTGATCCTCTTTCCTTTTAGACAACAGAAAGGGCTTGTGTTACACAGAGGTCCTGCAGACAATGTGCCAGCAGTTGTCAACCAACAGGAACAGTGTGACCAAGTCTGAATGTTGCTGCAACGCGGGTCGTGGTTGGGGGCCAGGGTGTGAGCTGTGCCCCCTACCAGGCACCGTACAGTACAAGAAGATGTGTCCTCTTGGACCTGGCTACACCACAGATGGTAGAGGTGAGAAACAAGTGTTTATATTCCCTCACCATATATTAATGAACTGATGGAAACCTGAATCAAAAGAAAACCCCCTCCTGTCTCAAAGATTGAAATAATTTCTTCATAACGCTAAATTATTTGTGTGTGGATTTTATGTGTGCACATAATTTTCTATTTTTGAGAAGGTTTGCAAATACAAATTGATAAAAAGTGTTGTCTGCAGTTATAATAAAGTCACCCTCAACCCATACTTTTTAGAACCACATTTAGAGGAACTACAGAATATGCTTCTTTTTTTTTGTAGCTGTATTTATATGTTTAGTGTTGTTTGCAATGAATACCATCTCCTTTATCAAAGATGAATTATATAATGATTATATTTCATTTTATTCCTTGTATATTTTTCAAGCTTAATATGTCTACTCTGTCACACTGAAATATCAATTAACATTAATACTTCTTAAAGATTTGTAATATATGTGTTATAAAATACATCGCTACTTTGCTAGCGAAATTGTGTTGCTAATTGGAGGTCCACAATGTGCTCATTTAATGCATAAAAACATTTACTAAAAATGTCTTCTGAAATGTAATTGTCCCGTTCTTTAAAACTACTTATCCAGTACTGGTAAAAACAAGGCAAGAAAAATAGCACACTTTTTAATTATTTTCCTAATGATAATAAATAACCAATCTCAAAATGCCAGTAGAACACATCATGACGGGGACAAATACTGTTGAGATGTCTTAAATTTTGCACCTCTAATCTTTGTAGATCACCACTTATTGTATGTGCAATTTTCTCTTTGCCTTCACAGTGTGTTGTTACTAATTTGAATTCTTTAAAGATCAGACGCTTTGTAGTTTTTACTGTTTTGATTGAGGATTAAAGAACAAAATCTTTACAACATTAACTTCCCAATGTTATAAAGTGTTCTCCAGCTCAGGGTGAGGAGAGGAATAGTCTCTAAAACCCTTTTAAAGCAAAGTAGAATAAGGGGAGGAAAAATAAGAAAATAGGGTTGACAGCTTGTAACTTTGTATTTATATGGATGTAGAAGCACTTTGATTTATTCTGAAATTCAACTTTAGCAGTTTTTTAAAAAGGTTAATGCCTGTTTATCTTTTTAAAGGGTTAATTATTACTCTTGATCAAATATCAAATTATATATATTTTTTGCAGTCTTGAGCAGATTTGCATGTTTGGATAAATGTTAAAAGATTGAAACATATCGTTAATAAATGTTTAAATAATGAAAGATTTTATGCCGACAGTACAGGTTTGTATTTCTGCATTGTTATAGGTGCACAGAATGTCATATTTTTCTGTCATTAGAGTGACTTAAACTCTAATTACCTCAGATTTAAGACTTCAACTTACCCCTCAAAATTTGAAGGGTTGACTTGGACTTTAAAAAACTAATTTGTTAGCATCTTTGTGGGGTAATTATGTGGTTTAGATGCAAATCTATATAAAGTACATTTTTACTGTTTCAGACATCAATGAATGCCAGGTGTTGCCAGATCTGTGCAAGAATGGGCAGTGCATCAACTCCATAGGATCCTTCCGCTGCCACTGTAATGTAGGCTACAAAGCTGACTTCACCAGCACCTCATGTGTTGGTAAGGCTTCTGCTTTATTTCCATCCCAACTTGTAACTGGTTTTAACAATAAGGATTTACCTTTCTAACTACACTAACCTATTTTCTTCCTCTTCTACCTTTGCTGCTTATTTCAGATTTGGATGAATGCTCCTTGTCACCGAAGCCATGCAACTTCCTGTGTAAAAATACGGAAGGCAGCTACTTGTGCTCCTGTCCCAGAGGATACAGCCTACAACCAGATGGAAAGACCTGCAAAGGTGAATAAACTCTTTGTACCAATGTCTATAATTCTTTGCTGGTAATTTGACTTCCTTAAGAATTCTTTTGGCCCATTTGCAAAAAAAACCTGATCATTGATATATACTTGTGAATAGTTATTGCTGGAATGCTAGTCTTATTTGCTGCTTCATTGCATGTTTTAAACTCATTTAGTTTTCACGCTTTCCTTTTCTTGCAATAAGATCTGGACGAATGTTCAACAAAGCAGCACAACTGCCAGTTCCTCTGTGTTAACACCATTGGAGGCTTCAACTGCAAGTGTCCTCCTGGCTTTATTCAGCATCAAACTGCCTGCATTGGTAAGTTCATGACCAATTACATTCAGGATCTTGTTGTTTCATGCCAATTAATTTACACTGAAAAAACCCATTTACAGCTGGAATACATTTTTTAAACATGCATTTTTTTCTTTGTAGACAACAATGAGTGTGCGGCCCAAAACAGTGTTTGTGGTTCCCGTGCTTCCTGCGTAAACACACCTGGTAGCTTCAATTGTGAATGCTCTAAAGGTTTCTCTCTGGACAATACTGGCTTTGAGTGTGAAGGTGAGTTACAGAGTATAAATATATCTACATTTTTCTTGAGGAAGCTTTGGTTCTTCAGTGTTTGGAGGAAAATACCTCAGAGATACCTCAGAGATATTGTTTTCTATCACCTCTTGTGGTAGCAGCAATTGAGCAAATGGCTTAAGAAGGACAGTTCTGTTCTACAACTCCTTTAGAACATCTGGACAATTATAATGTATAATAAAATATAATATTAAACCATGAAATTAATAAAATGAAGAACATTATGAACCACAGTGAGCATCCTCTTCTGAAAACTGTTGAACAACTATAGTGTCTTCAGTCCCTCCTGCCTACAGCTGATACAATCTATAACAACTATAAGAGTTATAACCACACAAGTATTTTTCAAATGAATTGAATTAAACAGAATTTCATTTAATCTTTCAGCTTTAGAAGATGAGTCCTTTATGGGTTTTGAAGGAAATATTTAAGCTTAAGCCTTTTGAAAACTAAGGGTTGAATGAGTCGTACTTTGGGTTGTGGTTCTTTCTTGTCTTAAATCCACCTACCAAACTATCAATCCATCCATTTATTTATACATTTTCTCTGTAAGCTCTGTATTTATATCTGGACTTAGGTTGAGTTATCCAAAGTAAAGTTGTTGTTGTTATCTTTTGTATTCTCAGATGTGGATGAGTGTAGCAATAACCACCGTTGTCAGCATGGCTGTCAGAACATGTTGGGAGGTTACCGCTGCGGCTGTCCTCAGGGCTATGTACAGCACTACCAGTGGAACCAGTGTGTGGGTAAGTCAGTGTCACCTAAAAGGCAGCAAAGTGAAGGAAACTTTAGAATCTTGATTTTGATTTGAGTTCATCGAGTAACAAAAGAATAATCACCAATCATTTAATTTAGTTATGTATTTATTTCATGACTTCACTAAGCGCAATAACACGGTCATGTGCAATAATTGTAATTTGGTACAGAGCAACATTGTAAATTGTAAATGCTGTTGATTGTATATGATGTGATCCTTATCTTTCCTTAAAAGTTTAAAAAACAATCCACTGGACTTGGTTTCCAAGGTTTGAAGCGAAACGTCTTCAAACCTTGGAAACCAAGTCTACTGGATTGTTTTTTTTTTACTTTTACAGAATGACTATGACCTGGATGACTAAGAATCTTCATCAGCATAGATCCCTATCTTAACTTATTTTATTCTTATATCTTATTTTACTCTGTTTATATGGGAAGGGTGTATTTTTACTGTGTGGGTTGTAATTTGACCAATTTTGCTTATCTTAGACTGTCTTATTATACTATAATTTATTTTGCTCTATTGTTATCGCAATCTTAACTTTCTCTGTTCTGTAAATGGTTGCACTGCAAGAAAATAATTTCCCGCAAGGGATTAATAAAGTCATTTAGATTCCGATAAAGACGACGACGATTCCGATAAAGTCCTTTTTTTAGGACTTTATCGTCGTCATCTCCCGCTTTATCCGGACCCGGTTCCGGATAAAGACGACGACGACGACGATTCCGATAAAGTCCTAAAAATATGTTCCCTCATGTAATGGTGCCTGGGAGGAAACTATTACTGAATAATAATTTCCACTATTAGCTACAAACACGTTTGCACCTAATTAAAGACAAGATATTTCTCTGAAGTAGCAATGGGTCCAGCAAAACTGATGTGGCGGCGCATGCATGGAGCTCATAGAGCAAAGCACTGTCGGTGTGCGTATTGTTACAGAGGCAGGAGCTAAACTATGTTTGTAATCAGGATGCATCTGCTAAAAAAAAAATCTTAGATCTTTTGCAGTTCATCATCAAAATGATCAACCATAATAGAGCAGCCTCAAGGCAAAAGAAACCTTTCAACCGATTGGGATCACTTTTACCTTGTATTTGTTTTAATTTCCTCTTTTCAGAACTAAAGTTCATTTCAAATTGCCTCTTAATTTACTGTTTTTACTGTACGTATTGTTTTAAATACATCCGTTTAAATCCAAGTCCACAAGCATCCTATTCACATCTTAGCCTACATTTTCTCGTTATATATTTTACATATACATTATTTATCTAAAAATCTCAAAGATATTTCAGTTTGAAGTTAGTTATAAATAAAAAAGGTTTTTATTTCTTTTTGTAAAATAATATAGGTAATACTCAGTGACGGCTGGTGGAGTTTTTCCAGGAGGGGCTATAAATTCAAAATAGACGTACACCAAAAACCAATTAAACGTAAACTAAGTTATTACACTAGTATATTTATATGAATATGTTTTTTTTTTTTTTTGCAGATGAAAATGAGTGTCAGGGTGGGACTGTGTGTGGCTCTGCTTCCTGCTACAACACCCTGGGAAGTTTCAAGTGTGTCTGTCCTTCTGGCTTTGACTTTGAGGAAACCGCCGGTGGTTGCCAGGATGTGAATGAATGTAATACTGGCACAAACCCCTGCATCTATGGCTGCTCCAACACTGATGGAGGATACCTGTGCGGCTGTCCAGGAGGTTTCTTTAGAGCTGGCCAGGGGTGAGGGATTATGTGCCACCTTAGTCGTGTTTCATGGCTTTTATGTAATAATTCTGAAATTGTTTTCTCTTTTTGTTTCCACACAGTCACTGTATTTCCGGTTCAGGCTTCCCAGGACACCTTGTGGATGGAGATGAGGATGACAGTCTTTCTCCTGAAGCTTGCTACGAATGCAAGATCAATGGCGGAGGAAAGAATGGACGTCACAAGCGCAGTGCCGATGAAAATGAACTTAATCAGGTAAATACTATGATTCTCATTCTTTATAAAGTACCTTTAAAAAGAATTAATATCATTTCAGACTGTGTTGTTTTACAGGATGTGTTGCAAAGTCTGTATTTAATATCATAGAATGACGGTATTTAACACATAATGATGAAGTGGAGGGAAGAAGAAAAATTGTTTTAACTTAAGCCCTGACCTTGACAATTTAGCCAGCGTATGCTGAAGTTCCAGAACCTGCTAAAACGCTGGCATACACTGAACTTTCTATGTATTTTTTCAATTTTTGGCATATACATTGCGTATTCATTACGAGTCCAGAACTTATATCCTACGACCGCCTAACTTATGCATAACGCATGGCATTGTAATGCCCAAGAATTTATGCACAAGCCAGTGTCCTGAGGGGAGCAGTGATGCGCCCAGAGATGCCCGAACTATGCCTGCGGCCCATCGCTGCTACCCTCAGGACACTGGCTTGTGAATCATCAGTATAAAAAATAAAAAGAAAGAAGGTTTGCATTTGCCCCTCTCTGCAGACACAGCTCCATGTCTGCTAGGAATTTTGTTGGTTGTGGCCATGGGCTTGAATGCACGGATCCATCACACTCACCTTCACGCTCACCCTATGATGGGGATGCAGTGTAGAGTAAAACTAACAGTTTTCTCCTGTGAACCCCCTTTCATACCGAAACACTACAAATACGCCATTATACGGTAGCAGTAAGTTAGAAACACGTTCAGCGGCCGTCTGGAACACGTCAAATATGTTGATATGCGTTGGAGATAAGTTTTTAATGAGTTACACATAAGTTATGCACCAGTTACTCTTAGATATTGGATAAGCTGGACACCACGACTTATGAGTAACTTACATTTAACGTTTGTCAACGATTAGATGAATTACCTGTAAACTATGGCCCACGTATGGCATACGCTTGCATACAGAGTATGTTGACGTGTGCAAGCGTGCTTCAGCTTACTACAGCGTTTTCCACACTGCCGCATAAGTATGGCAGGAGTATATAATCGGATTTACTCAGGTACCAATAAGAAATTTCATTCGGCAGTCACCTACTGCTTAAGCAGTCTTTTAGAAACCCAACTGGCATTCCAGGTACTGTATATGGGTGTGGATAAAGGAATAAAGGAGTTGGATTAAACAGCTCAATCACAAGCTTTGAACAGCTTAGAGATAGTTTAGACCTTAAGTTAGGGTGTGAGGTTATAGATCAGTAAGTATGGGGTATTGAGATATTCTAAAAAACAAAACAAAATACAATGAAATGATAATGATAAACCATATTTAGGTGTTTAAAGACAAAATATACTTTATGTTAGTTGTTGATGCTACTTTAAAAATTGATTTGGCCTGGAGCTGATGTCATCAGCTCCAGGCCAAAAGCCACCCACAGTCACATTAGAGAGTGGCTGTATGTATAGCATCACATGATGTATTTAATAAGCGGTTGCTGTCAATCACATTTTTTGGTCATAGCATCTTGATTCATATCTCTCAGCTTATATACGCAACGGTTGAAATAAGAATAATTTATTTTACCATTGAGTTACGTCCCAGTGTTCACGGGGATGGACGTCTGTGTCTTCTGCAGGCGTAGAGCTAACAGAACTGGCAGCGTTGCGAGGCAAGGGCTCAAACATATACAGCTTTAAGCCTTCTACACCTAACGTAGCTTCTGCCGCCCTGGCGTCCTCTTCCACAACAAATTCGTTCCCGCTTTCCTCCTCTGAATAAAAAATGTATGATGGAGGAAACTCATCCACGACCTCCGACACAAAACTCTCCTCCTCTTGCATGGTTCTGCATTGCTTGTTCATTGCATTCCTTGACAGTGTTGCTGCCAAGTGCTACTTGATTCCAATGTAATTTTTCCATTGGGAACCTACTAGCACTAAGTTGCTAACTGATTAGGAAGATGCTTCTGACAAAGCGGCCACAACCAAACTTGCTTGCGGACCTTCCGCAACAACAACTTCCCCATCTTGATAAACGACCAATCACATTCACTTTATTCACTCGTGTAAAGTCAGGCACCACTCGGGAGAATTCGGAAACAGTTTGTTTCCCCACAACTTTACGGAAAATCGGCTACAGGTTTATAGATGCATGAGCGCTGAACTACTGAGGTGTCAGTCTGCTCATGAAACAATGTTTCAGTAGTACAGGGTTCAATAAAAAGGCTATTCTAAAGATATTTTCAATTGAACCTTACAAAATGTCTCTTTAAGATTAGCATGTCAGAGTTTATGGAAAGATGGATGCATCAAATTACCGGAAAAACCTGAAGGAAATCAGTTATAAGCTGCAGGTAACATTCAGGGCTAATATGGAATGATCCAGAGTTGGAGTAAACCAAAGTCCAGACCTAAAACCAACTGAAAATCTATGACCAAAACTTGAAAACTGCTTTTACAGATACTCTGCATCCAATCAGAGTCAGCTTGAACATTTTCACTCTTTAGAAAGCTGAACCAGACATACATTTTAAAAGAACCAAAACAATTGTTTTTTAATTAATATCACTTTTGGTTTTAATAACTTGTTTAAGGAGAGTTATTAACTTTCCTTCTCCTTCTCTTCCTGTAGGAACCAGCTGTAAGTATGGCCAGCGTGGACACCCAGGCCTTCATCCCCTTAAACGTCTCGCTGGCCTCACTCCTCAACAAGGAGCCTTTGCTTGAGCTCCTCCCTGCACTTGAGCCCCTGGAGCATCACGTACGTTACATCATAACCCGCGGCAACACCGACGAACACTTCCGCCTCGTGGAGCGCAGAGATGGAAAGAGCGTCCTCAGGCTCGGGAAGAGACCACCCCCTCCAGGGTCCTACCGGCTGGAGGTCACCAGCCTGCCTCTGTTTGGACCCCGCAGATTACATCAGCTGGAGGAGCAGCACGACTCTGACTACCTACAGGGGGAGATAGGAGATGCTCTGCTCATCAAGCTCCACATTCACCTGCACTGAGCTCAGTCCATGTGTGTGCAATCCTTCTCTGGACTTTTTTTTTAAACTATCAAATAACTCTGCCCCTGAAAGAACCATCCGACTAACAGGGGGAGAATTAGGGGCTACAAGAAACTGAGTCAATAAGCCCACCTCTACCACCACTTTGTTACTCTTCAAGTTATATGTTGTTTGATTTTTTCTTTCTTATTTTTGTACAATGACTGTAATTCTGTCTGGCCCAGTACTCATTTCTCCCCTGAGAAACAGAGGACAAGATGGCAAAGAGGTGCTTTTGTGCTTGGACCACTGCAGCTCCATACACATAACGTAGCATGTCTGTGAAAGGTTAGATGGAGGTTTTATTCAGTTAATGTTGGGGCTGAGCTAAAATGTATGTTTTCAATTGTGCAAAAATACCCGGCCTTAGGATTAATTCACATCTTTGTGATCTTAAGAAAAAACAAAACAAAAAAAACAATCCCGTAACTGCGGATAAAGTTACACACATTTCGCCCCTCTCTGTATTCAAGTGTGCCATTTATTGTGTTTGTCCTTTTTTTTTTTTATGCCATCACCACGAAGGACTGCAACATTTACACAGCATTTCAGGTTCATACGTCTAAAGAACTCTGTCCTTCGTAGCTTCGGTTTCAACCAGTCCTCAGATGCAGACACAAGGAAGCTGTGATCTGGTCTGATGAGACCGACTGTTGCTGGTGCTCGCATGGCAGAGAGCAAAGCAGGGATTGGCGTGTTTGCATGCGTGTGTGCTGTCATGTTTGCTTACCTCAGTACCTCTCTCCGAGTGCGGACACCATGCTGTGATGCTGACTTTGAAACAAAAGAGGGAGCTAGCATCTCTCAGCATCCGTCACGGGCAGGGAAACACCGATAAGCAGCTCATTATCTACGCTTCAGGTGTGCTGATTCTCATCCTGAGAGCCAGCTTTGTCGTAGAGTAGGAGGTCTCCTGAAATGCTGCAGGAGTTATAGCTGAACTTACTGACTGTCTGACTTCTTTGACATCTGAAGGCTAGTTTACAACGCATCACGAGCCATCTCAAAGGTATATGACAGCTATAACATGCAATGTTGTGGAAAAGTATTTGTCCCCTCCCACATTGATTCCATTTACGCCTAAATATTTCAGATCTTTAAACTGATTTTATATCAAAGATAACTGCGTATGCTTGACTTTTAAAGGAAAAGATTAAGACATGTAGACTGAAAGCTTTAATTGTTTGTGGCATTCTATTTTTGAGTACGAACGCCTTACAAATAGCTCTGTTACCCTTTAAGGGGTAGTAGATGTCAGGGACTTTCTTTTTAACCAATTCTTGAATAGTTTAGGTGCTTCATTGCCTAAGCATTGGTGTTGCTTGAGAAATCCAATAAAAAAATGTGGTTTGCCGCAGTTATTTCATGAACTTATATAGAGGGCAATAGTATTTTCGCACAGGGTTAGGTTGAATATTTTTAGAGCTGAAACATTTCAAAAAATTAAACGATTATTTCCATAATCGTCAACTAATTTAGAAATCTATTAAGCGTTAACTGGAGTATAGAGACTCCAAATCATGTCTTCAGGTGAAAGAGCAACCCACTTAGAGCAGTAATTATACCAAAATTTTAAGAAAATATATATAAACATTTCACATTTAGGATATAAAAATTGTTTTCATCTGTCAAAATGCTCTATCTAGTGTAAAAGTTTTAGTTTCACCCACTTTAATTGTATAAAAAAATCTTCTTTGAGGAGTTGGCGCTCCGATTATTAATCGATTAATTAAAAAATAATCGGCAGATTCATCAATTTGCAGAATAATTGTTTGTTGCGACCCTAGATATTTTCGGTTATCTTTGTTTGATTAGATGATACATTTAAATGTCAAAAGCATAAGAAATCAGAAATGGGGTTGATATAAGAAGAATATTGTTTTCACAACATTGCAAATTAGTACTTTTGAGAGGAGGAAGAGCAAACACAGGCGAACACAAGACCTCACGAAAATAAGATGATCTAGTTATTTAGTCTCTCAAAGAGAAACGGTGCTACATTATGCCATCTCTGTTACTGTACAAAGCTAAGTGCAGTGTTAAATTTGCAAAAGTTTTTTCTACTACATTTTGTTGTGTATGTCTGCCTTTTGAGACGTCTGAAAAACATATTATCGAACGTGCTTCTTTGTAATAAACTGTATATTTTAATGCGAAGGTAGATTTTTTTTCTGTTACGGCAACAACATGAAACATTCAGATTGAAGGCTTTTAGTGATCGTAGTATTTTTGTTTGTACGGCAGTCCAAAAAAAACAAAGTAAAGAAGTGTGACAATAATCAATGACTGCATATCAGTCATCAACAAAAGGTGATCAAACACAGGGAAATTTACACTGTCTGTAGGATGCCGAAGATGACGAGGCATCCTTGCAAACAATGCTGGGATCTAGCTGGTGCTACAATAATCATTTTCTATAAACATTCAGGGCTGTTGCACTCCACCTAATACAACAGTAGAACTTTGTTTTTAATTCCTCACTTTCTAATCGCATAAAGTTTGTATACTTTGTGTCTGTGCTGTCATCTGCAATTGTTTTTTCTTCAACTGGCCGCTTTGATTGTTTAAAAGGTGTGCTTACTGTAACCCACCTTCAGAGTTAAACTTGAATACTGCCATCGCCATCCTTTATTCAGGTTTTAGCAAAGAGATTGAGTAGCAGACAGGTGTTCTGTTTTTTGTTTTCTTAATTATCCACTTGAAACCCCATGATGTAACTCAAAGCTATGACAATCATCCTGTCCCATCCACGTCTATTGGTCCCATTGGAGTTTTTTTTTTCTTTTTTTTATATCTAAAATTATTGTTTGAGGATGGAAACCAAAGATTTTTTACAACGATTGTGAAAAATGTAAACATTGTACACTTTTGTGCAGTGATATTCATGCCAATAAAATGTTGTTGTTGTATTTTTTAAGTTTGGTGGTTTTCAAAGTTGAAAACATGAAAACTGAATTGGAATGTCATGGATTTGATTATTGCAGTCACATTATTTAGATGAATATGCTAAAAATGTAAAACTGCTTTTTACATTAATCAAATTGACTACATGACTAATCATTTGTAATTTTATTATTCAACTTTATGATATTACACTGCAAAAACCTTCTGAAAATGAGTAAACAAGTCTTAAAATGAGTCTATTTAGCCTTAATCTGAGTAGGAAAATAAGATGATCTGATAATGGAATGAACATGCATACCCATAGAATAAAATAATTAAATATTATGCAATTGAAATAAGACTTTTTTTTTAATGTAAATTGTCTTATTTCATTGGCAAAGTGTCTCACTTACCTGCTCAATTTAAGAAGAAATGCCCTCATTTTAAGAAAGAAATGACTTGCTTAGATTAACATTTTTGCAGTGTGCAACCTTTAGTTTATTTATGTGACAGACCAACAAAAAAGTAGCACATAATTGTGGAGCAGAATAAAGTTGGTTTTCAAAACTTTTTTTATTAAAGTTAATGTAAAAATTTTGGTCTGCATTTGTTTCAGACCCCGTCGGTCAGATTCCCCAAAATTTTAAGTCCCCTAACTTGCGAAATCAAAGAAAATTAGAGCAAAAAATGCACCACGAGACACTGGAATACAGCAGAGAGACAAAAGCCAAAGATATTAAGTAGTTAAAAGTAGGGTTAGGACATGGAAAAATATTCTTTGAATGTTTCATTGATCACTTTTTATTTCCATCCAAATGTAAAGAATGGAATAAACCTACCAAGACAGGCGTCTCATGCAAACCAACCATATAATCCAACCATTACAATCCAAAGGACCATTTCTACCTTCAGCAGAATTAAATAACACTTGTGAACAGGAGCAAATGTTACATGTCCTTTTAATAAAAAAGAAAACTTATAATATTACTTTTAGGTTTTTTTTTTGAAAGGATATTTGTATTTTTTTTAAAGAACTACTGTTATATTAAAAATTTTAGGTTTTTAAAACGAAAATGTCAAAAAAAAAATGTAGAAACATCTCCTTTCATGTAGATCTTTGTGTAAAATATTGATAAGAAACACTTTGTTTCTGAACTAATGAACAGAAAATATACTTTTATGTTATTTTGTTGTGAAAACTCAATGCAAATATGTAATCAAACAATATAGAATAAATAACTACATTTGCTATCAGATCTATGTTTAGAAACATGGCGTTACGGCTTATGGGGGCTGAATACAAATTTACATTATGTTACACTTTTTATCTTTAAAACAGCTTAGAAATGTTTTAAAGACATCCACCTTACAACAATACACTGCTTTTTGTTGGTTTATTAGACAAGATCCTATTAAAACACAACAAAATGTACATATTAATTTGTAAAATATGGTTGAAATGAACTTTTGCAAGATATAATATATTTGTTGTATTCCAAACATAATTTCATTATTCTCTTTAAAAAAACTAAAACTAAAGATGTGAAATATATTTTGCAATAAATTTGGCATTAAAGCCTTCCTCCACGAATGAATCCAAATAAGAACAACCAAAAAAAAAAAAAAAAGAAGAACAGAACTTAAAGGTATTGCTGTAGGTATCATTTATTTTATACCATTTCCAACATTGATTGTGAATTCCTTATTTATGAGCACATATCAGTGAATAACAATTTAGCAGAAACAGTTCTCACTGATTTCAACCAGCACTATAAAACAAAGCATCCACTCAGAAAAAACACTCACAAAAAGCAAAGCCTTTTGTTTTACCTCCTTCTAAAACAGGGCTGCATGACAGCCTTTAAAGTTTCTGTCTGAAAGTCGGCTTATTAGGAAGAAGAGACAAAAGGATAGAAAAAAGAAGACTCCTAAACTTGAGTCAAGAATAAAAAAATAACTTAATAATCCAGTTTTCTGATCTTTGCAAACACATAACACTTTACTTGCAGCAATAAAGATTTTTTTCCCCTTGTTTTAATATGGCTTCTCAGTGTAGACACCATGAACCTTAAAACCTACACTGTCAGGGTTTTACTAAAACTATCTTCAAGGACTTTGAAAAGCAAGACGAGCTGCAAAAATGTTTGGGATGTCAAAATCAGCAAGTGAAAAGTAATTTGCTGAGCTCCTGGATCAGCACTTAAAACTCAGACACTCTGCACAGGACGTAATGCATTAAAGGGGCATCTGCTTAAAAATATACCAAGTCTGAGTCCATCCTATGCCTGAGGTGTTTTATCTGCCTGCATTGTGCACAGAGTGAATACTAAAAAAATTCAGCTGGAGCTTGAAAAAAAACAAAAAAGCATATTGTTTTACTACCAAGCACTGTTGGACTTAAATCAAAATAATGATGCTCTCAAGTCCGATGGGTTTTTTTTTTACTGGTACATTACAGCAGGTTAAGGCAGCCATACAGCTCATGTTATCTGTTTTTTGAGGTTCAGTGTCATCGCTGTGGAAAACTCTCTAAGACTGTGATTTTGCCTTTTATTATTATACTTAACGCAGTTAAAAATAAATAAAAACTAGAAACCAACCCAGCCATATGTGAAAAAGTAAGTACACTCACCCTTTTCTATCTGAAATAAGCGCAATCATTAAAAGGTGAGCTCACTTTTACAAGCCACACCCAGGCACGATTACTATTAGACTTAATGAATCAAGTAATCACCTGAATAGACATTAAGTAGTCTAAGAATTCAAAATAATAACACAACATCAAGGCCCAATCTACAGAAATCCTATTAGTTTGGAAAGCCTTAGACATTTCTAAGGCTTTACAGTAGGACTTCTATAAACCAAAGTAAGAGACATCCATATACGGATGGGGGAAATATGCTTAAAAAGTGGAATAACCAAGTTTCCAAATCACTTAAAATAAGAATGACTCATCCAGAGGTTCAACCAGAACATCGTCTGACTGCAGGCCACACTTGCCTCTTTTAATGGTTCCTGGCTTAAAATAAAAAAAGACTGGCCAAAAATGTCATCAATGGAGGAGCTCTAAGCCCAAACCACTGCAGACTAAAAAACAAAAAAAAACATAAGAGGCCAATCTAACATTTTATATTGGAAAACTTCTGTGGAACAGGACATTTTAAAAAGGTTAAAACTCATCAGATTGGGTATTCTGGTGCAGAATGAATAGGAACATCACTCTGACAGTGGAACAGGGTGGTGATGATGAGATAATCTGTGACTGCTCTGCTGCATCAGGACCATGGCTAATTGCCATGACATTTTTTTAGTAGAGAGCAGAAGCACTAGATCAGAGGAGAATCTCCTGCTGCCATCGCAGCAGTTTGTGAGCTTAAGCTTTTCCATACTTTACATAGGCAGCAGGACAATGTCTTGAAGAACACAACGCTTATCTTCCTCCTAATGGCCTAAAAGCACAAATCATATTGACAATATAAAGGTTTTGAGGTGGCTAGGTGAAAGTCAGTGCATAAAGGTAGATAGTTAGTCTACCTTCTCTAGCCAAGTTAGTGGCACACCTGCCCTCACCCACTGTGGTACTATACTGTTTGCCAGTTGGGTGGCAGGTCAACAAACATTTAACCTACCTCTCCAGAAGGCAAGCAGCAACCTCTGTGTGGCTTCTGAGCACCTTTCCTTCCTTAAGTCAGCAGCAACACTAGAAACCTCAACCGTTATTAACCTTTGTTTATCTTTTTTTGGAGAGGGTTGTTCCTTTTTAGCTTTAATTTGAGAAATGCAACTCAGAGAAGAAACTGTTTCTCAGCTCTAACATAGATCTACAAGGAGCTGACACAGCCTGAGCTCCAGGTCATGTGACCTCAACCTACTGTTTTAATTGGTGCAGATTCTTTTTGCGTCACCATTGGTTTCATAAGTAGAAGAAAATATTTATATATTTCGGACCCATCAGAATTTCTAAAACAATTTTTTTTAGATACTATATATTTTTTTTATCCTTTATTAATTTTTTTTTATTTTTAAGTAGTAGCTTTGATCTTTAAATCCCACAGCATGAGAGATATAGCCACATGAAACACTGTAAATATCTCCAGTTTTTTAAAAATTAAAACAATTCTGTAAAGATAGTGTGCAAAAAGAAAGACTTCACTGAGTTTTTGTAAATCTTCAACAGCAAGCAAGGGAAGGCCATTGTTCTCATAACAATTGAAATAATCAGATGAAAACATATTGCCTTTGCTATATTTCAGTCTGATATTGACATTTGTTTAAATATCAGAAACCTTCAAGAGTCAAAAGCACAACACAAAAATAAATGTATCTGTGAGAGGGCAAATACTATTTCACAGTAGTGTGTTTGTCAAGAAAAACTCCTGTTTTATAAATTCCTGCAGCACTGAGTTTATACAAACAAAAGTTCTACCCATCTTCTAGTGCATTTACAACACCACAGCGTATATCATCGCAGTCTGAGACACACAAAAGTCTATGTGCAATAAAAACCCAATAAACACCCTACACTAGTGCATAATCAAACTGACCCCTTTCTAGACCGTCCTTGTGGTCAGTCCAGGATGACGCAGGCATGCGACTGTATGGGTCCAATAGGATCCGGAAACATCTGACTAGCAGGAAGACCAAGAAGAGCATGAGGAGGCCCACAAAGGCCAATGCTGTACGCTGCTCCGTGTCCACCGCAACCAAGGCCAGGGGGGGACTGCTACCGCCACTGCCTGGACTGCTGGGCAGAGAGGAGCTGGCTGAGGAGAGCAGCGACTCGTAGTCCAGTGTGGGGCACATCGTTCATTCTCCAGGGGCCCCGAAGACAGGGCTTACACACCGACTGGATGGTGGGTGTGTTGGGTTGAGGCGTGGAGAAGAAGGGGAAGGCGTTCATGAGGGGTGTTCAAAAAGTCAACAGACAACTTTTATATCTCACGCTGACAGACAGGTAGACTAATGTGATGGAGTTTTTTTCAAGGTGCTGGTGTTTTTGCAGGGTCAGACATTTTTTTTTTTTAGTGACCACTTGATGTTGTCAAATCTAAGTCAAAGTGACATGACCTACAAGAGGTCTGACTTTAATCTACTCAGACAGCGTGTCAGGCAGAGTGACATGTGCAGTTCTCAATTAGCATGGACCACTTTTGTGTGTCCTTATTTGAGGATGTGACTCTAAAAATCTGAGGATATTCAGCTTCCTTCTTATTTGAGCTTCCCTGCTGCAGGCAGCACCTCTTTTTCCCTGTTTATCAGAGCCACACAGTCACCATCAGGGGTCTTTGTCACTATCAATCATTGCACTTAAAACATGTCACCATCTTCAGCTAATGCACACAAACACAAACAATCATCTCTGTTCTACATCAAGGTCAGTGTTGTCGAAGAGAGATGATAAAGTGTAGGCAGACATCTAATACCTGACTAGGTTCGGCTGTTTCGAAGCTTGTGTGCCTCTCGTTACAAGCAGACCACCTCAGCAGCCAGATGCGACTGTTTATGTAAGTGTGTGGCTGTTTTGTATGCAGCTAATTAGATCTGGAGGTCACTTGATTAATAGCCCTGAATGTTAAATGGCTGACAACCTTTTCTGACGCTGCCTGGTAAATGCAAAGTTTCCCCTTTGCCCCAGCTAGCTGGAGCATGAAAAGTGGGTTAGTTTTGTCAAATATTGAAATGAGTTTTATTCCGCCGTCATTCTTTTCAGGATGGTTGCTTCAAAAAACAAACAACAAAAAAAGAGAGGGGAAAAAACACCTTTCTTGTCCAGTAAAGAAGCAACAAGAGGTATAAAATATTATTGAGAAGCAGAGTCCGCTGAAATGCTTGATCTAGAAGTCCACAGTTGTCGTCACCAGAGGGTTACGAGCCTTATACCCATAAGATGTTCCAGGTGAAGGCGAGCCAGGTTTCCTCACCTAAAAACAACAGAAGCATCTGGTTACAATACTTTGCAAAACCAAATTGTAAAAAGAATATAACTGAAGAAAAAAAAAACTGCTGGGTTACTTCTTTAAGCCAAATTTTTGGTTTGTATGGATAACAAAAAAAGACCCACCAAACCTCCACACTTCGGATATTCATAAAAATCTTGATAAGGCTTTCAACTTGCATTTAGAACAGAAAAAAACTCAGTGGCTGTCCAAAGTGTTTGTACCCATGTTAAAATACCTGTTTTTCTATTAATAAAAACAACTATAATTAAAACAATGATACAGTCTTATAGTGTCACATATCCCTTGCACAATTCACAGAAGAATCACCTTATTAGAAGAAAATTATCTAATAACTGCATGAATTCCCACACTTTTAGCCACATTTTCTGGCAAACCAACTTAAGATTTAATGTAATCAGATTTGGTGCGTCTTTCATCCATTCAAAACTTTCCAAATTCAGTTGCTTTGAATTCAACACATTTTACTGGAAAAAAATGTGCTATATGAATTAGAAAAAATTAAGAAAATGTGTTCAGAACCCCCACACAAAAACAACAGTATCCAACGTGATGCATCTTAGTGCCTCTGGATATCTCCCACCCTGGGGCTAAAGTTTCTATACAGTTGTTGGAGTTAATGCAGCCTGAGACAGAAAAGGGAACCAGAACCAGAAAGATAGCTGCAAGATCTGAGAGAAATATAGTCAGCTGCTATCTCCTCATAACTTACTAAAGATTTTCTGTTACACTCATTTAAATGTTCTTAGTTTAAAACTTAGCTTATCAATGCTACAGATCTTGAACCTCTATAATACTTTGGCACTAAATGGTATGATGGATACCTTCAACTCACTTGTTGGTAACCTTAAAGTTATGATATTACTAAATTTAACAAATTATTTTAGATGTAAATCTAGCCCATTATTCCTATAGATTTCCTTATTGCCATAAGATGTTCCAGGTGAAGGTTAGACCAGATTAGGTCAAATCAGGATTAGGAAAATCATTCACATCAGGATGTGCTTAGCTCAGCATTATTTTTAAAACCTACTGTAGGTTATGCATGATGTCAATTTGCCATCATATCACCTTTCTATAACCTTTAGAAAGGATTTAATGTGACCCATAAGCAGAAGATCAGGTCATTCCCTCATCATTTTATATACAGTACTGTGTGATTATGGTGACCCTCTTCTATTTGCATGGAGAGCACAACACAAGCACTCTGTAATGACATTTAATTAGGAGGTTGATTATGGTGTCATTATGGCAACATTAACAGTAGTGAAAGCATGATTAGAAACAAAGCTGCATTACCTCACTTCTATTTGTCAGTGGATTGTTAAAGAGGGACGTTGTGTCCCCAGGTGACCTCCTTATGTATATTTGGCAACATTATGGGTGGAAAGATAGTGTTGTGGAGTGTTATAAATAATATATAATCACATCACCTGCAGCGGACCAGGTTTCGAATCAGTGAAGAAATGTGATACGCAAACCATTTACACCTGTTCACAGGTCGGAACAGACTAATGAGTTGTTTAGACAAATGTAAGGGAACACAGGCAGGGCTCTGTGTGGGCTTTTTTTAAAATTAAAAATGTGTCTTAAAGTGAAAATAGAATAGGCGGCAGGAAGGCATAGGAGGATGGATGTTAAAAGATTGGCAGATGAGCTGAAGATGCATGAGGGAAAGTTTCTGTGGTGAATGGGCATCATTTCAGAGGAAGGGTTCACTGGCACATTCTGGACTGACTTCCCCCTGCATGACCATGGCAAAATGCCTACGCCACACACTCCCAGCATTTGTGGCGCATTCAGTTCAAAGGTTTCCTGTCTGCTACTTCATCAGCTGGAGTCTCCAGGGTCTAGTCTGCACCAGGCTGGCTGGCAGCAGGATGACACACCTGGACGGAGACACTCACTGTGTGAATCAATGTGCACATTTACAAAATAGACCTGCTGTGTGTGTGCAGATGGTTCTACAATTAGCCTGCATTGGAATGACATAGTCTGAAGGGGTTGCCATAAAAAATACAATTCATTAAACTATAAAAGAAATAGAAAAGGGGAACAGGAGAACAAGGAAATGTGGTTTATCAGTGACACATTCAGAAAGGGTAAACCATTTCTAAAATCCTTCTGTTAGTCTATAAATCACTGAATGAATCCACTCCTCAATACATAACAGATTTGTTGTCAGCGCATCAACTTCACAGATCACTCAGGTCTTCTAGGTCCAGCCTACTCTGTACATCCAGAACTAGAATCAAACATGGAGAAGCAGCATAAAGTTCCTATGCTCCACTTATCTGGCAAAAAAAATCCCAGAAGACTGTAAAAGTGCTGAAAGCCTGAATACTGTTAAGTCGAAGTTAAAAACCTATTTCTTTAGATTTCTAACTGAGGATGGTTTAAGTTTGTGGTCCAACTGTTTTATTTGCTACCTGATTTTATCATGTTTTTATCTTTACTTGCTTTTATTAGGCACCTACTTTCCTTATAGTTTAAAGTTGAATTCATGTAAAGCCCTTTGAATTGTCTTTGTACTAAACTGTGCTGTATAAATAAGCATGCCTTGCATTGATGGAATTAGTTTGGCTTTCTTAGACAGATATATTTCCCAAAATATAAGCAGAAATTTAAAGGTTTTGTGGACTGACTCAGAAAGTATGCGTTTGGATTTAAATGTTACTTTACAACTGGATTATATTGGAGCTGTAATTCCTTTCTTTATGCTGGTCATTTGTTAATAAATAGAATAAAGTACATTTCTATCTGTGTTAATCTTTTAACTTTTTGTAACATTGTGACTTAGACAACATTTCTTGTCATTTTGCACACACAAAGTGTATTCAAAACAAAATTTTGTTTAGTACAGCTTTTCAGACAGTAAATGAACATTTCCATACTATTAGGTGTAGCAGTGATCAAATGTAAACAGTGTGGGAGAGAAAAACATGGTGCAAAAAACGCATTAATATGGAAGTTCAGAGCATAAATATATATGGTGCAAACATGCAGTATTTTTGGTTTGGTGTTATCAGTGTGATGCAGAGTTTGTGACATGATTTAGACTTTTCTCAACAGTTCAGCAGTCTGATGGCAGTGGGGAAAAAGCTTTTGCAGAATCTGCTGGGTCTGCATTGAATGCTATGGAGCCTCTTACCAGAGGGCAGCAGGGAGAACAGTCCATGGTGGGGGTGTGAGGGGTCATTGATAATGTTACGGGCTCGTGACATGCAGCGCTGGGATGAAATGTAATTTATGGAGGGAAGAGGAGCCCTGATGATCTTCTCTTCAGTGGGACAGCTGGTCAGAACGCTCTCTATGGTGCTTCTGTAGAAGGTCTGAATATGTACTGCTGTCTTGTTTATGCCAAGGGTTGAGCCTTCAGTCACATTTCAAGATATATGGTTCATTCATTCAACACATCAATCAGTAACAGATATCGGCGGACATGCTCAGCCCGGGTATCGTATCGGATTGAAAAAAAACATTGGTGCATCTCCAAATTAAATTTACACACTAATTAATTTTTCTAAAACACGTGTGGGGATGAATAATCATACACAAACTGTAACTACAGCTCCCAGCATGCCTTGCAGCTGTGAAATAATATCAGATATGGTAAAAGCTGGTCTGTCTTGGCAGCTGCCACTGTGCTGAGGAGAAACTTGCTAGTGGAACTTCATCATTTCTTTAAAAAAGAAGCTTATTTAGGTCTAGAGTCTACATGATTTCCTGGTTGTCTTTAGGTCAAAACTTTTCAAAGACATCATGGATACAAAATTCATCCGAAATCTTTCTGAATTCAGCTGAATTGTGAAGTACGTATCTGGTTGTTTTAGCCAATAACTGAACAGTAACTGCCTGCTCACTCCCTGCTGCTACAGAACATATTTTATGGTGTTAAAATTTTTGTAGCTTATTATCCTGAAATTGTTGGACGACATTATAAAATATCAAGAAATGAAGACGTAGGGAGCAAGAGCGAGGTTTTTGACCCAACTACTCAGCACCCAATAAACACCTGGTCCTGCTCTGCACTGCTTCTACACCGTGAACTTCTCCTCTCTCATAATTTACATCATGCCCACTACCCAGTGATGGGAAGGTGATGATCCAGGGATCTTTTAGTTTCCTGTTGGAACTATGAGATATCTGAATGCATGCCATCAGCTCGCCGCCACCCTCACCGCCATAAGAAGACACCGTAAATGGTTTTTACTGTTGCCTATTTGCTGTGCAGTTTGCAGCTGGGCAGAGTGGAAGCTCTGATCAAACTGGGGTAAATGTGGCCAAGAGTCACACACCTGTGACATTTCAATCCAGCACCATCTTGTTAGCAGGACATTAGCAAGATAATACTTTAGGACTGCAAAACAACCAACCCAGCCACCCTCCGGAACGTTCTGAATTGTGATTTGTTATTATTTACAGGACGAGTGAAGCCGCTTTGTGAAAGTAATTAGACTTTAACAAAAGAGAAAAATGGAGGAAAAGAGCATCAGAGAACAGGTGGAGAGAGATAGAGAGATGGTTAATGTCTGTCTCAGCCTTAGCCTGCAGGGGATTGCATTAACCCTTTTCAATTTGATGGTTATAAAGATAAAGTAGACTTAGGGAAAAGGCAGAGAGAGTGCTCCATGTGATCCAAAAGCTCAGATGGGTATCCCCATCACATCCACACAAACGTTATACAGCTGGCACATATACAGCATTCAGAAAACATGAGACAACAGGAATTGCACACACTCAGAGGGCAGACCCTAATGGAAACGTATATCAACCTGTCAAAAAGCTTATTGATAAATCAGAGGTTGTTTTTTTTCTCTTCCGGATACACGAGCACTGGTCTTGATTCATTTGCTACCTCAGGGAGTTGATCCCTGCAGTGTTTTTGAATATAATGAGGACAACAAGGAATAGGTCACCTTGAGCTGTGTACAATAACCCATGTGTTTCAGTACTAATCAAAGTTTGTGCATAAACTGTAATTGCAAGAGTATTCAGAGAGAAATATGGATCCATTTAAAAACACCTGCAGTTATTTTTTACAGCTGCGAAAATGTACTCTTAGTGAGATCATTCCCACTTCCACTTGGCCTGCATCTTGACCCACCACCAAGCCATTCCTCGGATGATTATAATTAGGCCATCAGACAGTTGGCAGCAACTATATGTGTGATCAAATCCAGCAGATTTCTAATAGAGTCAGCCAGAAGGCTGCAACAGTGCATTCAACTTTGTACAAAAAAGTGTGTGTTTGTGTGTGAGACATTCACTAAGCATGCATGCAAATGAGAGGCAGAGCTGCATTGAAACATTTTTTTGTATTATCTTCACTGCAAAAACGATCTAGAAATAAGTAAAACATTTCTTAAATTGAGTGTATTCACCCTTAATTTGAGCAGGTAAATGAGAAAGTTTGCCAATGGAATGAGTAATTTTACTCTTAAAATAAGATAATTAGATAATATGCACTTGAAATAAGACAGTGCAATTGTGTTTTTTTATTTTAAGTGTAAGTTGTCTTGTTCCATTGGCAAAATGTCTCTTTTACCTCCTCAATCCAAGAGCAAATGCACTTATTTTAAGAAAAAATGACTTATCTAGATTCAGATTTTTTGCAGTGTTCATTTTACTGAAGGCCGGCTCACTTCTAGCGAGTCACAGGTAGAGATAAGAAAATATGTAGCTGGTTCTTCCATTTCCAATAACACTGTTTGTGTGCACAGTTTCCTTCATGCCCTGGAAATCTTTCATAAAACTTTCTGTTTTTATGTTGGATATCTTGATCCCATCTATTGAATTTAGTGCACTAGTTGATATTTTCCCTTTTTGACCTGCTGTATATTAGCCAGTCACAATGTTTTCCCTTCCATTATGGGAGGTAAAATAGGTTAGATACATTGGAAATTCTCTGCCCTCTGTAGCTGCTGGCAGTTCATTTGTCTCTGACAAAGTCTTCTTTTTTGCTATTAAAACGCACAACATTTACTCAATCAGAATCAGTCCTTTTTCCTATCCATAACGCAGGATCATTGAAATTAACGGCGTGATTCGTCTCTGACCCACTGTGCTCAGACTCTTCGATCAGGCAGCAAGCTCTTCCACCTGCACTGTGTTATCGGTAGAGTTGGCTGTCACCGTCTCCTCCTCAAACTCACGCTCCCCCTGCCCCGCCTCCTTTTTCTCTATCAACCAAGCTCCCCGTCTCAACCGACTCTCCTGCTCCGTACTGTCTTTAACTGCACCTGGACCTCTGCCATCTTTCTACTTTGTGGTGCTAAGCTCAAGTATTTCTGTAAGAAAAAAAAAGGTGTTTTTTCTCCCTTACACCAGCTAGCGGATGCTATACTTTAAAATCACATTGATAAACGCATAGCTTCTTACCTGGCTCTGAATGGCCACCCTTCTTCTGCAATTCTGTTCCTGGACTTGTTACTGACTCATCCTCAGTTTATTTTTAATATTTACTCCTAAAATCCCTTAAGCTTTTGACGTCATCTTCCCTTTTTCTTTTTTTCTGTGTGCAAGACTTCTGAAAACCTAACATTCTTAGTTTGCAGAGAAACTAACTTAAAAAGTTGCAGCCCATCGTTAACCTGGTTAAACCATTTTATGTTTGTAGGGGGGAGTTCTAATGGCCCCTTAATTAAAGAAAACATATGACATATGCCTAATGCATAAATATTTTTATATTTAGTCACTCTATTATTAAATATTTTTATCAGTAATATTTTGTGTAAAATTACTACTTCCTATATTTTTTTATGGTCAGAGTATCAATTTTGGGCCCCCCTCTGTCCTGGGTCTGGGACAATTGCCCCTTTCATATAGTGCAACATGTTAAAGGAGAAGTTCACTTTTTAACACTTTAAGCCCATTTTCTGTAGTGTCCAGGATGAAATCGAATGATCGACACCAAACTTTTGACAATTGCTCCTGTCTCTGCTTTTTGGCTCATTTAGAATCACCCCCTGGCTGCTTTAGAATGGCTTCCATAGAGCATGTCCGATAATGTCCTTAAAACAACCTTAAACGTTCTTTTTTTAAAATATGCTACTCACCGGGTCGTCAGCGCTGTTCAATGACGTTCCAAAAAAAGTTTCGTAAAGAAAAAACGTTCCTGTAGTGTTTTATTTAGCATTTTGTAAATCCCATTGAGTTCTGTAGGAATAGTCAATATTCCCCTGCCACCGGAAACGGAAATGGGGCCTGTTTACACAGTTGTAGTCTTTTCGCTTCACTCTGTGTACTCCGACGTCGAGAATCAAGAATCCACCTTTCGTATTCCATTTTCAGAGTTTTTTAAAGTGTTTAACAGAGACGTTAGCACCAAAAGTGAACTTCTCCTTTAACAAGGACAGGATAACTTTTAACAGCTATACTTTGGTAATCTAACCTCTTCAGTATTTTTTCCTTTGGGAATATAAAGTATTTTCATTTACAGTATTTTTTTAAGTAACCTTTGCTACTTGAGTTGCCCAAATTTTGCAAGGCCCTGTAGAGGGAGACAAATGGAGACCCAGGGAGCAAGAGAGCCAAAAAAAAAATCCTTTGTGATTTTCAAAGGCACCATTGTAGCTGAGCAATTCCATCTTTAGGTTGCCTACAATCTATCATTTTTACAGGTGGACCCAGATGAATACCCGTTTCTCTTTATCAGCATATTTAGAGTTTACCTTAAGGCCCCTCTGCACCAACTAGAAAAAAAAAAAAATCAATATTTCAGATAAAGATTATTTTTATACAAATACAGTTTTCTGCTTTACCTAAACACAAAATGTATTTCATTGGTAAAACACTACTAATACAGTCAAGCTTTCTGTGCTGAAGAGTAATTTTCTTAAAATGTTTTTCTTTCCATCTTATTCTCAGTGATGTGTTACAATGCATTGATTCTGCTGGCAGCCTATTTTCAGGTATTTTTTTACATTTGAAGTATTACCTTTTGGACATTTTAACACCTCTCCCTTTTTGGACAAATAAAAAATGCTTCTAAACTCTTAAATTTGTCTCTCTCATAAAATATAATAGTCTTTTTAAACCAGCTGACCCCATGTTGGGCATTAGGTTCAGTAGGGGCAGCACTCATTGCCAGTACTTTCTCTAAGATCTTATTAAAAGTATTTCAAACTGTAGGACAAAGGTCACGGATTAGCGGACCCCAGTCCGGATCTGGACCCATCTGCTGGCTCATTCGGACCCAACTGTATTTAAAACATTTATAAATTACCACATGTTGTCTGACAACAGTCTCTAATTTCACTTGCGCCTCTTCTCCTGTTTATATGGTAAAGCCCTCCAGAGCTTCCGGGACCAGGCTGCACATGATACAAATTAGCCAATGACGATGGGAAAGAAGGAGAAGACGATGAGAAAATGTGAAAGAAAGTGTGGACTGCTGGAAGAGCTGCGGTGAACTGGTGACAGAAAAGTGAAATGGTGTGCTCAAAGATGACCCTGCACATTTTGAGTATGTTTGGCTCAACCGGCTGCTGTGAAGCTGGATTCTCCACCATGAACAGAATCAAAAATAAATATCAATCCAGGCTCAAAATGAGGACCTTGAAATGGGCTTTAGAATGGCTTTTTTCACCAATCAAACCCAGGTTTAAATCTTTGCAGGGCAGCTTAAATCTCTCATCAAGTCAAAAAAAAAAAGAAAGAAAAAAAAAAAATCAGTTCAGGTGTTTTATAAACTATGTGAATCAGGAAACTGTCTATATACCACACTGAAGAATTTGTGTTCTCTACTTAAAAAAAAAACACTTTAGATTTTAAAATGCAAAAAATGTTCTATTTTTTCAAAATATATTTTTTTTATTTAGTAAGTCAATGTAATAACATGGATGCATAAACACCACATTTTATTTCAGCGTTAAATTTGTCTGAAGTAACAGATTATAATTAAAAATGTCTCCAGACCTTTACTGGTGTTAATTTTCTTTATTCGGATCCCACTGATTTTTAATTGGTTACCCTCTGCTGTAGCAATACTATGGGAAAAATATGGGTCTTGAAATTATGTTTGAAAACCTTAGTAACTAGTCCATTCTTAGTGGGACAAATCCCCTAGACAACAGTAAGAAAGAGACAAAGGGCTGCCATGTCAATTAGCCTGATTTCATTTCTCCAGCATCCTAGCATCAATCTTTTTGGCACTGGAAAATACTCTGATGAAATAATAAATATAATTTATTCTATGATTGATAATAGTAACTATACAACAAAGTGAAGAATTTCTTTGTTTTATACAGAGATGATTTAATTACTAACATCTAGAGATACATTCTGTAGGTGGCTTATGGTGATTTTTAAATATTAGCCAAGATGTCTTTATTTTATGCATTGCAGTGGTTTGTGGTGTGAGGTAATTAAGACTTCATACAAAAAATATCCACAAAGCCAGAGCAAAGAGAGAGAGAAGCTTAGCTTAGGCTAATTTTGGGTTTAAGGAGTGAACTCTTTGGCTGCATGGGGGCACAACTTGTAGCTGTGCTGCCTTGCAGCAAAATGGGTCCTCCCCCCCCATGCCTGCGTGGGTTGATTGGCATTTCTAAATTGGCCTTAGGTGGGAGTGGGAATGGTTGCAGGTCTCAGCTCTGAAATGGACTGGCGACCTGTCCAGGGAGCACCTCGCCTTTCACCCACAGACTGCAGCAGCCCCCCATGACCCTGACAGATAAGGAGAAAAAGATGGATGGAACAAAGTCCTGGACATCCTCTGCAAATTATTTATAAGCATGATTTCAGGTTTTCTGCAATCCATGTCCAATATTCCTTGGTTTCATGTCAATCTATAAAGAAATGTATTTGAAAATATTCATAAGTGCAAATAAAATAATATTAAAATTACTAAACGCACAAACTTATCATTCTGTCACTGTGAATAAATGGGAGGCCAATCATATCCAGCCCATGTTTAATTCACACATCTCATACATGAAATATTCACACAAGGATGAAGATGGAAGTGACTGGTTCAGACGCAGCAGGTCAGCAGTGAGAGGGAGAGATGCTTTTGTGTATAAAAAAGTTGGATGACAAAGCAAATGGCTAAAAAAACAAACAAACTGTTGCATCAATCTAGGTTTTTATGCTGTTTTCCAATTTCTGGGTTTTAACAATTTTTATTTCTTAATAACTAAAATATAAGTAGATATAAGAACAGTTTAAAATCTCCTACCTGTTATCTAAATATAAACAAAGGTGACATCACATTGTGTGAGAGAGCATAACTTAAAAAAAAAAATCAGTTATTTTTTATATCCAAAAAATAAATTGTGGTAAGGAGTTTAAACGTACTTAAGCACATAGCTGGCCTGGCTAATATTACAAAAACATAGTCTTGTTGTGTTTCCCTTTAAAAATGTAGATCCATGTTGGTCTGTGTGAACTTTCATCTTTCACGTCGGAAAGTCAGAAGGTGGTTCTAAAATCACCCAAGGTTAGTCTAAACAGGAATTTTATGAAGTCTTATTAAATTATTTGTCCGTAGATTTATTTTTTTTAAATGTCAATGTTAAAGATTACTCCTTAGGAGAGATATTAAACTAAACAAAGAACAGTGTTCAAAGCATCTCTACAAGCACCAATCAGGGATTATTTATATTAAAAAAGCTAGAATTTAGAATAATAAAAATAAAACTTTTAATTGCATCAATATTCATTCATTTTTTTGTTTTTTTGTTTTTTGTTTTAGGTATCCAGGTAGAAGGAAGTCTGATATTCACTTCTTGAGTCTGCTGCCCCTGCAACCCGGTCCTGGATAAGCTGAAGATGACGAATGAAGAAACAAACCAACAAGGAGCAAACAAATACAGAATCTTTTAAAGACTTAATTTATTTTTCTTACACTGAAAAAAATAATTAAACCGTTTATGGCATTTACTTAATCACATTTAGTTACTTTAACACAATTTTTTTCATGTTAGCAGGGTAGGACATAAAATTGTTGTGTTAAAATAACTAAATATGATTAAGTAAATGCCATAAACGGTTGCATTATTTTTTTCAGTGTAGTAAATTACATTAATTTCCTTTGTACACAGTAGAAGGCCATTAAATTGTATGATATGGGTTAGATAATTCTGGGATCTTTCCACAGGATATTAGATGTGTTTAGAGATCTTTAAGCAGATATCAAACATTATTTAGCTCACATTTTTTTATTGAACGTGTTTTTTAAACCTGTCTGCATTTTCTCTTTCTATTAAAATTGTTCATTTTCTAGTCATGAATTTCTCTACTGTGGAACATAAAATGTTATTTCTATTCTACTATGGATGGCAGAAATCATCACAATAACAGAAATAAAGATTTGTAAACAATCAGTGTGAAATTAAATCTTTTGTAGGTGATATCAGAAAAGAGGCCAATGTGACTGAGTTTTTTCAATAAAATACATCCACAGACAGGCCTCCAATTAACCCACATTAATATGTTGATATAAAGTAACCCAAAGCTTACAAATAACAATAATTTCCAATTGTGTTGTTCATTAAATGGAATTTTTTTTAGTAATCTTAACTAAGCTCAAATAATCAAACTCTGATTCAATGCTTAAGCTGCAGTTCTTGTTTCTGGAGGAACAACCATGACAGTACAAGGTTTCACTCACACCACCAAGGGAAATTTGTCAGGATGGATGGAGGCTTGTAGATGACCCAAATGCAGATGGAGGCTGGGGTGGTTTCTTGCAGATTAAATAATTAGAGTGGCTGCAACAGAACAATGAATCCAGAAATAACTAACCAGGGAACACAGGAACCAGAACAAAGGGGAACACAGTGCTTCAGGAGGGAATGAGCAAAGATTATGTGCAGAGGACTGGAGTATATATGCAAAATAAAACAATGAATGAAGTATCCAACTGATTGACAGCAGTTGTGGACAAATGTAATTAGAAGGGACCTAAGGGAAGGGGGCCACAAGGGGGCAATAGAGAGTAACCAAGAAATACAACAGGGCTTAAATCTAACTAGAAAACAACAAATGAGTATAAATGGAAATTAAACTATCTATCTATCCATTTTCTGACATGCTTATCCCTGCTGGAATCGTGAGGGCTGCTGGTGCCTATCTCCAGCTGTCAATGGATAAGAGGTGGGGCACACCCTGGACAGGTCACCGGTCTATCGCAGGGCAACAAATAAACAGGATAAACAACCATTAATGAACACACTTACACCTTAGGAGTATTTAGAGAAACCAATTAACCTAACAGTCATGTTTTAGGACTGTGGGAGGAAGCCAGAGTACCCAGAGAGAACCCACGTATGCTCAGGGAGAACATGCAAACTCCATGGAGAAAGACCCCGGGCCAGGAATGGAACAGAGAATATTCTTGTTGCAAGGCAGAAGTGCTACCCACTGTGTCACTGTGCAGCCCCAAGAGTTAGAAAATGTAACTGAAAACCCGAAGTGTTGAAATCATGACAAAAATAAGTTTAAAATATAAGAGAGGAGTAAAGAAATGATGAGACAAAGAATAGCAAGGCATGGTTAAAAGGTACATCAGAGCCATAGAAAGGAGAAAAAGTGGAGCGTTGAAGAGATGTGGTTTGCAGAATGCTTAACACCCATGATTTATAGCTGCAGTAATACCTGAATTCTTTAGAGAACAAAGGGTCAGATAGCATCAATCAGGGGAAAGTGAACGTAGGATGATGGGAAACATACTCAAATTACAAATAAAACAATATAAAGAGCAAGAGGAGAATGTGTGTGCCAATATAGAGATGCCAGTACAGTTGAAGTCAGACCAAAGAAGCACTTTCCTTCCATCAGGCAGCCGTTCTGTCAAGCCCACCGGGATCGAAGAGAGCCAGCCAACCAGCCTGCGATGAAGGCCATATATATTACATGTTCTACCCACACATAACTTGCTCTGAACAAAGGTGGAAAAGAGCCCAGAGTCAGCATTAAAAAGTCAAAAACTTTCCTGTAGACAGTAAAACAAAGTGAGCTAATCAGAGCAGCCCTGAGCCAGGATGTGAAACAATGATTTTCAGTCAGCAAGGCATAAAAACACAAAATCTCAGCCACATCCTGTGTATGAGGGTGTGGTGCCTGGAAAATACAGTCTACAAACTTAAAATACCAGAAAAATCAAATGACTGACTCCAGCACAGAGAGTGAAATCATTTTGCTGACTGCTCCGATCCCAAGAGGCTAAAAAAGCCCCCAGTAAGAGTTCTAAACATGCATTAAGCACAGATGAAAAGTCATGCCCTCATCTCAGAGAGACATACTGTATCACCTTGTTGGATTAAATCTATCCTGTTCAGTATGTATGATTACTAGGCCTGCATCTGGGGCAGGTAGGCAGATCTACAGCCTAAATCCATCTAAGGCAGAAAAAGGAGGTTTCTGGTTCTGTCCTTCCCACACCGATTGGCAGATTTATTTCAGGAAATCCAAATGAAATCAGCACTTTTTCCCCTTTTAACATTTCTGAAGCATTTAATAGACCTGCGCTTGTTGTTTGAGCAGAGACAGGGCAATAAATCCCAGAGCCTGAGTCACCAACCAAAGCGTGATGGATGAATGGTTGATAAATATTTGATGGCTGATCTTGAACAAGAAATCCAAACCACTTACTGGACCACCCTCGTCAAGGTTAAAAGTGACTTTTTTACATCTCGTCTGTACTTAAATGGAAGTTTTTGTGACGAGATCTGCAAGAGATGGCATCAAATAATGATGTTTAATCCTTTGTGTGAAACATAATAACTAACTGTAGCACACTAGATTTAAGACTCCAAATAATGCAGTGGTTAAAACACAAAAGCACCAAAAATAACATAAATTATGGTGTCAAATGCGTGAAAAGTCATTGGAGAGGTGTAGTGTGACATTCGAATTAAATTTGTAAGAATGATGCAGCAAAGACACTTTAGTGGCTTCACCTCCTCACTCGACTGCTTTTAAACGACAGCTGAACAATGTAATAAAACATCGGCCTCGGTGAGCAGTGGAGAGTAAATGATATCCGATATCAGAGCTAATAACAGAGACTGGCAGTGACACAGAGAGATAGCTGTGTGGCAGAGAACCTGATTCTCTAATGGGCTTCCTGTAATGTTCTATATGCTGACAGGGAGGGATGTCAGGATTTCTATTTTGTCCCTTTGTCTCCATCTGTCCTCTCATTAAGCAATATCACATGCTGATTGTCATTTTCCTGCCACTCAGCATTAAAGCACATCCTTTAATTTATTTACTTGATTTTCTTTTTTTTTTTTTTGAGCTGGTAGGCTGCCAGCAGTTAGAGTAATGTTAGTGATTCCTTTAATGGTATTTGTAAATGTCAAACTTGGGCTATACAGCAGTTTTGAGACGTTTTTTCTCCTGGATGGCTACAATGACCTAGTTAAGGCATCAAAGAGCCAAACTCTGCATGTCAAAAAAAGAAAGAAAAATAACTAACATAGCTCGTAAAATGTTTATTAAAACCAAGTGATTTTGCCCAATTTATCCCCCGGCATGTCTAGGAACATTTACAGAAAACTTATCTCTTACTTCATGCTTAGGGGCATATGGTAAGCTACTTAGATCATGTTAACAGTCTCCTATTACTTTAATTAAAGGTATAGTGCACATGCCCAACCCTGTACATGCTCCCGAGTGGGAACACCTATTAAACGCATGTGAGAGCGTGCACAAGCCCATTTCTCCTTGTGAATGCTCTGTTTAAAGCTGCTGTTTGCATCGCTCATACAGGCTTACTTTCGAGAAGAAGATTTGCAAATTTTGGACTATGTCAGACTCACCACCGGTAAGTGCAAATGGGGACAAGCACATTTAAGAGGACCACTTATTTTGATGATCCACTCGGAAAAAGAACATACTCCACTATAGCTTTAAACATTCTATTCAGATATATTCATCTTTCATTGCAGCCCTATTGGCAGCAATAATGTCATGCTTTGTCTACTCTCGATGTCATAAAACAGAAAAAACAAACTAAAATATTCTGCCGAATGTTAATAATTTCTTTCTGTCCAGCATGACTATTCTTACAAAAACATCAACCAAATAACAAGCCTAAATTTGCATCAATTAAACCTAGTATAAAAATCTCAATAAGTATTTATCTACATAAAAATATATATCTATATTTCTATATCATATTAAGATCATATTAAGGGACTAACAGAAATCCTAGCATTGTCATCTGTTCTTCAACATATTTAGGCATCTATTGAAGCTTTTGCAAAAGAGGACCCAAGGAGAATATAACACCAAGAGTTTTATTCAATCCAGAGGAATCCTTCAGAGTATAAATCCATTTCTTTTTTTCTCCAAAGGTCTGTTGCAATTAGAGAAGCGCCCAATATTAATATCAATATAGGTCCCAAGATTGAAGAAAATTCTAGGTCAGGTATTGGTCAAAATGGGTCCAATCCATACAGGCATGTATTAAGTTTACTTCTGTAATAACTTTAATCAAAGTTAAAAGTCTCATGAACAGCAGAAGGGGTTTTACCCATGATCTTAATTAACTTAAGAAAAAGACAAAGTGAACCCTTGCTGTTGTATTTTCAGGATGAAATTTGTCATGTTATCATGATTTACTGTTTTTATGACTTCCCTATCTGACCTCATACTAACCTCAAGTTGCCTTTCAGGCTTTACATGTGTACATTCAAATGTATACTTGCTTTTAGAGAAGAGTTTATGGCAGACTCTTATAAAAGTCCATAGTAATATTTACAGCTTTTTTTTTTTTTTTCCCTTACACTTTCACAAGTACAGAGCAACAAAATTCACTCTACATTTAACCCATCCCCTTGGGGAGCAGTGGGCTGCCAATGTGCGGCACCCAGGGAGCAGTGTGTGTTTAGGGGTCTTGCTCAGGGACCCAAAGTGGGAGTGAGGCTTGAACTCAAAACCTCTGAAACCCGAGCACAACGCCCTAACCACTCCTCAAGTGAGGATTATGATAACATTAAAGCAAACAGAACTCTGTTTGCAGGAAAGTATTGCGACTTATGTATTAGAATTTGAATGGAAGTATAAGTATATGGATCGGTGCATGCCTAATCGCAAATAGTTTTAAATGTATCAAGATTGAAAGGAGGAATGAGCAATAATTTATCATTTGCCACAGAAAGATTTTTAAAGAAATATTAATATAAAGAAATTAAAGTACCTATTTAGAGGGACTTCGTTCTCCAGACTATTGTTTAAAAGTGGGGCCAGCCACACATGCATATTTCTCCATGTGAGTAACTGCCAATCATGCCTCAGCCTCTCTCCCTGCCTTTTAAACGCTACCAGAACTGCATAACATAGGAGCACAATGGCGGAGAGAGGATCAAAACACCCACCTGAAGATGATCATTTCCCCAAATTAAGTTCTTTTGCTAATAGCAAAATAAAGTTATGAGCAACTTACATCTCCCTTTTTATGAATATAAATAATAACAAAAAATATACAGGCTATAATAAAGCAAAAGGCTAATCAAGATCACTTGACAGACAGGGTTTGTTACACTATAATGGGTTTATGAGTGCCCATAAGGACGATATGCTTATAACCTGCATTAATCAGAAAACTTCCAGCATTTAGCAGGCTGACCTAATTGAATCCTCATTATTGGAGCAAAGCCTCCACAGAGAGCAGTAGGAGCTTACTGGAGGTTGTTAGCATGTTATTGGAAATTTGTTTAAATAATGTAATAAATATATAAGGGAACTAATATCCTGATGCAGGATATTAGTTCAACAATGATAAAGGTGTAATCTGGCTTAGACTTAGAATATTAGATATTAGCTATTGCAAACTTTTGCATTTTACACTGCAGCAAATGATACGACAAGAACAATGCGTTTTGTGGGATTTTTTTGTTTAATGAGGGGATCTCACTATGGAGCATTACCAGAGTAAATAAGGGTAGATCGCAACACAGAGTTTTCAGTTAACCTTAAAATCTGTGATATTTGTGGGGTTTTAGGTTTATCAAGGAAATTTATCCCCATAATAAATAAAAAATGTACTACTACATCGATAAAAATAATAAAGAAATTATAAATCTTGGTTTATGTACACCTCGTATGATATATAACAGTTTGCTATAGTAAGAAAACATGGAATTGGAGTGTTATATATTTATAGTGCATCAGTAGCATAGGGATGGGATAACGAAGCAGTTTTTTTCATATGCCATCAAAAAGTATAGCAGATATAGTTATTAAAAAAGCTTAGATCCCCCCCCCCCCCCCCCCTGAACCAGCCTATCTGGCTTTGTGCCTGGAGTTTCAACATGTTTTATATTAGCCTGTATCAAAATCTATTGTGGTTTCCCTGTGGTGCTACACACACAGCCTGTCTCACTTTTATTAAATTCAGTCTTTAAACAAACAATGAAACATAAAACAAACAGGGGAAAAATAATCTCAGTGGAAAGATAGCATGATCTAGGATTGGTTGCATAAAAGAAAATAAAAACTCAAATATTACAACTTCCATTAAGACTTAAGAGGCCATTTTTGCCATTTTTTGCCATTAGCTGTTGGGTAGTAAAACGTAATTGTTTCTCCCACATAACAAACAATTCAATCAGTACTTCTTATTAAAATAGGAAAACAAACGGAAACACACACACACACACACAAAAATGTGTGCTCAGACACAGTTTAACATTGAATCAACTTCCCTTCTTAAGGCTGTGCATCTGTGGTGCATCAATACTGATAATATTCACCTGATTTCAAGACAGTGGGGTCCAGATTTCCTGAAGGTGACGACAGTCCAAGTAAATCCAGAAGGCATCGTTATAAAGGTATACAATTTAATATCTATTATTATTATTATTATCATTATTATCTTTCTCTTTATTTACTGGTATGCGTTTCTTCTTACTGTATTTGTACGAATGTTTTTCTTTGTTCATTTAAAAATAAAAAAACGACAACAAGCTGACTCAAATAAATTTAAAAAATAAAAATTTTCAGTGGCTTACATAATCCAATGTTTTTTTTTTATGATCTTAAGTTGTCTGTATCTCTGCTTCTGTCTCCTTGAACCCCAGTCGGTCTCTGCAGATGGCCGCTCACACCGAGCCTGGTTCTGCAGGAGGTTTCTTCCTGTTAAAAGGGAGTTTTTCCTCTCCACTGTCGCTACTAGCATGCTTAGTGTAAGAGATTGCATCCCAGTCAATGAGTAGATGCAATCAACTGGTTTTCCTTAGATAGAAAACTTTGATGATCTGTTGAACTGTAAAGTGCCTTGAGATGACATGTGTTGCGAATCGGTCTGCGCCAGGTGACGTCAATGTTTACCTCGGGCGCGGTGCATCGTGGGAAAACCACCATAATAGGTGGAAAGTCGAGATAACCCACACGCGGCTGTTCTTTCGGCACAATTATTTACCAGAAATGACACGATCGTGTTGTGTGAGAGGCTGCCAGTCCCGGTGTCGTGCCAAGGTAGTTATCCCTGCGAAAATTTGTATCCCCTCGTCGGGAGCGCGCACGGAGTAGGAAGAACAACCCGAGTTCACTCCGCTTCAATTCCAACATGCAGAACTTGAAATTTGAAAGGTTTTACGTGTATGAAAGTTGAGCTTTACTGTTTTATTCTTTACTTCACATGTTATAGCAGAATATCGCCAGTGATATTGATCTAAAACTAATAATAAAACACAAACGTTTGCTTGAAAGCTGGTCGCTGACAGCAGTGTCTACTCCTCCCTCTGAAAGCAAACAGATCCTTGTTCTTTTCCACACGTTCATTAAAAAAATCTCTCATTGTTTCACAGTGTCCAAATGTTCTCATCCCATTTAAAACTGTTGTAAACCATATACTTGTAATAAAAATGAAATAGAAAATGGAGTGCACCTGTAATCATTAAAGACTACATGCAGAAGGAAAATAATTTTTTCCTGGTTGAAAATTAGTACTTAAATCTATATCTGTGTTTATAGTAACGTACAATTTATCTATGTTGTACTAAACAGTTTATCTTCTAACATCAGCCATTTTATTTCATCCCATTTTGCCACAATTGGCAATATGGGATGAAATAAAACCTGCCGTAATCTGTTCCCCCTGTCTAAATCAGGCAAAAAAAGGCCCCATCTTTTTCATTTTTGGCTTTTAAACATCTTTTATGATGACAACTAACTCCTGAAACTTTGGAGTTGATTGACCTTTATTTCTTAAAGTTATAAGGGGGGAACAGATTATAGCAGGCCACCTGCTATAATCCCCCTGTCTAAATCTGGCAAAAAAGGCCCCAGCTTTTTCATTTTTGGCTTAAAAATATCTTTTATGACGACAACTAACTCCTGAAACTCCCGACAAGGGGATACAAATTTTGGCAGGGATAACTACCTTGGCACGACACCGGTACGGTAATTTCGCATTCTTCTTTCTTTTTTCCATATAGTCAGAGAAACAAACTCAATCCTTTAGTCCTTCGTTTAGCTATGCTGCGGTTGTTTACACTACGCTATACAAATAAACTGAATTGAAGTTACTTAGATCCTGGTGAACATTAAAGCTACAGTGTGTAATAATTACAGGCATATAAATTCAGAAATTTTATATATTATACATAACTATGTTATTTATCATCACCTATGAGCTCAGCCTTTTAACCATAACATTTGCGTTGCCTTAGAATTCGTTATTTATAATTACATAGGAGCGGGTCTCGCAGCCATGGAGGCTGACATCTTTGCGCTACGGCAGCGCAGAGGCAACAAACTAGAGATTGCGAGATCTCCCATGACGCTCGAAAATAACTACGGCAAGTTGAGAGAGATGAACTGAGACGGTACTGAACAGTAGATGGCAGTATTATGCCTGAGAAGCGTTTAGTCTGCCTGAAACCAAAGAAGAAGAAGAAGCAGGTATACTGCGCCTCGGTAACAAGAAAGGTAAACAAGGCGGCAGGCGTGAGTGACTTTGCAAACTGTTTGGCACTGTGTGGCCAAACATCAGACGAATGGAGGATCATATCTACTCTGTATCACAACGAAAAGCGGCGGACACCGAACCCCCGTCATCTAAGAAGCGGAAACACGACGAGAATAAACGCAAGAGTGACAAGAAACGACAAAAAACACGGATCAACATTGGCACGGCATTTACACGATGGAAGTCACTGATGGAGGAAAAAGGTTTTCAAAGTGACGCTCAAGTTGCCAGTTTTCTCTTGGACAGGTAATTAATCCTATACACACAATTGTCTATCACTGCAGTTTTTGGAGTACAGGATGCTCAGACCTGTCTAAAACAATAACATGCTGCGTGATGATGCTGTTACTCTCCAGTATACTTATTCAGCAACGTCCCTGACGTTTCACAGGTAATGATTCAGTAATTTTCTGTAAAATAATTTTCTGGATATATACCTCGGTTACTTCTCTCCAGCTCCTTTGGAGATCTTCAAGCCTTTCCTCCTCTGCTCTCACCCCGCTGGCTCCCCTCTCTCGCCTGGCCCCAGCTGCACGCTCACCCCGGCCTCTCTGCCCTCTTCCTTTCCCTCTTCCTTGCCTTGTAACCCCCGTGCCACAAACAAGACTTGGACTCTGTAAACGGGGAATATATATTCTTCCAGCGAACACAATCTCGCTGTTAAACTAATGACTACAATTACTTCGTCTGTTTATATCACCATGCAAAGCAGCTCACCAAAACGTCACAACGACGTAGAAAAAAATAACGGGTATATTTATTATCTTAAGTCTACATGAAATCTATACCCTACACAGACTAATGAAATACTATCTGTAAAATTATCTATGTAAACAAACCTCATCACTTGAGAAGGTAGGTGATGCGGACGTCGTGGAAGACATTTTGTCCCGTAACGCTCGCCGTACTGTTGGGGGGGAGAAGCGGTGGGGGGGAGACGTTCATGTTGCTGCAGTCTGCAGTCTGACCGCTAGATGTCGCTGAAAATTACACACTGTAGCTTTAAGGAAATGTCTAGAATAATTATCTAATTTTTCAGACTGGAGAAATTGGTATAAATGCATTTTTTTTTTTTATTTAAACAGCACACAGTAAAATTATTCAGACGTTTAGCGCTTATCCATAAAGGTGATTACAGTATTATTATCTGCAGACCTTGATTTCTTTTACTGCTTTTACAGGAACAGTTTGATCTGCTTTGACAGCTTTTTCAGCGTATAGCTCACAGGACTAATCTTATATTTCCAAAGTTTGATCGACATGATCAGGATGGAAACTTTAATATCAGCGGATTGTCTTTTCAATTAATTTGAAAACCTCTCATCAACCGATTCGGGTTTAAGTCTGATGCGCAGATGTGTTCCTTTAATTGAGCATTTATTTTATTAACCTATTTTAAGTTGAAGGTTTGTGTCTGTAGTGATTCACTAACCTGGTTCCGGGGTCCAGAGGGGATGAGGCTCTGCTTGGTTTGCGCTGCTGAACCCTCAAACTTTCCAATGCGCTCCTCCTGCGGTTGTCCTGCTGCTCAGCTGCTGCTGAAGCCAGGCAGCCTTTAAAGCTCCCCGCCCACCCCTGCTGACCACACAGCCAATCATAAAGGTAGACCCTCCTTAATTTGTGTCCTCACAGCCACACACTGCAAAAACAATCTAGAAAATAATGGAAACAAATTTTTTAATTAAGTGCATTTACCCTTAATTTAGGTAGATAAATAAGATGAGTTGCCAATAGAATAAGTATTTTTACTCTTAAAATAAGATAATTAGATGATATGCCCTTGAAATAAGCAATGCAATTGTTTTTTTCTTATCTTAAAGCTACAGTGTGTAATAATTACAGGGATATACAGTCAGAAATGTAATATATTATACATAACTATGTTATTTATCATTATCTACGAGCTATGATGTTGCTGAAAATTACACACTGTAGCTTTAAATCTAAATCATCTTGTTCCATTGGCAAACTGTCTCATTTTCCTCCACAATTCAAGAAAAAGATCACTTATTTTAAGAAAAAAAAAAAAAATTTTTAGATTAAATTTTTTGCAGTGTAGTAATGTCTGTATGAGAGTGGAGATTTTTCTAGAGCATTATCCTTGCATTTGTGTAGTTGTAGCCCAGGATCGGTGTGTTCAGCTAAAATAAACTTAATAGATTAATTTTCTTCACTTCACTTTCACTTTATTTTTTAGCAAATAATCCAACATTAAACAACAAAACAATATCAAAACAAAACAAAACCAGCAATTTACCAAAAAAAAAAGGAATAGGCTGAAGCAAAGCTTATTGTTGCCTACCCTGTTTTATACTTCCAACCTTTACAATGTACCAGGTTCTTTACTGCATATATAAATATTCAAGTCTACATAACATAGGATTTTATCATTTTAGATTTTAAAGCCCTTTTAAAATTCACCAAGAAAGGACATGACTTTAAATCATCATTCAGTTCATTCCACATTTTCACACCAGCAACTGAAACACATCTAGACTTTATCTGGCTCTTCTCTTTTGCACATTCAAATATAAACAAACCTAGCAAATTATATTTATTCTCTCTTAACTTTAATAATTTCTGAATACCAGATATATCTGTATCAAATGAAATATATAACATCTGCATTTGGTTTTTATCTTTGAAAGTTACTGTATCTAGGATCGCACTTCTATTTCTTAGATTAAGAACAGATAGAGCTGCTGCCCCTATTTTTTATATTTACCAAATCACATATTGTTCACAATTTTTGTAAGACATTTTGTTAACTTCTGTTTGTATATTAAAGCTATGCAGTGGAGCAGTTGTTAGAATTATTACATCACATGAAGAAGGGCCTGGATTTGAATTTCATCCAAGGGCTTTTCGTATCATGTTTGCATATATTTTTTTTTCATATTCAAGGAGTTTTTTCTTTTCTCTATTGTTTATGATCTGACCAAATCAGATCTTCAGAGGCAAATATGAACAGTAGAGTTAACTTTGTCATTATTGTGACTTTATTTTCTTTACTTATTGCTCTTGATCATTTGTAGCACAGAAACTCAAATGTTTGAATTAAACAGTTTTAATCCACATTCCCTTCACAGCCTTCAAAAGCAACGTCAGAGCTTTTCAAATGTTGTCATATTTGTTTTTCTTCCTTAGATATATTATAGAAGTTCAATTACTTCTGTAAACATTATTATTGACACTTTGTCATGTTACTGTATTTTAGTTTAGTTTAACTCTGATTTGTAAACCCATCCACGGCCAAGTGCTGCAAATTAGCTTCTGCTATAAGCTCTATGCTGCAGACATCAGACATCTGCACAACAGATTGTCTTTGTTGTTGTATGAGTTCCTATCAAATAAACCAAATAAATAGATTTAATTATCCAAATCGAACTAAATCACATTTATAATAGCGTTGATGGCTTTAAAACATTTTGATAAATAAAAATCTGACAACTTTAAATAATATCCGTTGAAATATCACTAGGAAATGGAGTTTACTTGGTTTGGTTACCATATAAGTTTTCAAACATTGGTTAACAAGCATTATTGCGAAGAATACGGCTTTTTTTATATACTATATAGGTTTTTTATATACTCTGTGATTGTAGAAGAAAAACCCAAGCGTGGATTGAAGACATTTGCATAATCAAAATATGATGTTATAAATTAATTCATTTTACAAGGGATAAAAACACAATGGATACAATCATACAGTGACTGGGATACAGCAGCTGGTAGGAATGAAAGAAATAGGATCTGAAAGAAGTGAAGGATGCTACCTGGCTTATAACTGTCATGTAGATAATCCCAATCAATGTCATGCAACTAACTGCTTCACGAATAGTGCTGGCAAGGAGATATGAAGAGGAGGCAGGATGGACCTTTTAGGGGCCCCATCACTGACACCTGGTAGGCCCTCTACGCAATAGTGGACTAGGACATCTCTCCTGCGGTTATAGGGGGGCTGTGAAACTCAAGTTAGCCCGATAAGACTCATTTTACAGCAGATTAAAGTATATCCATCCATGGGGTTGGGTTTGGGTGTTGTACTTCATATGGGGCCCAATGAGATTCCGTTGCTTACGGGCCTAATGTTGTGTCGTTACGCCATATTGGTATGACACATGGAAATGTATGCATATTCATATGTTTCAGGTTTTATAATGGACCACTTATGCCGTTCGCTACACTTGTGTAACCTTTGTTTTTGTTGTTCAGTCTAGGAAGACTGTACGCTCAATTTGACAAGCCTCATCCATGTGTCGTCTCCAGTCTCCCCGCAACATTCGACCCGTCCCAGTTTGCCTACAGATGGAACCTCTCTACTGAAGAGGACATGTTCTCTGCTCTCCACCTGAGCCTATAGCACACCTGGAGTGCCTCAGGGCTGCATCCTGAGCCCCATGCTGTTCACTCTGATGACACAGGGCTGCGTCCCCAGGTTCACCACCAATCACATCATGGAGTCTGCAGACAACACTACTGTGGTGCAGTAGACAACCGGGACTACAGAGAGGAGGTGGAGCAACTGCTGGACTGGTGCAGATCAAACAGCTTGATCCTGAATGTGGAGAAAACGAAGGAGATCATCGTCGACTTCAGGAAAAATCGGCCTAAGAAGATCAGAGAAAATCATCGGGGCTCCTCTACCCTCCATAAAAGACATTTCAGCCCTGCGGGTCCCTAGCCCGTAACATTATCAATGACCCCTTACACACCCACCATAGACTGCTCTCGCTGCTGCCTTCTGGGAAGAGGCTTCGCAGCTTCTTCTCTACCACCATCAGACAGCTGAATGTTGAAAAAACCCTAAATCATGTCACAGATCCTGCTTCAAACTGACCATATTAATGGCCATGTTTTTTCTCCCATATTGTTTACATCTACTCACTGCTGCACTTAAAAAAATGGAAATGTCATAAGAGCTGTACAAAACGAAATTTTGCTTTGTATATACTCTGTGTATGCAAAATGGCAATAAGTGTTGTCTAAGTCTAGGTGTTGGTTCATGGAGTATCATGACCGAGGATTGTCCAGATTCAGCACATCAGTCCAGATATTCCCATTCCTACCCTGTCCCAGTTCTTACTGTGTTTACCTAGTGAAAAGTGAAGTAAATGCTGTATGGAATGTGGAATTTGATGTATTTGGAAGCAGCATAACACAGAGAGAATTCATTTACAATACCAAAACAGCTGTCTACCTAAACTAATAATGACCATTAATCAGAGAGGTAACTGGGGCTCATGGTAACTCTAAAGAAAAAAAAAACAACTATTAGTCTTTCATTTCACAACTATGGCCTTTATTGAAGAGTAGAAGGAAGATATATACCATCATTGAAACAAATCAATAATTAATCCTTATTAAAGTTTGCCACAAGCCATAAGATGGAGAGCTAAATCACAGAAGTAAGCACACTGTAAAATGTTTATGGTACCGTTGTGGTGTGGCCATCTTTTTGTTTAGCGGAGTACCCGGACCAACGTGCAACAGGCAATAGCTTGCTGATAGTTCAACGTGAGGTGCATAAGAAAACAATAGTATGCCTACAGTTGTAGACGATGGCAGCAAAGGCAACACTATGCACTGAGGGGTGGACAAGAACGGATTGACACCAGAACCAGTTCACTGTTAATCCACACTAATCTCAATGTACCATCAGAAAAAAGTAAAACATCCAATATTTTTCAAATTAATCAGCAAGGCTAGACACATAGTTATACATCTATGCTGTCTAAATGAAAATATTTATGGTATGCATAACTTCCCCCTTTCCCCCAGAATTAGCTATTTTTAAAGATAAAAAAAGAATCAATTCAGTATTTGTCACCTAAATTTTTAAGATTTTGATGTGAATCAGTATTTACTGTACTTCTTTTGTCAGGTTATGTTTAATAAACACAACATTTAAATATGAAATTATTCAGGACATGAACAAGAGCGGATGTCTTCAACAGGGGGTCCATGGAGGTACTGAATGGTTGATTAGACTTTTTTTTTATATTCCCCCCTGCAATTTTTTCCACTAATTGAAATTTTTTTAAATACTCATTAACATGAATTCAACACACTGAAGTAAACAGATAAATGGAGGCAGAAGATGTCTTTCAGTCCTCAATGCACACATTTAGCGACACAAAGGAGCTCTTTCAAGCTGGGCACCGTTTCATTCACAACACCTGTCCCATCAACCAGGAATCAGAATCAGAAGTATTTTAATAATCCCAGGAAGAAATTACTTTCATTACATCACTCCATCTGTAATAGAGGGACTATAGGAACAAAATTTCATACAATATATATAATTAGGGGGTCCCCGCTCCATCCGTTTGGGGATCCTCGGCCTGGAAAAACGTTGAAGACCCCTGAACTAGAGGGTATCACTGCTGCCCCCTCTGGTGTAGAGGTGAATTACGTCCTCATAGGAACCACAAATCACCTGGTAGGCATGGCCACAGAGGAGGCCAATGACACTTCCTTACTTTGCCCCTGGTCTTAGAGCTGTAAAACATGGAAATATAAATACATTTAAATGACAACAGTTTGTCAAGCTCAGCTTGACAGTGAGGGAGTGGGCTTTATTTAAGAATGATTTTATTTTCAATCATACAACATAACCATAAGCTGCAAGTGTGTTTTTAATAAAAATATGAGTCATTAAAAACAGTTTGCTTCTTATAACCTTATCGATATCTACATCTCAGTCCATCTCACTGTGTCTCAGGGTTGTGGTTGGAAGCCCCCCCTCTCTCTCCTTCACAGCGGACCCAAAGCAGCCAGCTCTGTGTCCTCCTACTGTTTCAGTTTGAGTTTTCCTAAGCAGGAAAGAATCTGTGCCATCTGTGCCACCCCCTTCTTCAGTACCTCTAGCATCTTTTAGCTTATACAAAATAATAAGATCTATTATGCAAACATTAGTAAAATTGTCACTGAATGAAATCGGAATTATAAAAGAAATATTAAATTAAATCCACACTAAAAATGTTACATATCCCTCCAGTCAGAAAAATATCCTTATTAACCCATATTAGGTGCTGCCAGCAAAATGCAGAAGGACATGCTGATCAATGTCAGCAATGCCCAGCTGTTTCAGCTCACGATGGAGAAAATATGTGGGCCAACATGGGGGAGAGTTCAAACCTTTAAAAACACACCTGTACTCCTATTTTTGTTTTTGAACAGAAATACTTTTCTCTTGGAACAAAATGGCAGCACTCCGTCAGGAGATGTGAGTTTGTCAAAGTGTCTGGCTGTTCATGCCCAGTGGAGTGGCTGTGTGGGCGTGAGCAAGTGCATTACGGATGTTAAGAGGGCCATTTTCCCAGGTGAGTTTGTATAAATGTGCCATGTGTGAGTAGGAGGCTTGGAGTGACAGGTTGAATAGATGCTGACAGCAGCTCCTTCTTGAGAACAGTGCAGATATTAATCGCAAAGTTTCCTTACCATTTCTTTCTATGCAAATTCTATGTGTTGTTTTGCACTTTATTCTGCATATGTTATGGTTGTTCTGTGTGCAAATGATAGCAGGAGTAGGTGGCCGTGACCAATCAATAAGACTGGTAATGAGATCTGAGGGATGTCGTTACAGTGGCCCCTTGGCGACAACAATGACTCGTCGTCCGTAACGATCATGTTGTCGCCTTTGCTTTAAGCCAACATACACCTTGTTAACCTCTGCAACATAAACAAATCCAACTGCATGCCAATAATGTTTATCAAGATTTTCTCTAGTTCTAAAGACACACTGACTGAAGTCCAAACTCTTTATCATCACAGTAAACAATTAACACAGTTACTCATGTTTGAATCAATTACCTTTTTTTTGGCTGGTTGTCTCATCTCTTTTATATCATTGAAATTAGGCCCCGTTTATTCCTCTATCCTAAAACACACATTTAATCTCTAAAATTAACAAAAGCTCATTATAGGTGCTCCCGAGCTATAAACACAGCTTGATTTTTTTATTTCTGTACTTTTTTGAATTGAAATGTCCCCAATAACCATAGCAGATAATGCAAACAAACTGCAAACCCAGTCCTACTTAAAATGAGCTAAATATTCTCAATTATGGCAAAAGTTTTTTATTTTGCTTGGCTAGAATTCTTAAAACTAGCAAATTAATCTAACTGCTACTAAGGAAAATGTCCTTAGAATGAGTATTCTGCATCCTTTCGTGTTTTCTTGCTTAATTTTAAGCAATGTATTCTTGTTACAGGGAAAGAGAATTTGGTATTTGATTTATTCAGCTGATTTCAAGATCATTTTGGTAATTTTAAGAATGTATACCTTGATTTTAGATTTTCATTTTAACCAAAAAAGACAACTTTTTTAAAACCGGATTTAGTCTTTCTTGATAAAAACAAAAATATTTAGTAAAAAATGTCTAACAGGAGGTGAAACATGCTTCCAACTTTTGTGTGCAAACAAAACTTCAAGCATAATATTGTTTTGCTGTATTCAGTTTTTTCCACCATCATAGTTTTGGAACCTCTTTTATGACTCCTTACTCTTTCTACCAATGCTAACTGAGAAGGTATTACCTGCTGCATCTTCTTTCCAGTCTGACTGTAATCTGCCATGTTTATAGTGCTTTGATCCCCCAGATGGTTATTTATGTAATGTAGAGCTAAATATTTCTGTTGTCCACAGACAAATAACTAAACCTTGATCCAAATCACTCCTGCAAGCCTGCGTCAGAATGGAGAAATTAGGTTTTGGAGGAGCTTAGCCAAAGTCTGGACCAGAATCTGATCCTAGTTTAAAATATTTAATACATTAGGTTTTTAGACCTCTACATCATCAGTGAGATACTTTTATTGAAAAACCTGATGTATATAAAAAGTCACACATAGTAAACAGAAAATGCATAGCGAATTTCATGGAAACACATAATTTAGCAAAAATCATTGATTGATGACAAATTAATACTTCAATTTACAGACTGATATTTTGCTTTTGAATATCAAGTTGTTTGTCAGAATGTTCAACGACTCAAAAAAATAGAAACAAAAAAATAGATTTTTCTGACAATTATTTCATGGTTCAGGCCTTATGAAATAATTGAAATAAAATATGAAAATGAAATGTGGGCCAAAATCCCTCTGCACTTATGAGAATAGTTGCCATAACAGGGTTGCTCAAAATAACAAATTTTAATTACTGTGAGGATTTCCTTTGTTTTCTTTTTTTACTTTTTTAATTAATTAATTAATTTATTTTAGATGGAGCCTAGTTGGTATTGTTACAAATTCAATAGTTAAATACATTTCAAAGTTACTCTGGGTCCGTTTTTCTGATATGTAAAATTGTTTGATGATGTAAAACGTGTGACAAAAAACAGTCTCAAGTGAAGGAGTTCAAGTATCTTGGGGTCTTGTTCATGAGTGAGGGACGGATGGAGCGTGAGATCGATAGATCGATCAGTGCGATGTCGGCAGTGATGCGGTCGCTTTATTGGACTGTCTTGGTGAACAGGGAGCTGAGGGCAAATCCCTCGATTTACCGATCTCACCCTCACCAATGGTCATGAGATCTGGGTAATGACCGAAAGGACAAGATTAAAAATACAAGCGACGAAATTAGTTTCCTTCACAGGGTGGCTGGGTGCACCCTTCAAGATCGGGTGAGGAGCTCAGTTACCCGGGAGGAGCAGAGTCATTGCTCCTCCACATTGAAAGGAGCTAGCCTAGGTAGCTGGTATCTATTCAGGATGCCTCCTGGTCGCCTCCCTTTGGAGGTGTTCCAGGTATGTCCTAATTGGAGGAGGCCTTGTGGAAGGCCTAGGACACGCTAGAGGGACTATGTCTCTTAGCTGTCCTGGTATTCCCCTGGGGTCCCTCCAGAGCAGCTGGAGAAAGTGTGTGTGGATCGGGAAGTCTGGGCATCTCCACTTAGACTGCTGCCTCCGCAACAGGGCCCCGGATAAAGTGGAAGAAAATGGATGGATGGCAAAAAATAGCAGAAATCTGTAAAGTTGTAAAACACATCTTTACTGTATGATCGACATTGTAATGCCATAGTTAAAATGTCCACTTCCTCCTTAAGGTCTACTATCCCTCATGGCAGCAATCCCTTCTGTGCTGCATAGCAGCACATGGATCACCATAATAATTTGTGAAAAAAAGAACATGGTCTCTCAAAGTCATTAAAACTGCAGGGAATCAAAGCTGCATTGTAGCTGTTTGACCTCCAGAGTCCCTTGAGACCCTGTGTGCTATGCTACACTGCTTGAGTGTGTGTACTGTTGCTATACTGTACAAACATGACTGCATGAGTGCTTTAAATGACGGCTGCTGCTCCTTGCTTATAATTAGAAGAATCTAGCCACAAATTACTTTGATATAAATGCTCAAATATAAAATTAAGAGTTAAGAATGCTTTTTTGACAAAAACAAACTGCATCACCGGTGTATTTTACATATATATCAACATATATATATATATATATGTTGATATATATATATATATATATATATATATATATATATATATATATATATATATATATATATATATATATATATATATATATATATATATATTTTTTTTTTTTTTTTTTTTTTTTTAAGTGGAGCAAAATGTTGATTTAATCAATATCAACCTGGAATTTATGCAAATTCAGCAAAGTGCATCCTTCACAAACCGTTGTATAATTTTACATTTTATTTTCAATTGATTTGCTTATATTTAGGAAAGTGACTGTGTGTGAGAATATTCAGCATGTGTGCATCTGTGTGTATGTTTGACCTCTGCTGTCAAAGGTTCTGATAGTTGAGCTTGTGTTTCCATGGTTGTTTCCTTCAGGCTCCACAGCAGTTGATTGGTGGACATAGTTTAATCGTTCCCCTTCAGCTCTTGTTATGGAGCAACATTCATCACACAGCTTCACAACTCCACCCTGAATTGTCCCAGTGCCAGCAATATGGAGCCGGACATACACAAACACACAATACCATGCATAAACATCGTCACCGCAAGGTTCTCCTTGCTCATCCGCTCTTCATGGACCATTTTATATTCTGTCCTTGTTTAAATACTCTTAAGTGTCTGACAAGGTAGAGTCAAGGTTTCTCTCTGTCTCCTACTCATTGTGTGTGTTTTTATAATGGATCACACATGGTATGACATTCTATAAGTAGGACACCTGAGGAGAAACATCACAGTATCCCAGTAATATAACAACAGATAATAAGAAAAGTGTATAGCATGATTTAATTAGAATGGAATAAAATTTACCTAAAAATGGCCACAGATCTTTCATTTAAAAAAGGAAACTGTGCAATAAATGTAAATGTAAACTATTTATTACATAGTGGTGGTTAGAAAACAGCTCGGAGGACTGATATGTGATAACGCCCAATAGTGCACTTAGGGTGCTGCAGACTCTAAGTGAAGGAGCGCTCCATATCTGCATCAACTTAATTAACAGGGTGGGATACTTTGTCAGGGTTGGGTGGAAATTGATTGAGTAACCAATTGCAGAGATGAGGAGGCAGAGATGAGTTCTTGCAGATTTAATTGATGTAGATGGCAACAGAAACACAAATCCAGGAACAATAAACAACTAATGAAAACCAGGAGAGGCCAGGGAGAAACACACATGAGGATCAAAGCAATGATTAGAAACCAGCACTGAGGAACTGCACAGGAAGAGTACATATGGGAGACAGAACAAAGACTGGGGTAATCAGCTGATAGGGAGCAGGTGTGCATAGAAGTAACTAGAAGCTTGGGGAAAGGAGACTGGCACAAGGGAGCAACAGAGAGCAACACAAAAACACAACACTGCTTAAATATAACAAGAAAACAACTACAATAACATACAATGGAAAAGATAAAATAACCAAGAAAACACAGAATGACATAATTAAAAATGCAAAAAGAAACTCAAACATAACCAAAAAGTCCACAAAGGGCAAGATCATCACACACTTAGCTTTTAGAAGAAGTTGTCATTATTCCTACTGCCAATACAAATATTGTTTTCTATATTTTTTCTTGATTTTCATTATGATCTTGAATCTCAGACCAGCAAATATATAAAAACATAAACACCTGCTAAATGATTAATAAACCTACAGTCCATTAATTGAAGTAACTTTAAAACTTCCTAAGAGTTGCTGTGCTTTTTAATTAAATATTAGGATTAATAAAGTATTTTTTCAATTGAAACAAAATACTTGTTGCCTGTCTAATTGCTAACAAACAAACAAAAAAAAAATCCAGCAATCCTAGAATCTACTGAGTTAAACACATATAAAAGACAACACTAGATGGATTCAAAGGCTTCTAGAGGCTTGCGCTTGGCTGCTGGTTGGTTGTCGGAAGGAGATGGGGCTCAGGTTATTATTTCATGTTTAATTTCCTGGCCAGTCAATCTGCTCTAAGGACAAAATATAGCTTATTTATTAAAAGAGACACTCTGAGCTTCAACACAATTTACTTGTGCATTATTCTGCAGAATATCATCCCTTTTTAGAGTCTGTTCTTTACAAATCTATACCAGGTTGGTTGTAGTGTGTTAATAAATCTGCTCTGATAGTTCATAGTCTGCTGCTGAATAGTACTAGTCCTTACTGGGGATTTCAAACAGGGTTACTTGATAAGATTATGGTTGGTATTTCTTCAGTCTCTACACTATGATTTCCCATTTCTTTTTCAGCTATTTAATATTTTTAAACAGCTGATTTTTTAAATTGAAGGCAGGTTTCTTTAAGCTATATTATTGAGAGTGCCGAACAGCAGGTAGTAAGGAGGAGTGTGGGACTCTAAGATTGAAAAAGACGGAGAGAAGTTTGCTCACTACAATACTTTCTCTTATCAAATTGAAGGAGTGGTACAACTGAAAATTTAGATGTAAGTTGTTGTTTTTTAAAACTTTGGTTACCTTCAAAGAGTGGTAACCTGACTATGCCTTATATAAAGCTTAGATATATATGCAGCTTATAGGGGTTCACCCTTTTTAATTGCATACAGCTGCAAAAATCAGTTGTTTTTTTTACCTGTGTGCCCTACAATATCTTTCATTGCTGCATGGTTTCTGGTTTGCTGTGCTTACACAGGAGACTCTAATACATGCTGTTAATCTCTAGTAAATTGACTATATATTTACACCTTCCCAGGTGTCATCAGACAAGACAACAGTGTTTGGTTTCTTTTACTAAATAGAATTGCCTGTTATATAAAGATTTTTATTTTTATTTCTTTTGTTGAAACTTAAAGTTTTAAGGATTCAAAGCAAGGCTGTGTACAGCATTAATTCTAAAGACCTGTAAACATAAAATAATCAGACTGAGTTCACTTTAACGCTGGCTGTCTCTGCAAATGTATCCCTGAAATCATTTCTGGGAAATTGGCTTTTAATGGCCCATTCCCTCAAATACTGATCTTGGTTTAAAAGAAAAAAAGTAAAACATTTTGAAGATTAGATTCTGTATTCATAAGCTTTAATTATGTGTACAGTAACAAACAATCACTGGAAAAGTGAGCAAGCTCATATGAAAACTTTCAAGTATGTATTCACATTAAACCTACAGGAAAATGATTCATGACAGTTAAAATTTAGCATTGAAAATTAGAGCTTTAATCCCCGAGACTAACAAAATATTCTGGTCCTAAAGTGCAGGGAATAATTGTACTTCCCTGATAAGAAGAAAAAATCACTGGGCGGGTGGGAGTGATGGACTAGTTTAAATTTAGATCAACAGGACACTTGACACAGTCTGATGGAACCAGCTGACTGATGATAGAATAGAACAGAACAGAATAGACTAGAATAGACTAGGATAGACTAGAATAGGATAGAATAGAATGGAAAATCCATTTATTGTCCCACAATGGGGAAATTCTGGTGTCTACAACAGCAAAAAGATTATCGAAAAAATGGTCACACAAATGTGGACCTTAGAAAAATGCATAAGAATAACATACTAGTGAAGAGTTAAAAGATAAAACAATAAAATACTGTACTGTAAAGTCTTTTAACAATATAAAACTGCACCTGGAGAATAAATAAAAAAACAATGTACAGCTATGGACATTTTTACAGTAATGGATATTTGAAAATAGCAGCAACATTAGAGGTGTGCAAAATGACAGCAGCATATTATTTAGAAATTGTCCAAAATCAGCATGAATGTAACAACTTATTTAGGTTGTTGGGAACAGTGATGTTATAAATTCTTACAGCTGCTGGGAGGAGGGATCTGTGATAACGCTCCCTGGTGCATTTAGGGTGCAGCAGTCTGTCACTGAAGGAGCTCTTCAGTTCTGCAACAGCTTCATGCATGATGTGGGAGACATTATCGAACAGAGATGTTAGTTTAGTTAGGATCCTTTTGTTTTCCACCCTCTGCACTGAGTCCAGAGGGCAGCCAATCACAGAGCTGGCCTTCATGATCAGCTTATCCAATCACTTTCTTTCAGCTACAGATAAGCCACTGCTTCAACAGACCACTCCATAGAAGATGACTGATGCCACAACAGAGTCATAGAAGGTCTTTAGGAGTGCCCCCTGCAATCCAAAAGACCTCAGTGTCCTCTGCAGGAAGAGTCTGCTCTGACTTTTCTTATACAGAACCTCAGTGTGAGTCCATTCCAGTTTGTTATTTAGATGATCACCTAGGTACTTATAAGTCTACTTATAAGTACTTATATGAGTCCACTATCCGAATGTCCATTCCCTAGATGTTCACCTGTGTCAGTGTGGTGGATCTGCTTCTGCAAAAGTCCACCACTAGCTCCTTGGTTTTCCCTGCATTAATTAGAAGGTGGTTCTGCTGGCACCAGACCCTGAAGTTCTGGGTCCACTGTCTGTACTCTGAGTGTCCCCACCTGTGATTAGGCCAACTATGGCAGAACTAGCAGCGTGGGGAGTTGATGGAGAAGTCTACAGTGTAAAGGGTGAAGAGGAACGGTGCCAGCACTGTTCCCTGTGGGACCCCTGTACTGCAAACCAACCTGAGACACAGTCCTGTGCCCATTGTATGATGCAGACTTTTGCATTTTCTACACAAGCTTAATCACGACAGGGGGATTGATTTGGGTTGCGTTTAAACTGATCATATGTATGGATAAATAAGATGGGAAAAAAATCCAAATGTATATAAGCCAATAAAAATGTTAAGTGTGTTTTTAGACAGAGTATGATAATATCTTGTTCTCCTCTTTAAAGACAATGAATCAATAAGCTATTCTGACCTGTACATACAAAATATGAAGAGGGGGCAGCTTCCTCTAATTCATGATATTGAAGAAGTGACTCCATCCTAAACTGTGTTGTATCTGTCATGATCGGTTCACTTAGGTTAAACCCACATGCAGAACACTAACGGAGACAGAGGGAAGTTTAACACTGTTTATTTGGAGAAGAACACACAGAGTTATTAATACTGGTTCAGGTGCTGGTCCAGGACAGGTCTCACAGTTATCTGAAGGAGATGAGAGTTTGGTTAGCCAGGGACTTATATGGCTGGACTGGTGAGTTGAATACAGATGATACCTTGAAGAGGTTCTGATAGATCCTTGAGAGGGGGAACCGGTTGGGTCCAGAGACAGAGGGGCCACAGAGAGTTCAGCAGCAGCAGCAGCGTCTAGCTTCTAGCTAGGGATTCACGGATCCGAGTTGTTTCCTAGCTCTTCCCAGAGAGCTGATTGGAGTCCAGGCTGAGATCTTCAGGTTTGGCTTACTTGGGCAGGCAGGCAATCTTCCAGGTTAAGCTCATCCAGAGCTTCAGACCTCAGTCGGCTTTTTCTATGAGCAAAGAAGACAGAAACAGGTTAGATGACTAGTTACTCTCAAGAGTCCACTAGTGGGCAAAAGATAATCAGAGGCTCAGGTTCGCTAACCAAACTTGGTCAACACTGCGGCGTTGAAGGAAGGTCTGACTGCTGCTTAAGTAGTGTGGTCTTCTGATGAGCTGATGACTCCCAGGTGTGCTGAGAGCTCCAACTCAGGAATCCCACAGTGCTCTCTGCTGGCGACAGGTGGCAGATCTCCAGATCCCAACAGTATCATCGACTTATTGATTCATGGGGGTTAAAGTGAACTTCTACATTCTTAAACATTAGTATAGGATTCCTCTGTAGCAACAAAATACCTATCCAATCTACATGGACTGCAACATTGTTCAACATTAAGAGAAAATTAGCATCAACACAATTAAAACCTGATTAATAGACTAAGCTTGACAGGTGGTTAATGGGAATGGAAATGCCATTGTATTAAATTAAGTAATGTCCCAGGGAGCATTAATAGTTAATAATAGCTATGTTTTTTTTCTGAGGTAATAATGAAATTCATCATTTATGCATGGGTTCTTTTTCAAATATCAATCAACATTTTTTGTAAAAGTATATTTCAAATATCTTGTGGGATTTTATTAAAAATATGTGACCATAGTTTCCAAAGTACCTTTCAAAGTCTAACTCTGTTAAGCCTAATTTGTACTTGAGTCATTTCATGAGGAAGCCTTAAGGTTCTCTGACAGTGACTCACCAGGAAAGGGACTGAAATGTGTGTACACATGGAAGAAAATCATGGAGCCTGAAGTTATTTTGTGTTAAACAGTAACTCCATATTTTGTAACAGTCTTCTATCTGAAAAAGACCATTGAAATTTCTAACTTACGGACTGTTTTATTAAACAAAGCATACTTACACACATGATAAAGAAAAATGGAATCTAGGTATCAAGCAACCAATATTCTAACAATGTGGATCTCATCTGTGCTCTTTAAATAGTCATGTTGCAAGATGTTGGTTTTACAAAGCTTAGATTCATTTTTGTTTATAGGGTTAGTTTAATAAAAGATCAAATGTGTTTTTATTCTTTTTGAAGTAACAAATGCATGGACTAGTGTCTCAGCATCACCCTTGGATAAGATATTTCTAGTTTTTGTAATATTTCACAGATGAAAGAAGGAAATTACATATCCTGGTCAAAATAACAAGATTTTTTACTTTATCTGAGATCATTTTATAAACCGGCAGATGGAGTGACGCTGATAGAGCAGTGTGTTTTTGAAATTGTTTTTTATAATAGCTTTAACCTACTCAGAGTTTACAGTAGAGGAGTCCATTCACCCGAGGACAGACAGAGCATGTGTCATTACAGGCAGTCTCTCAGAGATGGACAGGTGATTGCAGCATCTGAAGGCTGCCTTTGGGAGAACACCTGAGCTGTGTGAAGTGAAGTAGAAGCACAGGAACCTTTCTGCTCAGACTACAGGCCACATAAAGACCAGACAATAAATTGAGGCCCAAAGGGGATTTATTAAAAATTGAAAACTGCCTCTCCTCTTTTCATCAGTCACCAGAAAAAGGAGGAGGTAGAGGAGCAAGGAGGGGAGCAGCTTTGATATTTTTATCTTGGATTTAATTTCATCTCTTTTCCATATTTTATCAAAAGCTCCCTCTCAAACTTCCTGAATCCGAACCCACCTTCCTCCAAATCTTCCTTCCCTCCAGTCTTCCACCTCATATTTATCATGCAATCTGACTTTAATATGGTTTGTGGATGACCATAAGCCGTTCATCACATTACAGCTGAGCCCAAGCCGTTGCTGTGCTGCACAGTTTATAGACCGGTAAGCCTCAGCAGGAGCATGTCCATTCCTAGAGTTGCAAATGCCTCCATTTATTCCGGCAGGAGGGGCGGGACAATCCGTCACTCCGAACTGAACACTTATTCTGTGGCAGGGCGTTTAGGGAGGCACAGGCTGCTCCTTCGTAAGTATCTCTTGGGCTACCTGATTGGCCTTTTGTGAAGATAAATTGATTGTATGATGAAAACAGAAAGAAGGAAAATACATCTAGGGATAGAGTGAAAAATGTTTTAGAGCAGAGAATTAAAATAAAGAGAAATCAGGAAAAGTAGCTTTTGAAATGGCTGTAAATATGTCAGACTGGACCATTAAGTATTTTTGTTTATAAATTCTAATTTGGCTAATACAAATTCACACATAATCTATCTTACATAGTGAGTTTTTTTTCTCTAAATACATTTCTAAATGATTTGATTTTTTGCCATTGATAGAATTCTACAGAGTTAGGTCATCTGAAAAGATTGTGCACCTACACAAGGACATAGGGAAAACCAGATGTTTTCATACACCCCATAAATCCTTCCTTTTTATAATAAGTTAGGACTACCATACAATAATTATTTACATTTGCTAAAGGCTAGAATAATGAGCTTAATGAGATTTTTTTTTTCTTTTGGCGAAAAGTACATTACTCAAAATCAGAGGTTTGCATACACAAATATGTCCCTAAATAATTTTGGAAAGCCTGTCATGATGTTACAAAGTTCAGACCCAAACGCAGAAAACCGAACAGAGAGACCAGGGAAAAGGTTTAACTGGTTTTATTGAAGAAGTTTAGCAGAGGGAGAAGTGTTGCTCTGAACACTGCTCAACCGGAACTGTAAAGTGAGGGGAAGACACAGCGGTTAGTTCAGGCTCAGTGGGGAATTTGAATCGAGAACTTGGGGAAGAGGATTTGGTTGCCGACCCACGTTTCTAGAGAAGTTGTTGTATGCTTGACTCCTGTCTTTGTGCCGTGGTTACAGTGTTTGTCTGATTCGGTGGAGGGCGGAACAGGGTTTACACAGAATGCGGTTGAAAGTTGGTGAACGGAGAAACTAACTGCCACTCAGATTTCCTGCTGTACTTTAATGGGTCATAGTGGAGAGTATCCCTTTCTCAGTGAGAAGCTGAAACGATCTCTTGGGAAAGTGGATCCAAACCTCCTGTTTGAATCCCAGCTCAGTTTGAAGCTCAGTTGATCTTTCCAGGGAGTGAAGGTCCGAGAAATCCAGTTTGCAGGATGACTTCCTGCAGAGAGGCAAAGACAAAAAGAAAGTTTAACTCAGGTAGAAAAAAAGCTCAGCTTGACTCAGCAAAAAACTCAGCTTGGCTAAAGTACCCTAAACTGGCAAACACTCTGGCGTCGAAGTAGTGGCAGTCAGCAGCTTAAGAACACTCCCTTTAACGAGGAAACCATCAGCAGGTGTTTGAGGAGGCGGACCAAAACCAGGCGCCTCCTGGTGGATGAACGGAGACAAACACAGAAACACAAAAACAGGAGTCCTGACAAAGCCCAGATGAAAGCCGGGGTGCTGGAGAGGAGCGAACCTCTGCTTCAGGAGGAGCAGTGGGGTTTTTCGTCCTGGCTGTGGAACTGTGGTCCAGCTCTACACTCTCTGCAGGGTGCTCCAGGGTTCTTGGGAGTTTTCCCAACTGGTCCACATGTGCTTTGTGGACCTGGAGAAGACATTCGACCATGTCCCCTGGTGCGCCCTGTATAGATTATGGTGTTGGGCCCCTTTACTAGGGGCCAACCAGTCTGTGTACAGGTGAAGCAGGAGTTTGGTCCATATTGTTGGTAACAGGTGTTAGGACAGAATTTGTGACAGAGTCTCCTTACCAGTCTGCTATCTACTAACCCACACTTTACAAAATTAATACCTACACCTAAAGAATTCTATTGATAAATAAATGTAAGTGCCCCCTTGGGTCACAATATATGATCGATCACAGGTTTTGTCGTAACACCAGGATGCGAAGCCGAAGCCATGATTCTCAACCGGGAAAAGGAGGCTTGCCACTTTTAGGTTGGAGGAGAGTTCCAGTCTCAAGTGGGGTCCTGTTCATGAGGAGAGGATGGTGCAGGAGATAAATAGACAAATCAGTGAGGCTGCGTCAATAATGAAGAATCTGCATTGGTCTTTCTGGTGAAGAGAGAGCTGAACGAAAAGGCAAAGCTCTTTATTTACTGGTCCGTCTATGTTCCTAACCTCACCTATGATTATGAAATATGGATCATGACCGAAAGAAGGAGTTACTGGATTGAACAAGTGGAAAGGAGCTCTGTCTGCAGGGTGGCAGGGCTCTCCTTTAACAAGGAGGGTGAGGATCAGGGGGAGGCTCAAAGTGGCACCACTTCTCCTTACTACAACATCTGTACAGTGAATATAAGATGTTCGGAAAACAAATTGTACAGCAGAACTTTGTTTTAGTTTAGTCAGATTCTCTGCTATTGTTGCCAGGCGTTAATTTAAGCAGATGGAAATTTAAAAAAGTATTAGTTAGAGCTTTTGTGTATGTATTCAACCAGCTTCTTGTCATAATATCTATTTCATTTTCAGATGACTTTGTTTCACTTAAATTGAACAGTATCTCCAAGATTTACCTTCTAACATAACAAAACCCTGACATATCTAGCAAGGTATGGGCCTTTCTGGGAGCAACTGTTCCTCTGAATAAAACTAAATAACATTTGTGAATTTAGTGGCATTGTTTTTGCTGATACTCTCAGCCTATTGAACATTTAGCTCATAAACATGTAGCTCATAATAACATAACCCTCCACTGCTGAATAACGTTTGATAAAACATGGGTTTCCTTGTAAGCGAGACATATAAGGAAATGGTTCTTATCCTAAAGTGGTATAAAGCAATAAGCAGACTCTACATGGTCCCTGCCTCTGGTGTGAAAAATGTGGATTACTGCAAAATATTGAACTGCAGGGACAATGATTATCAAACACCATTCAAGCATTGCTTTTAAATGACTGCAATTATTCTTAGATGCATGATTAGCCCATGGCAGATTCCCATGAGAATAGTGTAGTGGATTAAATACGTCGGCCTGACACTGGAGTTATTTGCCAGGGGAGGCTGAGGGAGAATGCTTCAAACTCTGGAACATACGAGTGTATTAGTGTGACTTATGTTATGTGCAGTTCAGTGAGACAATCATAACGTTTAATCAATGGACTGTGTAATTAAAGTTAATTTCAAAATCGCATTTAAAAAAAAGGACGAGCGTGGACTAATTAGCAGTGCTGAACCTCGCCTTATCATGGGTCATCCATTTCCCAAATCCACACATAAGGGAGCAATAATCCTTTATGAGCAGACTTTTGCTGTTTAGTTATTGCTGGTAATTTATGCAATTTAGACATGCTGAACATCCCTGACTAGCAGACTTTAGTTTATCCAAACTTTTAGTCTCTTTCTCTTTGAAATTGCCTGAGCAATTAAGTCAGGTGCAGACCTTAAGATTTCTAACAGAGACAATGGAGGACTCAAAATGAGTGTATGCAATGCAGACAAGATAGGTGACGATGGCTTCAACTTTAATCTAAACAAAAAGCAAACCCATGAGTAAAGGGATTAGTATAATAAACAAAAGTTAAACTTGTACAAAGCACCATTAGGTGTGTCAAAAAGCACAACTGTGAATGACCAATGGAAAAATCAAAGAGAGACGCAAAATCAAAAAATGTCTTTCATTAGTATTTTATGAGACAGAAATATGAAGTGGGAAGAAAACTCGGCAAATGTCTTTTTTTTATACTAAGTGAAAATGAAAAAAGTTTGGGTGGATAGACATTCAGTCCCCAAAGCATATTCATTAAACATGACCCAGATCTTAATGAAAAAGTTAATCTGTAGAAGAAACTTGAAACTAATATTCCTAACCAGTCAATCATTACTTATTTTACAATGAATAACAAAGGTTTCTCTCTCTGATTGTAAAGATAGTAGAGTTATCATCCAGAATAAGGTATGATAAAAAACAAACATACACCAAACTAAAAAATAACAAACTACAACATATTTCAATCTTCAGACGTCTACAATTAGTGTTTGTGTCGTTAGGTTCTAGAACCAGCCTGAAGGATCTAAACATTTTGATCTCTAAAGGAGAATTTTAAACATACCTTCACCTTTTTCTAAATTCATTGGTTTTGCCTCCAACCTTCTAACTACAGTTAATAATCTTAACTCTCTGGTTCTTCTGTGCTTATCTTGATGAAAGGATAAACTTCATTATTTTTCAAATCCTCATCTAGCTGCTGTAATTAAGGGAAGCACAAAGCAGCCAGTGCACCGATGCTTTTCAAAACCCAAATCATAAGTTTATAGAGGGGAGTGAAATAAGTCAAACCCTGTCAGCCAGAGTTGGACTGACTTTGGATGTCTGTAAGTGCTTGTAGCTCTGCCCAGCTATCCTCTGACCCTGGTCTGATTCACTCATCTGCAGCTTGAAGTGATGCAATATGACACTGCCCACTGGCCAACATTAAGGGAATAAAGTAGAAGACATGACTCACAGTGAACTCCATATTAAAAATGAATCGCTTTGTTCTGCTGAGCTCTTCTAGGCTTCTCATTATTTGCTGATCTATTCTCTGCTTGCACAGTATTTAATTATGATATAGTCTGGTGTCCCCCTCAAAGGTCCAGCACACAGGCCACTCACTCTGATATTTATTTTTTGGAAAGTGAGGCTTTTTGTTGGTTGTCCTCACTGTGTGATTATGTGTGATTGCTTCCCCAGACAACTTTTGAACCTCATCACATCTCTTTGAGGTAGCAGACTGAATTTACAGCCACTCTTTGCCACCCAACTATAAAAAAAATGTAAATGCTTTTTTTGGGGGGGACAGAAGCTAATATGAGAATCCGAGCCACTAAATCTTATGACACCTCACATTTCCAAACAGAAACACTCAGCACAGACAGCTAGAGGGAGGGACAGAGAACAGAGACGCTGGCTGATCAATAGAAACAGCATTTACAGCCATTTATTTTTCCTCTTCTCAGCAGATTCTCAGTTTCTCCTAAAGAATTTGCTCCCTGTAATTAGAGTGGGCTGGCTGATGATTTCCTGGGTGGACACTGGATTCGATTTAGAAAGAGGCTGAGGAAGGAGAAGGGGGGAGGAGGGAGGTGGTTTGAAGGGAGGCAACAATTGAACTGAAATAGTTTCAAAATTAAAAATACTGCAGAGAAGAAAAAAAATCAAAAAAACATTTATTTCACTTAATTTGCCCACATTTTAACCAGGTAAAATTCCAACAACACTGAAAAAAATATATAATGTAAAATATATGATTCTTTTATTTTCCAGTTCTCCTTTTAAAAAATATGATAAATGAAAACCGCTGACATACAAAATATAACTAATAGCAGTCAAATAAACAGGACATCATTACATTTAAAAGTGACATACCAAACACAAGTACATCAAGTGGAATCATCAGGAAACCTCGCCCTTGCTTAAGTCATTTAACAATTTATATTTTAAGGGACAAATAATCATGCAAGCAGAGTAGCCATTAATCATTTGCAAGGATATACTTAAAAATATGCTATTGAAGAATTAGAAATACATTCAAAGAAAAGCTCTTTATGTTATTGTCACAAAAATCTCAATGACTCAATAAATGTATTCTTATTTCTTTTGAATAGATGTAGGTAGATGGATTCTTAGACATTTTTAGGAAAGTCAGAAAGACATTTTTTGCTCTCAGTCCTTGAGGAAGGCTCCCACTGGTTGCTTTTTATGGGCAATACTCTGCTCTGCTGGCGTCTTCAAGTCGTGACCTTCAGCGTGCAGTGGAGTGGTTCATAGTGGAATGATGGGATGAGATTCACCTCTTTAAATCTGATTTTACTGTTTCCAAAGAGAGAAGGGAGACTTTTTTTTTTTGCTTCTAACTTGGGTTCAGTCTTCGTCGCATCTGGAGGATTTTACATTTATTAATGTTTCAATAAAGAATAATTGTAGACTGGTGTGCCTCAGTCTGCAGAATCAGAAGATCTCCTCCACATCAGAAGAACTCAGCCAAGTCGTTTGAGGCCTCTGATCAGCTCCTAAAGCTCTAGTTTCTCAGGGTATTGTCCATCTGGAAAAAAAAAAAAAAAAAAATCTCGGTTTGATTTAAAAAGGGAGGGATGGATATTTGGATGCTTTTCTCTTTTTGTCTTCAACTTGCCTCCGTTGTCAACTTGAAAGATTAGATTACTATTAATATGTTCTATTTGTGTGTGGAAATAAAGTCAAGAAAGACATCAAAGTAAATGGGATGGTTGAAACACATGTTATAGTAAATATAGAGCACATGCAAAAACAGATTTTCTTTTTTTTTTACATTGTTTCTGCATGCAAGTAAAAGAAAATACTCCATAAGGGAAAAAAAACAAAAAAAAACTCCCAAAACAACATACTGCCTGATCAAAAATGGGAAAAAAAATGAAAAAAAAAACAGGTTCATGGAATGTTTTTGTATTGGAATGATTACAAGCTGTAGATTTAAGTTTTACTAAGTGATTACAGTCAAGCCCAAAATAATTTGTAACCATTACAGTTAGCAGTCCACTTTTCATTTCACTAAAGTGTGTCTTCTGAGTGGAGGTAATGTTCATGCCCTGCCAGAGTCCAGTCTTAGGAAAACTGTGGAGGATAGGAGAGCTTAACCCTTGCAGAACTGGTCAGCCATTGTAAGAAGGGTTTCATTGCTGTTAGAAAGATAACATTTTTATCCACTTATCATTGGGAAGAGCTTTATGCAGTTTTCGGGTGAAATGTAAAAACATACATAACAGTCTCTCTTAACCCAAAAACAAACTTTTGAACAGAAATTGTTTCAAATCAAATTATCTCATTTTTATTTCCTTGTGAGGTAAAGGAAAGCTTTCCTTCCAAAACTCAATTTTATTTAATCACTTTTAAACTGACAATGGCAAAACAAAAGGCAATTGCATCTACAAAAGAAATGTTCATTTTGTCAGCACCATCTTTGTAAATTTGATTTGCTGTATAAACTTTAGACTTCAAAAATACTTATTTGCATATAGCACCACATTAAACTGTAAGTCACAAAGGAAAGTGAGACAAAGTAAAGCAGAAATTTCACTGTACATTGCATCGAATTAAAAGCATGTGTAATAAAATATTTCTGTTTGATGACCTCAGGAGACCTGTCTGTGCATACACTTAGATTGATCCTGTCTGAGAGCATTAATCAGTGATACTGCATGCAGAAACACAAAGCTGCGCCTGCTACATCCACTCTGTGAGAGCCATCCTCCCACATTTCTGTTGTAATGTTGGTTGTGAGAGTTCTGGCACGTCCACTGTACCTCGTAGGTACAAGGACGTGCATGAAATGGCAGCGTTCTGAGCTGATTCTGTGATGAACATCAGCAAACACCCAGTTCCATATAATTTTAACCCTTCTTTCCATTTTAGTAACAGTGCCAAAGAGGAACTGGTTGTCTAGCTGCTGTTTTGCCTGGTCTTACTCTCTCACACTGAGCATACTCAATACATTGGACATGCACAGAAACTTTTGCTCTGAAGAAAAAAAAAAAAAAAACTATTGGAAGCAGCAAGAAAAACGTAAAAAAAAAAAAAAAAAAGTCCTGGTGGGACGTATTTTGAACACCTCCAAAAGGAGGATTTCAGAGGGCTTTCAAAACTAAAATCTAAGCCACCTCAGCATCCTCTTCTAGAATCCGAGGAGAAGAAGCTCTACTCTGAGCCTCTACTGGATGACCAATCTACTAACCATATGCCCGGCTACCCTGAAACTCATTTCAGCCCCTCAGAATCAGAAGTCTTTATCTTAGCAGCTCCAAACAATATAAAAAACATGCAGGCGAATAGTGCAATAAAAAGAAAATAAATATTATTGAAAAGTTGTAAAAGGACAGTGCAGTTACAGGGATGTAAAAGGGATCTCGTTATTTTGGCAGTGTCAGGTTTCAGCAGCATAGTTGAGGTTAAATACAGGAAACAAAAACTAAACATTGAAAAGGTCAAACACATTTCCAATAGCTAAGAGCTCTGTCTGCACTCCTTGCTATGCACGATGTGACCTAAGGACCACGGTGACCGAAACATTCTGGAAACATCAAATTCTTTATCCTATTTTGATTCTAACAAATTGAGTGTGGATCCCCTCTGTCCTTTGCCCAAACAATGTTGCAGCATCCTTCACCTGGACAACCTCTCAACCTTTCCACTTTACTGAAGCTTCACTGCCTGCACTTCTGTGCATGTTTGCAGTTGCTTCTGTACTCTTGAATCATCTTGTCAGAAGCGTCCCAATGCAGAAGTGAATCTAGGTCAGACTCACCTCCCTATACATAAACTCTCTAAACCTTTTTGACAATCAAACATCAGAGATCTGTTGCAGCACATCCTTCTGCCATCCAAAAACAACAACATCATTTTATATTAAGTCCACCTACAAACACCTGATGGTTTTCTTTTTCCTGACACAAGGAAGAATTAATTGCTTCCTATTGTAGCCAGCATAATGCTGGATGATGTTAAAATGATCAGACAGAATAAAAATGATGCAGTACATCTAACCTGCATAGTTTGGTCTCAGAAGAAAATCTATTAAAACAGATAATTGGATGAGGGAGGGATTAGACAACAGGACAATGCTGGCTAAATCGCCCTAAAGGAGAAATGGTGTCAGGGGAGCTCAAGGACAGCATAGTTAATGGGGCATCAGACAGATGACAGAGAAGGAGGGAAGTGGAGCGGACGCTGCGTAAAGGATGGTAGGCAGGTGAGAAACTCTTAATATCATGAAAAATTTGATCATCACAGCGCAAACATAATCGTTTTAACTGCAACACCCTGAGCGTGCTGCAGAGAGTGACCCCTCTGACTATAATTTTGCTTGCGTAGTAGCCGTTTCTTTTGGATCTAAATGCTAATTCAATACATAAAAACATATACAGAAACAAATAATGTTTTTAAAGTCAGTCAGCTAGTTAGTCCTGTCGTAGCTGCGAACCTAAATGAAAAGCCATGGTGGGATGTCAGGCCTCACCTATCAAGGCAGTGAGTGTTTGTGACACTTCTGTCCCAGTTGTTTGACTCCTCTGACCCTGCATCACTTCCTCTGTTTATTTCAGAGGAAGACATAGTAGAGGGCTCTTTACTTGCTCAACTTTCCAAGAGGCTAAGTCCAAAAGCAATGCCTCCTTTGACCATGAATTTTCACATTTTTATCATACTAAAAAACAAAAACCTCAGTGCATTTCGATGTCGAAAAAAATATTAGACATTTTTTCTACACAATTTCGACATTTTATCCTTTCGGCAACTCTATATAAAATCCTTTTCCCTAAAATTACACATAATTACCAAATAGTGTCCAACTATCTAGTTTCTGAATCTCACTGTAAATGCAGCTGTTATGCTAAGGTTTGTGAAAAAATAAATATGTGAACAAACAGCAAAATGAGTTTTTCCATAAAAGTTTAAAAAACAATCCACTGGATTTGGTTTCCAATGTTTGAATAGGTTTCACTTCCCCTCCAGGAAGCTTTCTCAATTCAAAATGTCATTTTGAATGACATCTTAAACTTTTACGGAATGACTAAGACCTGGATGACTGAGAATCTTCGCCAGCATACAGCATCATGAGGATCCAGGAACACAGCAACAGGTCAGGAATGATGAAAAGTTAAAAATGGGTCCGTTTATCAAACAACATATCAACAACCAGCATGCTGTGCAGGAAGAACATTTACTTTAGAGACTATACACTGACGCAAACTAACACTGCACACCACACCAGACACTTCACTGACCCCCTGAATCAAGCACTGATTGCAGTTGGACAACTGCTCAAAATTGTTCTTCAAGTGTGGTCAAATGCAAAACAAAATTAAAAGTAAAACTAATAAATACTTTTGACAAAGACCTCAGGTGTTTTTTTTTGTTTTTTTTGTCAGTATGTTGCTGACAACATTTTACGGGTCTAAACTTTGCACAGAAGCCTGTGCTGAATGTCTGTTTAAAGAGCAGAACGGACCTGAGCATGCATCAGGGGAAACACTGTGAGCGATGAGTGCTTCAGTAGGAAGCTGCAGCCTCAGCACAGCCCTGCAAGAATCAGAATTCATCATCCAGGACAGCGCTGGAAACGTAGAGGTGCTGGTTTACATGTACAAATGTAGGTACACAGCAAAACTGCAGCCAGGAGCAGCCATTTGTTTACAAACTTCCCTTCACCTTCCCCCTCAAGGCGTATAATCAATTCTTCTGTCGAGAAAAACCACACATGTCTAAGTGAATGATTAAATGTCAGTCTGGAACTGAGGTGTCATCGTACCTTGTAATGAAAACATGTAGATTTACCCCCGCCAAAAAAAAAGGGAACAAGAAAAACTGCAATAAAATATGTTCAATCAAAATAACTATGAAATTCTTATTCTTTAAGAACTGGGATGATTGATGATTGAAATCAGGCAAACTGTGAATCTAAAATGGCTCAAAGTGACGCAACAAGATAATTTTTTTGCTGTTGTTGCTTTAGATAACCAGATACTTTCTATCAAGGAAAAGGGACAATCAACCGAGAAATAATGGAGGAGTTGCTGTTACAACTGCTAGTCTTATGGGCTAAATATCAGCTTTGCACATCTAGGGACTGATATCTATGTCGATTGCTCTTTTGTAAAATGACAGCTCAAGTTTAATCAGTGTGAATGCTCAATATATCTGAACAATCAAATCTTGGTACAGACTCTCAGTTGGACACAGGCTTATACTTTGACTAGGCCGTTTTGTCTCACATGATATACATCATTTCTTTGAAGTTTTTGCGTTGCTGTTGGGATCATCTTCCTGATAAAGCAGCTCTAACAGGTTATCTTGCAGAAATGCCTTATATTTCAATTGGTCCAGATTTTTTTTTTAATCCCTGAAGAGGAAAATCATCTACACACCATGATTCTCCCACCGATATGTTTCAACCAGAGCAGTGGATTTTTCTAGCTTCTTCTGTTACTTTGCACCTTTTGTCTGCAACCTTTATTGATGCTCTTTCTTGCCTTGACTGCAAGTTAACCCTTAAATGCTTTAAAAATTACACACACACGTATATATATATATATATATATATATATATATATATATATATATATATATATATATATATAGTGTAATTTATCTTTAAGTAGTTGGTAAATTGAATTCTGAGCAGAGAACAGATAGAAATTTAGGTACAAACCAAGTTTGTGATAACAGCTATAGAGGTCATTGATAACATTTACTGTCAGGGACCAGTCGTACCAGAAACAAGTGCTTGCAAAAGGTTAATAAGTCAGCACTGAATGTGTAATAACTAGCATTAGAGGAATGCACTTGCCGCCTCTGCGTTTTAACCAGTTTAAGAATCTATTTCCTGGCCTGTGTGAATGTTTTCCTTGGTCGTTACGCTTTTATTACTATGTCTAACTAACCTCTTAACTAAAAAATTAAGTCTTAGAGTTTTGCACTTTGTTATTGTATAACAATAAATATATATTTGCTGGTTAAATGAGGGAAAAGGCTCAGGGAATCTAATGTCTTTCGAAAGGTACTGTGGAGTAAAGTTGAGAAAAATCTATCCAAAATCTGATCAGGAATAACTCATTATGAAAAGTCATATGTGTAAGAAATGTAGCCGTATTTTTCAAAAACTGCTTTTTTCCCCCCTACACTGGCAAAATTTTTCTTTAAAGATACAGAAAATGTGCTTACTGTGTCATTTTTGTCCTATTCATATCCATAACAAGACATTTTTAACTGCTAATTATTCAAAGCTGTGTGACTCTAATAGATACAGCATCCAAATGTACATTTATAGCCATTAGCAGCACTGAAGTTTTAACAACAACCTGATAAAAAAAAAAAAACATTTAAAAAACTGCAGAATGGCACATTTTATTGTTGTTAAGACCTTAAATGAACAGCATGCTAATAACTGCCAAACATGAAATACGTAAAAAATAACTCCAAGTAAGGCTCTAATGCTGCATACAAATATCTGGAAGGGGATTTCCTTTTTCCCAAAAGAAATATAAAAGACATTGCTAAAAACATTAAAAAATTGCTAAAAAAAAAAAAAAGACTTATAACTGCAGTAGAACAACACTGTACCATTTAAATGTTACACATTAAAAAAAGTTCCAACAAATATTTCTCATTTGTCTTTTATTTTTGAAAAAATTGTTATTTTTCATAATAAATATAGACTCGTTGACAGTTTAACAATTATACATCATGATTACCATACAAACAGGAGTAATAGCAAGGACAGCAGAGCTCTGATTGGCTCCGACACCACCGATCAGAATAGGACAAATCAAAGGAAGAGAAAGAAGTGATGGACTGAGCAGAGGAGGAGCTCTTTTTAGAGAAACTAACTCGACCCACATGATTCAGAAATAAGAATACGTGCATTTCCATGGTGTTCTAAAAAAATAGATGAATCATAATTAATAAGTTTATTATTCCTTGGAATAAGAGGAATGCGAGTGATCTAAACCCTGCTATGGTGAATGTTTTTGGTGGTCTGCTGCCCTCTAGTGTGAGTCATAGGAAAGGACACTAACAACCATAACATTCAAAATAAGTTATACAATGGAAAATATAGTTAAAAAAATGTCATAATGAGGCGCATACTGTTGTTAGCATCACTGATCCATGGTGTTCGGGTGTGGAAATAAGCCCATGCCATATCTGCTGATTCCTATACGTCTTCCTCTTCCTCTCCAGGCAGCTACTGGGTCTGTTCAGGTACAGCGTATTCTCTCCCTGGGTTGGTGTTTTTTTTTTTTTATGCATAACAAAGAGTCCTAGAGGATCTGCTCAGTGCTTGAGGCAGAGATGTCCAGTAGTCTCCAGGCAGCATATGGGTTTAATTCTTCCTGGTCTCGACACAGAGCCCACACGTACATCATTCTCAGCACCTTATCCTAAAACATAAATGTTACAATTTTTCACAATACAATACAGCAAATGTACACCAAACATAAAGAAACAGTTCTTTACATTCAATTTGACTAATACGAAATTTCCTTTAGATTTAAAGTGAAATTTCTAGTCGTCAGATTTTAAATATGGAGAAAGCAGCTAAACAAATGTAGGCTCTACATGGTTATCTAGGGAAGGGTAATAGGACAAAAGAACTGAATACTGATATTCTATATTCTCTCATTTTCTTTTTAAAAAAGATCTAAAAAAACAAAAACAAAATGGACAATGCTGAATTCTGGTTACAGACCCTTATACGACTTCTTCTGTAAAATGTGCTCAGTGAAAGTCTTAATGCAGGTTGTGTCTTGCTAATATTCTCTTTTCGTCACGAGTTACGGTACATCAAGGCTTGGTTCAGTAAAAATTAGAGCAGTCCATGAGGGACATCGGGTGACATTTAATTGAAGACATAAAACTGATTGGGTTATATGCCTTCCATCCTGTTGAAGTGCTATTACACTCTTTACAACTGGGCAGGCGCCAGCTGCATGTTACGGAGTGACCTCTTTGTCATTTAAACAGTCCAGAGGTTCCCCTAGGAAATAGCATGGTAGATTTACAGCTCATAAAATGAATCGGAATCTTTTTTTAGGCCAATAAAAGCCTTTACTGAACACCTAAATGTCCTACTGAGTACTGCAAATAAATTGTTAATTAAATTCACCTGAGGAAAATATCTTGCTAAGGAAAAAGGAGATATGTTCAGTGAGTTTTTACAAACCTAAATTGCTTTGATTATAACCTGTTTGCATGTAACATAGAAATGACCTTCATTGGTTCCCATAATCAGGCCAGCTAGATTGATCACTTACTGAAAAGCTGGATATACTGACAGATCACAGACTAGGGGATTTATCTGACAGGCTATTTTCTGTGCTGCTCAACTATATAGTGACAGAGACGCAATTATGAACACGTTAGTATGAGGTGCCCCCAGGGACATAAATCAGAATTAACTTGCATATACACATATTAAATTACACTCTTCCATATAATATACTGAAAACCTCACACAAACACTAGTAAAAAGCTCTCACATAAACTAGTGAAAACATTGACCTCTTATATAATCTACTTAAAAGCTCTCATACAAAGTAGTGAGAACTATTCATATAAACTGGTGAAAAGCTTTACCTTTCATATACACTACTAGAAAGCTTTCATATACACTATTAAAAAGCTCTCATATACACTATTAGAACGCTCTCATATACAGTATTAGAATGCTCTCATATACACTATAAGAACGCTCTCATATACACTATTAGAACGCTCTCATATACACTATTAGAAAGCTCTCATAAACACTATTAGAACGCTCTCATATACACTATTAGAAAGCTCTCATACACGCTACTAGAAAGCTCTCATATACACTATTAGAAAGCTCTCATATACACTATTAGAACGCTCTCATATACACTATTAGAACGCTCTCATATACACTATTAGAACGCTCTCATATACACTATTAGAAAGCTCTCATATACACTATTAGAACGCTCTCATAAAAACTATTAGAACGCTCTCATATACACTATTAGAAAGCTCTCATACACGCTACTAGAAAGCTCTCATATACACTATTAGAAAGCTCTCATATACACTATTAGAACGCTCTCATATACACTATTAGAACGCTCTCATAAACACTATTAGAACGCTCTCATAAACACTATTAGAAAGCTCTCATATACACTATTAGAAAGCTCTCATACACGCTACTAGAAAGCTCTCATACACACTACTGAAAAGCTATTAGCGGATTTCAGTTGAAACGGAAGGTGTTTCAGTTGAAACGGAAGGTGTTTCAGTGAAACAGGAAGGACCGTCATTACACCGGAAGTTGTTTTAAACGGAGGTCATTCTGGCTAGCTCCGTACATTTTGTGCTATCTCCGGCCGAAATTGTATCAAATAAAATTATTGATTCATGCTCAGCTATCCGCTAAACAACTCACAGAAGCATGGGCATTACTCGACTTTATTTTTTATGTTTTTGCTTCAACAGAGATCCTTTTCCGGTGTTGTGCGAAATTCTGTTCCCATGTGAAAATCTGTTCCACCTGTGTCGGGAGCGCGCCGCGCATTGCAGCCACATAAGCGGATCTGATCATTTCCCAGGCCTTTCGGATCATTTCTTGGTTAAATAAAAAGTCGTAAAATTATACAAGGTTGAGACATTTAGTTTAATCAGCCGCTGTTGTTTACAAAATTGTAAAATAAAAAAAATAAATGCGGTTTTCTTATGCTGTTTTGTGTTGTTATTTTAAACGCCAAGAGAATCAGTCTCTTTCCAAGTTTTTTCACTTCAGCCTGACAGAAATAAAAGTCAAGTCACCAAATACCAAATTTGTATTTATAATTTTTTATTACTGATATAAGATGATGGGAAGTGCCTGATAGCAGTTCCATAATATGGAAACAAATTAATTTAGCTGCAAATCTTAAACTGTGTTTATTCCTCTCTTCATCAACAACAAACCATCTGGATTCGGTGATATTTGAGCAATGTTTGCCTAAATTAAAGGAGGGGGACCATATATTTTAGCGTTCTAATAGTGTGTATGAGAGCGTTCTAATAGTGTATATGAGAGCTTTCTAATAGTGTATATGAGAGTGTTCTAATAGTGTATATGAGAGCGTTCTAATAGTGTATATGAGAGCGTTCTAATAGTGTATATGAGAGCGTTCTAATAGTGTATATGAGAGCGTTCTAATAGTGTATATGAGAGCGTTCTAATAGTGTATATGAGAGCTTTCTAATAGTGTATATGAGAGCGTTCTAATAGTGTATATGAGAGCGTTCTAATAGTGTTTATGAGAGCTTTCTAATAGTGTATATGAGAGCGTTCTAATAGTGTATATGAGAGTGTTCTAATAGTGTATATGAGAGCGTTCTAATAGTGTATATGAGAGCATTCTAGTAGTGTATATGAGAGCTTTCTAATAGTGTATATGAGAGCGTTCTAATAGTGTATATGAGAGCTTTCTAATAGTGTATATGAGAGCGTTCTAATAGTGTATATGAGAGCTTTCTAATAGTGTATATGAGAGCGTTCTAATAGTGTATATGAGAGTGTTCTAATAGTGTATATGAGAGCGTTCTAATAGTGTATATGAGAGCATTCTAGTAGTGTATATGAGAGCTTTCTAATAGTGTATATGAGAGCATTCTAGTAGTGTATATGAGAGCTTTCTAATAGTGTATATGAGAGCGTTCTAATAGTGTATATGAGAGCGTTCTAATAGTGTATATGAGAGCGTTCTAATAGTGTATATGAGAGCTTTCTAATAGTGTGTATGAGAGCGTTCTAATAGTGTATATGAGAGTGTTCTAATAGTGTATATGAGAGCTTTCTAATAGTGTATATGAGAGCGTTCTAATAGTGTATATGAGAGCTTTCTAGTAGTGTATATGAGAGCTTTCTAATAGTGTATATGAGAGCTTTCTAATAGTGTATATGAGAGCGTTCTAGTGTATATGAGAGCTTTTTAATAGTGTATATGAAAGCTTTCTAGTAGTGTGTATGAAAGGTAAAGCTTTTCACCAGTTTATATGAACAGTTCTCACTACTTTGTATGAGAGCTTTTGAGTAGATTATATAAGAGGTAAATGTTTTCACTAGTTTATGTGAGAGCTTTTTACTAGTGTTTGTGTGAGGTTATTATATAGTATATATGTGAGTGTGAGTATATTATATGGAAGAGTGTAATTTAATATGTGTATATGCAAGTTAATTCTGATTTATGTCCCTGGGGGCACCTCATACGTTAGCTTCAACTCCCTTGTGATTTGGTAAGTTTTAACAGTATTCTTTGTCACATTAATTCTGAGTTTGTTAGAGTGGGGTTCAGCTAAAACAGGGTTTATACAGGAATAAGGAACTCTAATTTAATGCTTTTTAATGCTCTTGGAAATAATTTTAATGCCATCAACAAGTACCCATAACTCTCATATATATATATATATATATATATATATATATATATATATATATATATATACACTATATTGCCAAAAGTATTTGCTCACCCATCCAAATTATTGGAATCAGGTGTTCCAATCACTTCCATGGCCACGGGTGTATAAATTCAAGCACCTAGGCATGCAGACTGTTTTTACAAACATTTGTGAAAGAATGGGTCGCTCTCAGGAGCTCAGTGAATTCCAGCGTGGAACTGTGATAGGATGCCACCTGTGCAACAAATCCAGTCGTGAAATTTCCTCGCTCCTAAATATTCCACAGTCAACTGTCAGCTGTATTATAAGAAAATGGAAGTGTTTGGGAACGACAGCAACTCAGCCACGAAGTGGTAGGCCACGTAAACTGACGGAGCGGGGTCAGCGGATGCTGACGCGCATAGTGCGAAGAGGTCGCCAACTTTCTGCAGAGTCAATCACTACAGACCTCCAAACTTCATGTGGCCTTCAGATTAGCTCAAGAACAGTGCGCAGAGAGCTTCATGGAATGGGTTTCCATGGTCGAGCAGCTGCATCCAAGCCATACATCACCAAGTGCAATGCAAAGCGTCGGATGCGGTGGTGTAAAGCACGCCGCCACTGGACTCTAGAGCAGTGGAGACGCGTTCTCTGGAGTGACGAATCGCGCTTCTCCATCTGGCAATCTGATGGACGGGTCTGGGTTTGGCGGTTGCCAGGAGAACGGTACTTGTCTGACTGCATTGTGCCAAGTGTAAAGTTTGGTGGAGGGGGGATTATGGTGTGGGGTTGTTTTTCAGGAGCTGGGCTTGGCCCCTTAGTTCCAGTGAAAGGAACTCTGAATGCTTCAGCATACCAAGACATTTTGGACAATTCCATGCTCCCAACTTTGTGGGAACAGTTTGGAGCTGGCCCCTTCCTCTTCCAACATGACTGTGCACCAGTGCACAAAGCAAGGTCCATAAAGACATGGATGACAGAGTCTGGTGTGGATGAACTTGACTGGCCTGCACAGAGTCCTGACCTCAACCCGATAGAACACCTTTGGGATGAATTAGAGCGGAGACTGAGAGCCAGGCCTTCTCGTCCAACATCAGTGTGCGACCTCACAAATGCGCTTCTGGAAGAATGGTCAAAAATTCCCATAAACACACTCCTAAACCTTGTGGACAGCCTTCCCAGAAGAGTTGAAGCTGTTCTAGCTGCAAAGGGTGGACCGACGTCATATTGAACCCTATGGATTAGGAACGGGATGTCACTTAAGCTCATATGTGAGTCAAGGCAGGTGAGCAAATACTTTTGGCAATATAGTGTATATATATCAGTGGCGTATCTTGGTCATAAAAAGTAGGGAGGACAGAGAGAGAGAGAGAGAGAGAGAGAGAGAGAGAGAGAGAGACAGAGATCTGGAGGTTATATTTGTATTTCGGTGCTTGGTGCTGAGGCACTGTTAAAGGGGTTGCATTGTTTGTAATAAACTGAAGTAGGCCTATAGAGCAAGTTTGTGTGGGCATATCAATTGTTTTTACACTGAAGCAAAGGTGATTATGATTTTGAATATGATGTTTTTACATTTGAATGGGCTGTGTGGAATTTAAGGTATTTTAAAAGGCCTAAACATTTCGAATTTATTTGAAAAAGTAATCAAGTCTCCTTGATGTCTGGGTGGCAAATTTATCAATCACATGTTCATACCACTTGGGGTCTTGTTGGAGACATTTCAGCATCTTCCTTTCAATAGAAATGATTGCCAAACTCTTCAGTCTCTCCTGCCCCATTCTTGTGAAACTTTTAATATGTTTCAGGCAAGAGAAGCTCCTCTCAACTCCTGCTGAGGTAGTAGCAATCAGAGACATTAGTCTGTGCACCTCAGCCATCGCCTCATCAAGCCTGTTGGACTTCATGAAGCTTATGGCTTCGCACAGTTTTTTGGAGGAGTGGAGCTCATCATCACTGTAGTAGTGCTGCAGCTGTGCTTTTAATTTAGGCTCATCAAAGAAGTGGCCGTATGTCTCGAATAGTTTGCTAATGCTTTGGTAGGGAATGCTGCCTTAAATGAGTCGAATTTTTCAAAGTCTAACAGCTCCATAAAATGTAGACGATCGAGCTGCTGGAAGCACTGGGTGAGCTGCGCTCTGATGCTGTCGTGCACTGCTTCGTAGAGAGATCTGTAAAACTCGGTATGACTCTGCTCACCCTGCCTTTCAACATCCTGAAAACAACATCAATTACTTCCATTGTTTCGTTTATTGATTTCAACAGTAATCAAAGGCACTATTCAACAAGTCGATGTCCGTTCTAGAGAATGAATGAAAAATTGCATGACACTGAAATTTTGTCATCCAATCAGCCCACCCTCTTCATTCTGATTGGGCACATCGACGAATGCAACGTTGCAGATTGGCCGCTTGATGACAGGCTAGCATTTCGAGCTGACCCTCCCAAAGGGAGGACCGTCCTCACTGTCCTCCATTCACTTCAATGTTAAAATGAGAAGCCCGCGCTACGGCCAGGTTTTGAGCATTTATAATGGGAGTCAATGAGGGGGTTAGGGAGGACGGTCCTCAGTGGACCGTTTAGCGATTTAGAAGTGCTAAAATAGAATTTTACCGCAAACAACCTACTAAATACCTATGAAATACCAACAATTATATAATTAATACGTTTTTCGTTTTTATTATAATATCTTCTGCAAGTTTTGACAATTTTTTTAGGGAGGATCTTCCTCCCTTTCCTCAATGGGGGAGACGCCATTGATATAGATATATATATATATAGATATATATATATATATATATATCTATATATATATATCAATAAATAAACACGGCAAAATCCTCCATCATCAAAACGAGGAACTGTCCCCATTTCCTCGTTTTCCAGGCACTTTTGTTGAAATTTGCATTTTCCCGTTCTCTACATTTTTTCTCCGCCTTGAGCTTCTTTTCCGAACGTACGGCTTTACGATCAACTGGAAGAAGTTCCGCACAAACACATGGAACCAGTTATAACTCATAATATATCTGACGAAATCGTTTTTATAAACTTTTTTATTTTATTTAAGCATTTAAAAGCCACCGATAATCACATTTAATTAATTTTAATGCCAATTAAGGCCTTAATTAAAAAAATAATAATTTAATCACTGACCGCGGAAACCCTGTAAAAACTTCATTTATTCTTAAACGATAGTTAAAAGTTTGGACCGGATCATGTTAAAAAGAAAGTGAAGAATGTATGACAAATAGGTGTTTGGTTAAGAATGTTTCCTCTTGCAACTGTTGGCATGTCTGTCCTCCCTTTTTCATGGCTGTTATCATCGACATGTTCCCTGTTGTTCGGTGATCATTTCACTCTACTAAACTGTATGTGTCTGAGGTCAGGTCGGCCCCTCTCACACAAGTGCAGACTCCTAATGTTTGTGTCGTTTCACCCTGCCGATTGAATGCAAGTAGTCTAAACTGACAGACTTTCACAACGTGGGAATTAGGGGTAAAAATAGGCAGAAAATCAATTAGTGTGTTCTGAGCCAAAGACTATTCACTTAAGACTATTAACAAAAATTGTGTTTTGATTTTTGAATGAAAAGTGTGTCGTTCCTCTTACAGGGTCTCCCTCCACCACCTCTCCCTTGGTGTTTCGGATTACCATGACCAACTGAGCCTGGAAGGTGATAATCAGCACTGGACCCTGTTCCATCATCTTCCCCATGGCCAACTGGAAAAGCAATAATTAATAATAATTATCATGACCTTGAAAGCTTGCTTGCTCAGAATCAATTATAGCGGGACTTTGCAGTAAACTTTCTGTGGAAAAGTGCTAAATTCTACTTGCATGGCACATATGTGTGACTGACGTAAACAGGAAGTGGAGGCTTCAATCTAGCATGCACCACAAATCAGTAACAGAAAAACATTTTAATAAATGTGTTGCTGTCAGTCAAGTTTCAAGCACTTTCTACTAAGTGTTATTTGCATTTCTTCTTGCAGATCTCCTCTTATAAAGGCCATTAGACAAACCAAATTTGAAATCAAATCTTATCTACGAATCAAATAAAATATAGAGCATATGTTGGCTTATCTACTCTGGTAATTGATGTTCTTAAAAGGCATTCAAATTCAGCGATGTGACCTTGTCCAAGTAGCAAACTAATAGTCACGTGAACGAGGAGTTTTTATCATATCAACAGGAAGACATTGTCTAATATTTCATGAATTCATTTTCAGCACATGTGGAAAAACCTGTAAAATCCTGAGCTGAATCAAATCGCTGCTTCCAGAGTTTGTTAATAAAGCATTTAAATGTGTAAATCAGGGATCTTTTAGCTATAGGATAATTGATCTAAAGTCCCTGTTTCAAAGCATCCATCAAGTAAATGTTAATCTAGAAAAAATTGAGTCTAAGACTTACGTCTATATTATCTATGTCCAGAATCTTAGAGTGGAACTGAAGTCCCATGGCTTTGGCTTGCTGAATTGGATGTGCGAGTTGGCTGTAAGTCTGTTTACCAAAGGAAAAAGAAAAATATAATAAACAAAATCCCTTTAACACAGCTTTACTAGATCTACACATTCTCAGTAGATGCAGTTCAAATGATTAAGAGCTATGGACAGTATTAGCTTGGTAACGGCCCAAGAAGATCTCCAACTGATGTTCTTACCGCTTCATAACACCAGTCCTTCAGTACCTCCAGCTCCCCTCTGATCATCGCCTGCACAATAAAACATATATGCCCACATGTTTGGGAGGAAAGATCTTGCATTCAAAAAATCCATACTACACTCTATAACAGTCATTATTTCTTCAGATTGTAAAATTTCCCCATAGATTTATGAACAATCAGACTTTAAATAAAGAACTCATAGAGAATATGCATGGATGGAATAAATGGTCAACATACCTCCAGAATATTTGGGATGATATCTTGTTCACATTGTTTCAGGAAAGAATCTTTATCAAAGGAAGGGTCCACCTTCAAGATCTCTGTTAAAACCTCAGACATTTCTGTCTTTGAAAACAGTCCTCCTAAAAAAACAAAACACCAAAAACAGTAGTCAAGATTGGAAACACAAAAACAAAACAGTTTTTAAGCGTTTGGTTTCAAAAAAAGAGAGAGAAAAAAAGTAAGTTATACAAAGCAAAAACAACATCAACAAGAGAAACTATTATAAATTGTTTTTTGCCTTTTTAGAAGAGAAACTCATTTGATGAACCCATGACAGTCTGGGAAGTGAAGACATTCATCAGGAGAAATGTAGGAAAAGGCAACGATCCACTATGAAGGCTAACAGAGGCTAACAGGGGTGGGAGTCTTCCTCCCAATCCACTCAAGTGTGTTGGGCCTAAATCTGTACAGTCTATCTAACAATGTCATTATTAATAGAGTGATTATTTCTTACACTGATTCTGTGTCCCTGTTTGAATTTGATTTTTTTCCCCCATGATGTTCTAATAAGAGGCAATGGGGATAATTTCACTGTAAGTTGGAGTTGCGGCGGCCGGGTATGGGCCCGACGCTCCAGCGCCATCCATTTTCAGGGCTAGTTGATTCGGCAGGTGAGTTTTTACACACTCCTTAGCGGATTCCGACTTCCATGGCCACCGTCCTGCTGTCTATATCAACCAACACCTTTTCTGGGGTCTGATGAGAGTCAGCGCCTTAACCCGGCGTTCGGTTCATCCCGCAGCGCCAGTTCTGCTTACCAAAAGTAGCCCACTGGGCGGCTCGCATTCCACTCCAAGCCAGCGAGCCAGGCTTCTTACCCATTTAAAGTTTGAGAATAAGTTGAGATTGTTTAATTAACTGATTAACTAATATTTGACCAAAGCAGGCAGCCGCTCTACTGTGATGCACCACAGGACTGTTGGGCTCTATCAAGTAGCTTCACCAGTTGTCACCATCAGGCTATCTAATATTTCTGTAGACAGATGATGGTATCAAAACACTATTAGGATGGAAGCTTCATCTATATAACTTTACTCTATGATAATTTATTTTTTGTTTAGATATAAAGTGAATATGCACCTTGACAAGGTTTTGAAAACAATCAGAAAATCCGCTATAAAGTCTGACACAGTGATCTCTTACCTATGATGTCAGTCATCTTGTCTGTGACAGCACGAGAGGCTCTAATGACGACGTTGTCGCTCTCATCATACTTCATCTTCATCTCAAAGAACCCTTAAGGCAACAAAGAACGAATTAGACTATATAAAGACTGGAGAAAAAATATATTACTTACAATCTCAGATACACTATATTGCCAAAAGTATTTGCTCACCCATCCAAATTATTGGAATCAGGTGTTCCAATCACTTCCATGGCCACAGGTGTATAAATTCAAGCACCTAGGCATGCAGACTGTTTTTACAAACATTTGTGAAAGAATGGGTCGCTCTCAGGAGCTCAGTGAATTCCAGCGTGGAACTGTGATAGGATGCCACCTGTGCAACAAATCCAGTCGTGAAATTTCCTCGCTCCTAAATATTCCACAGTCAACTGTCAGCTGTATTATAAGAAAATGGAAGTGTTTGGGAACGACAGCAACTCAGCCACGAAGTGGTAGGCCACGTAAACTGACGGAGCGGGGTCAGCGGATGCTGACGCGCATAGTGCGAAGAGGTCGCCAACTTTCTGCAGAGTCAATCACTACAGACCTCCAAACTTCATGTGGCCTTCAGATTAGCTCAAGAACAGTGCGCAGAGAGCTTCATGGAATGGGTTTCCATGGTCGAGCAGCTGCATCCAAGCCATACATCACCAAGTGCAATGCAAAGCGTCGGATGCGGTGGTGTAAAGCACGCCGCCACTGGACTCTAGAGCAGTGGAGACGCGTTCTCTGGAGTGACGAATCGCGCTTCTCCATCTGGCAATCTGATGGACGGGTCTGGGTTTGGCGGTTGCCAGGAGAACGGTACTTGTCTGACTGCATTGTGCCAAGTGTAAAGTTTGGTGGAGGGGGGATTATGGTGTGGGGTTGTTTTTCAGGAGCTGGGCTTGGCCCCTTAGTTCCAGTGAAAGGAACTCTGAATGCTTCAGCATCCCAAGACATTTTGGACAATTCCATGCTCCCAACTTTGTGGGAACAGTTTGGAGCTGGCCCCTTCCTCTTCCAACATGACTGTGCACCAGTGCACAAAGCAAGGTCCATAAAGACATGGATGACAGAGTCTGGTGTGGATGAACTTGACTGGCCTGCACAGAGTCCTGACCTCAACCCGATAGAACACCTTTGGGATGAATTAGAGCGGAGACTGAGAGCCAGGCCTTCTCGTCCAACATCAGTGTGCAACCTCACAAATGCGCTTCTGGAAGAATGGTCAAAAATTCCCATAAACACACTCCTAAACCTTGTGGACAGCCTTCCCAGAAGAGTTGAAGCTGTTCTAGCTGCAAAGGGTGGACCGACGTCATATTGAACCCTATGGATTAGGAACGGGATGTCACTTAAGCTCATATGTGAGTCAAGGCAGGTGAGCAAATACTTTTGGCAATATAGTGTATTTACATACAGAGACCTTAAAGTGAGTTTAATGGTGAGAATAAAATGCTATTTGTGTCATTTTAAGATGAAATAAGGACTGAGAGAAATAAGTTACTTTAGATCATCTGATATAATTGTGAACAAAACAGTCTAAGCTCCAATCTGTTTGTTATAGTGACAACATTCAGAAGAAATGTATACAGGTGCTGGTCATAAAATTAGAATATCATGAAAAAGTAGATTGATTTCAGTAATTCCATTTAAAAAGTGAAACTTGTATATTATATTCATACATTACATACAAACTCATATATTTCAGATGTTTATTTTGTTTAATTTTGATGATTACAAATGACAACAAATGAAAATCTCAAATTCATCATATCAGAAAATTAGAATATTGTGAAAAGGTTCAAAATTGATGGCCCCTGGTGCCACACTCTAATCAGCTAATTAACTCAAACCACCTGCAAAAGCCTTTAAATGGTCTTTCAGTCTAGTTCTATAGGCTACACAATCATGGGGAAGACTGCTGACTTGACAGTTGTCCAAACGATGACCATCGACACCTTGCACAAGGAGGGCAAGACACAAAAGGTCATCGCTAAAGAGGCTGGCTGTTCACAGAGCTCAGTGTCCAAGCACATTAATAGAGAGGCGAAGGGAAGGAAAAGATGTGGTCGAAAAAAGTGTACAAGCAAGAGAGATAACCGCACCCTGGAGAGGATTGTGAAACAAAACCCCTTCAAAAATGTGGGGGAGATTCACAAAGAGTGGACTGCAGCTGGAGTGAGTGCTTCAAGAACCACCACACACAGACGTATGAAAGACATGGGTTTCTGCTGTCGCATTCCTTGTGTCAAGCCACTCTTGAACCACAGACAGCGTCAGAAGCGTCTAAAGAGAAACAGGACTGGACTGCTGGTGAGTGGTCCAAAGTCATGTTCTCTGATGAAAGTAAATTTTGCATTTCCTTTGGAAATCAAGGTCCCAGAGTCTGGAGGAAAAGAAGAGAGGCACTTCATCCACGTTGCTTGAAATCCAGTGTAAAGTTTCCACAGTCAGTGATGGTTTGGGGTGCCATGTCATCTGCTGGTGTTGGTCCATTGTGTTTTCTGAGGTCCAGGGTCAACGCAGCCACATACCAGGAAGTTTTAGAGCACTTCATGCTTCCTGCAGCTGACCAACTTTTTGGAGATGCAGATTTCATTTTCCAACAGGACTTGGCACCTGCACACAGTGCCAAAGCTACCAGTACCTGGTTGAAGGACCATGGTATCCCTGTTCTTAATTGGCCAGCAAACTCTCCTGACCTTAACCCCATAGAAAATCTATGGGGTATTGTGAAGAAGAAGATGCAATACACCAGACCCAACAATTCAGAAGAGCTAAAAGCCACTATTAGAGCAACCTGGGCTATCATAACACCTGAGCAGTGCCACAGACTGATCGACTCCATGCCACGCCGCATTGCTGCAGTAATACAGGCCAAAGGAGGCCCAACTAAATACTGAGTGCTGTACATGCTCATACTTTTCATGTTCATACTTTTCAGTTGGCCAACATTTCTATAAATCCTTTGTTTTTATTGGTCTTCAGTAATATTCTAATTTTCTGATATGATGAATTTGAGATTTTCATTTGTTGTCATTTGTAATCATCAAAATTAAACAAAATAAACATCTGAAATATATGAGTTTGTATGTAATGTATGAATATAATATACAAGTTTCACTTTTTAAATGGAATTACTGAAATCAATCTACTTTTTCATGATATTCTAATTTTATGACCAGCACCTGTACATCTTCAGTGGATCTCTGAGTAAAATATGCTACAAGATAGTAGCCTGATAAACCAGACTAAATGTGAGATTAAATGTGTAATTTACACAGGCAAAATTTATTTTGGCCGCTGCCGGGCGGGGCTAGTTTACTGGGCTAACAAGATAATACAATACACGAAAACACGTTTTACGATATACTGCATAATAAAGAGAAAAAAAAACAATGTTCTAACAATTAGGAAACAATGACAAAAGCAGAGAAAGAGTAAAATAAAGATGAATATCCCTTACTATTAAAGACCACATTGTTGTCCTTGAAGTCTTTCCATTGTTGGTACCACTTTGAGTCTTTGTGCAGCACCACACCCATAGCTTCCCTAAAAAAGATTTTAAAAGATACAGATTTAAAGCTGTCATTCAGCTCAAACATCTTTATTACTCGGGATGCAACTAACGATTATTTTGCAAATCAATTCATCTGTTGATTATTTTTTGATTAATAATCAGATAGTCAAAGGTTCCTTAAAGAGGATTTTTTTTTGCTAAATTAAACCAGGTAAAACTAAAAGTTTTCCATTAGAGGAGTTCTGGATAGAACATATTGACAGACAAAAATATTTTTATCTTAAATGCAAAATGCTTATATATATACATATATATAATTTTTTTTTTTTTTTTACAATTTTGGTATAATTGCTGCTCAAGGTGGGTCGCTCTGTCTGCTAAAGGCACAGTCTATGTACTCCACTTAATGATTATTACTGAATTCATTGACGATTATTTCAATAATCGATTAATCCAATTAATTGTTTCAGCCCTAATTATAACACAAAATAATACCTGCATAAAATTATTAGATAAAGATCATCTATTGTTGCCTCTTTAGGAGACGCCGCCATAGATTAAGAAGCTTTGCCCTAAAAAAACTGCAGAACTTGATAGAATTAATGATGGAAATGGATCAGTGTTTGCGTGGATAAAGTCTTAGCACTCTATAGTTTTTCATTTCACCGCTCACAGCAAAATGAGCTGAACTGCTTTGTGTAACGCAGAGGAGCAATCCTCCCTCTCAGTATCAGAGGACTCAATGGGCACTCACTTACTCATTGGCTTCAAAGACCTTTCCGTCCTCCCCCGCCCCCTTGGATGAGAACTCTGTCCTCTTCCGGAGTCGGGCTGGAGGTTTGTACGGTCCAGTTTGGCCAAGGTCACCGATCTCCTTCTTCACACTCTCCACACTCTAAAAAACATTAATAGGTGGCTCATCACAATAAATACAACATTTTTCCATTCAAAATTCTTATTTGTCTGTTTAATTTAAATCTTGTTTGATATTTAACTTGGTGATAAATAAATTAGGAGAAATGACAATTAGAGCCACTTAACTTTAGGTCAGGATATAGTAAAATTATAAATCCCTCAGTTAAAGTTCGTACCTGAGATATTGCTCTGAACGCACCAGTCTTCCCCAGCATCTCTCCGCTCTTAGAGACCGATTCTGCCGATGTCTTTGCAGTTTTGGCTGCTTCCTCCATCCCCTCTTTGATTTTCTTACCAATTTCTGTACGACTGACCTCTTCCAGCCCCTGTCCATAACACAAATAAGCAAGCACAATTAAATACAGTCTATACCAATTTAGTGAAGAAAAAAAAACAAAACAAAAAAACAGGAGAAAAAAAAGGCTGCGAAAAGCTTAAGATGCATTTCACATTCACCTCTTTAACCGTCTCTGAAATGGTTCCCAGTTTCTTCTTCAGGACCTCGGAGGTCTTCACCGTTTCTGACTCTATTGTTTTCTAGGAAACAAAAGTAAGCAACGATCAAGTGAAAGAACAGAACAAGAAATCAAGTGCAAAGTAATTTTGTGTAGGCAGAGATACTAACATATTTCCTCCGAGCTTGTTTCAGTGCATCTGACTCTTCAAGTTTTTTGGCCTCTTCTCGAAACTTCTTGATATTTTCTTTCATTTCTTTGTTTTTGTTCAGCTCCTGCTTTAGGTTATCCAAAAATTCCCCAAGGAAACCTTTTCTCCCTCCACTCTTGTCCCCCGACATATACCTCACCTGAAGAAGAGGAGGCTGAGGCACAACAAAACATTAGATTTATGAGATTTAAAACAGAAAGACACATTTATGGCACTCTTACAATCATAACAGTAGAATGTCTTAGAGAAACTATTTCCCATTTGGGGTTTTTAATGGGGTTACAGCTGTAAACTTTCATTAACTTTCCTGGGATTACATGAGAGAAATCAAGGAAGAAAAGTTCATAATCAAGATGTGGAGATAAAATTAAATACTCCCTCAACCAATTTTTTTTTTCTGTTTTTGATTAAAATTAAAAGTTCTTAGTCTTGAAGTTATTTTTTTTTGCTTTTTTTTCTGATGTGTGAACCTGTATGTTTCCGTTTGTCTTTTTGTTTTGCCACTTACTGAATTTCCCCACAAAGGGTCAGTAAAGAATAAGCAGAACATTAAGTGGTGTGAGAAAATATTTGTCTCTTTCTATTTTGCATATTTTTTCACACTTGTTTAAGAACAAGTTTAAAAATTGGTCAAAAACAACACACGTAAAAAAAAAAATGTAGATTTGTTTTAAATTAAGGTTTCTGGATTTGGTTTAAAGAAAAACAAATTCAAACCTACAAGGTCCTGAATGAGTAATTGAACTATCCTTGTTATAACACAACTCTACTTTCTCTCACCTGGGTTTATTTACTTTAGCCAGAGCTGTTCTAAACCATAAAATCACCTATAAAGGATGTGTCTGACAGTGAAAAATGAAGTTCACCAAAAAGATCCTAAAAAAGCCTGAGATCCAAAGAAATTCAGGAACAGATATAGAAAGAATAGAAAGCCCTATAGATCTACATGTCTGGAAAGGTTTATAAAGCCATACTTAAAGCTTTGGGAATCTAGTAAACCTCAGGGAGACCTATTGTTCACAATTGGAGAAAACAGTGGAGAAAGCAGTGAACCTTCCTAGGAGTTTTCAGCTGGCCGAAATCATCCCAAGAACAAAACAGTAATTCATCAAGATCACAAAAGACCCAAACTGAGATCATCTCAGTTAAAGACAGTGTTCATGCCTCCACTATAAGAAGGAGAATGGCCTCCATGGCTGAGTTCAAAGGCCAAAACCACTGCTGAGCCAAAATAACATTAAAGTTAGTCTCATTTTATTTTTGGTAAAATATTCTTTGGAGTTATGACACAAATAATGGTCCTTTAAAAAACTGTGTAATTACATCCAGTGCAAAAAGTGACACAATTAAAAAATATATATTATTAATTTTTGGTGGTGTTATGGTTTGGGGATGTTTTGATGCTTCAAAACCTGAGGGGTGTTAAATAAAGAGACAGATCAATTAATGAATGAGGTGTTTTTGACTCTGTTTTAATCCGTGGCCAGGTATGCACCTCACCACTAGTGTTACTAACCATTTTTAAGTTACTTTAAAGTGGAAAAAATAAGTTATTTCATCAACTACAGTGTTTTTTTTTCCAAGCAACATTCTTGACTAAAGTCTGACTAAATCTAAATTAAAAGCAGTTTATGAAACTATGTCTAAACTCTTCAGACCTATAGATTTAAAGAAAAAAACCCAATCCATATTGATTTAATTTAAAGACTATTGGCTAAGGTTGTCAAAGTTGACACTGTTAAAATGTTGAAATTTAATTAGGATATTTTCTAAAAACAATTTATCTAATATAAAAGGTGATGCATTTAATCTATCAGTAATGACCTGCTATCCCTTTTCTCCGACAGGCTTCTACCAGAACTGCTCCTCTGAGAAGGTGAAATAAGGACATGATGACATTTTACCATGGTTTGTCAATGGACTCCATGAACACCGATTAGTTGAACCCGACTTGCATTTGTGACATTAAGGAAGCGAGGCATTCCTTTGGCAGACATCCCAAGTCTCCCTGAAGTTCCGGGAGTCTCCCTGATATAGATAGTTGTTCACAGATGCCCGCGAGTTGGATAAATTATCCCGGATTTTAGACTATGTGAGGTGGGGTTTTTTCAATGCGAGTGAGAGCGAGCAGGCAGTACAATAATTCGTGCATCATGTGTGGATTAGAACTACTTTGAGTGCGCAGACAACAAGAGAGAGCGGGGTGTGAGGAGGAGGTTGCCTTTGAAACCTGTGCAGCGTATCTGTCCAAAGTGATGCTCTGTTCAACCAGCGTTCCAGGTGACTGGTTGTCAGAGAGCTGATTGGATCAGTCCAATAATTTTCTCTGGTTACTCTCTGGCAGTCACCTAGTTACCACTTAAAGCTGTGCATCCTGGGAAACGGCAGAGGATCAATCCTCTAAATATAGGACTAATTTTACAGCAGAATGTACTAAAGTATATCCATGTCTAGTGAAGGGGAGGAACAGTGGTGGATCTAGACCAAATGTACCAGGGGGCCTGAAGGGGGCCAGCGTGTTTTCATGGGGGCACAAAAAAGCATGTATTAAAATTCAGGGCAAGGTATTCACATATATTAAGAGAGCTGCATGTAGTGAAATTACTTTTCAATTAAGTTCAATAGAAATTCTATTTCTTATGAGGTTGAAATACATTTAAAATTTAGGCATTTTACATATTTTTTGACTTAATTTAAGTTAAAACTACTGTTTTCTATAAATTTGAATTAGAAGTCAAGAAAAACTGCTAAGTTCATCTGTAAAAATTTGAGCATTTTCTTTTATTTATTGTGGAAGAAAAAAACATTTAACATTTAAAAAACATTTAACTCAATCCCACTGAAGCTATCACCTTATTGTTTTTGAATAATTTGTAAAACAGAATTTGTAATGAAAAGAATGGAATAAATCCAAAGGAGCTATCAGTAGTGATGTCTGTTCCAGCGCATATCTTTATTAGAATTTCTTTTAAGTAATATGTCTTCAGTACAGGGGCCGTAACAGGGACCAGGACATGATCTAGACACTGGCCCCCGTTGGCTCCTGTCTAGAACCAGCCATGGTGAGGAATGATGACACAGTGACGAGGTGCACTGCATGCAGAAGTCCCATGAAAAACAGGAAAAGCACAACTGATGGTCAAGGCTACAAGATTGAAATTATTGAAAATAAAAGACTAATACTGTTCTGTTTTGTGTTTAAGAAATGACTGTTAGTTAATAACAGTTGTTGAAAAGCTGCTGGCCTTAAGTGTGTACGTATGGGGCAGGGTGCAGATCCGTTGTCCCCGGGTGGCGGGGGGATAAGTATCTCCTTGAAATTAGTTTTTGGAACTTGGGATGTCTGCTTTGGTGAAACCCAATAATTGTAGCTTGAGATGTGCCTCACTTGGGTCAGGATACGGAGCCCGAGTCTGGCTTTTCTGAATGATTCTTGTGGAACACGCTTTGTGATAAATGGAAACACAGATTCTGCTGTCTGACAAAATATCCTGAAGGAGGATATCTGGACATCTCTGTGTCCTAAATCTGGGTTTTGCAGCAGGACATTGATCTGAAATGGGAACTTAGGAGTGGCCTAGTCCAAGTCCTAACCCCAAACTCCACTGAAATGCTGTGGAACAACCTTAAATAGGCCACTTCATGCTCAGAAACCCACCAGTGTGGTTCAGTTAAATCTGAAAATATGTGTGGGGCTAAATTCCTTCAATGCTCTGCAAGATTTATTGCAAACACTTGATTGTAGTCGTTGCTGTTGCTTGAAAAACCAGTTATCAGCTTTAGGGGCAATAACTTTTATTCCGTGTTAAACATAGGTTTTCCTATTTTCCTTATAAATAAAAATATTTACAAACTGCATTTTCTGTTTAACTTAAATTTTTTTTACTTGTTGAATGTCCTGAAACATGCAGATAGATCCTAAAAGGGGGCATCCATTTTCTCACACGACAGTACATGGAAATACTATTACCATTTAAAAGCTTCTCACTCCAGAAAGAAATCACATGTGGTACTAGTACCTGTGGAAACCTCGAGAGTCCACATGTCCTGTAAACATGGGTTCTGTTCGGTAACAGCAGGTGAGAGGAAGGGAAGGCAACCAAGCCTCTTCTGACACATATCTGAAGACACACAAAAAGGTCCTGGACTTGGTAAATATGAGGATTAGAACATTTGTAAGAACACATAGAATAGAAAAACATTTCACCTATAAAATCCCTCTTTGCCTTAATTAATTTTTGTTTCGTTCAGGCAAATATAGTCCAAGAAATGCAGCTTTTCTCGATGACAGCTAACACACAGTTAGCAATGCTACATTAAACTAGTCGGTTAAACAAAGTCATGTTGTTCAACGTCGACCATATTTACGAAACTACTTAAACATATATTCCGCCTCTATTGTCATTTTATATTACCTGCATGTGGAGTATTAACAAAGTCCGAGGAACTCACCTGATAACACTGACACAAGGGAGCCGCCATCTTGGATACCGTGCCTGTCATTACTTCCGGTGTCGTCAGACCAGCATACTCAATGCGCATGCGCTAGTCCCGTTTATCCCTCTTGTTTGGTACGAAAAAGCACTTTAAACTAACTCAACGGGCGAGTATCCCTTTAGTTATGTACAAAAAAAAAAGTTAAAACGCCAAAAATGAAGTAATTTGTTTTTTGTAGATGACTAAAGGGATCCACACCTGTTAAGGTAATTTAAGGTGTATTTTTCATACAAAAGTTAAGGGATAAATGGGTATTGGCTATAGGTATGCTGATCTGGCAGAACACCAGCAGTAAACATCATTAAAGTAACAAGGTCCTCCTCATTGAGAGCCACCTTCCTTTAAAAGCCATTTATAACTGTATTATAAACTAACCAGACCGTGAGACCTTGATATAAGCTGCATTCTTCTCTGTATTAGCTTTTTTATTTTATTTTTTTTAAATAATCAGTGTGATATTGTATTCAATTCAAGATAAATATATTCATTCAGAAGCTTTAGGTTGCATCTATGATCCTGTTGAAAACAAAAGACCCTAAACCCATTTATACATCTTTGAGATTTATTTAGCAAAACACCTCACAGTTCAAAGGCAATGACAGGGGATGCATGACAGAAAAAAAATTAAAAGTTTGGTCACTAAAAAGTACAATAACCAAAAACTAAAAACACATTCATTGCTATAATTTGCTAACTAAAAAGGTGAAACTAAAACATGAAATTCTACAAACATGTCCTAAACAAAGTATACTGGAAAGACAAATCTGATAATGCAGATCGTTTTAAACATCATGGACTAAATCTGATGCAACACAGACATGTGAATTAAGCATTCCTATCAATCCTAACGTCGATTTCTCTTCCGTTCAGGCGATAGCCGTTCATGGTTCTGCAGGCGCGCTCAGCAGTTTCGGGGTTGTCAAAACGGACCATACCACAGCCCTTGGATTTTCCATTTTCCATTTTAATATCAGCATACTGAACCATACCTGTACAAAGACAAAGTAGAAGAGAGGTTTATAAAAATGTTGGTAGTATTAAATGTTCAATTTCCTTCTGGGGGAAAAAAAATAAATAAAATCTTACCACATGTATTAAAGGTATCCTTCAGCATTTTCCAAGTGAAATCAAAAGGCAGCTGAAAAAAAAAAAAAAAAAAAAAAAAAAAATGATTAAGTATAAACTTCAGGCAATTTTTTCTTAAACTAAGAACATTTCAGCAAACTTACATTTCTAACAAAGATCTGGCATCCCTTCCTCATGTTTGCTCCACCACTTCCGGGTCCTCCGGCTCCAGCTGCTCCAAAGGAATTCCCACCAAATCCACGATCCATATCTCCGGAGCGGTCAAACTGACCGCCAACACTGCCAGATCCCATGCGCTCCATGCCAGTGCCCATACGGTCAAGGCCACCAGAAGAGAAACGGTCCAGTCCTCCGGCAGATCCCATGCGATCGAAGCTGCTTCCCATCCTGTCGAGCCCGGTGTTGCCCATGCGATCCATACCCATGGAGGAGCCAAAGTCCATGCTGCTCCCCATGCGATCCAAACTAGATGGGCCAAGTCGATCAAATCCTCCAGGGCCGAGGCGGTCCATGCTTGATGACATACGGTCAAGGCCCGGTCCAAGCCTGTCCATCCCTGGCCCAAGGCGGTCCATCCCAGAGCCGATGCGGTCAAAGCCGGACCCCATCCTGTCCAGGTCAGACACACGATCAACCCGCTCCATGCCCATCCGATCCATTCCTCCCATCCGGTCCAAGCTGCCTCCTAGCCGGTCCATTCCAGAGCTCATGCGGTCCATCCCAAGGGAATTTCCTGCAGAGAGTAAAAAGACAGCACGACATGGTCAACTGAGCTCCAGAAAGTTGTTTTTTTCTTTGTTTTTTTACAGGGTCTTTGGGACAATCCAGTAAGTACTGACCCATTCCTCTTTCAAAGGAGTCTCCAAAATTATTGCGAGACATCCCCATTTCATTTCGCCCAAATTCCCTGTCAATAGCACCACCAATCCCACGGTCCACCTCTGATAATGCAAGAGATGAAACCATTAGAAACATCCAGCAAGACGTGAAGACTACCACGCCTGCTTAGGAGTGTTTAGGGAGTCCCTACCAAAAACTCACCATTCATTCTGCCCATTCCAGAGGAACCGAACCGATCCATGTTCATTCCGCCAAAGTTGTCCATTCCTGAAGACATAAAAAAATGCATTAACAACAAATCTGTTGTTCAAATTTAAGAGCAGATGCCAACTAAAAACTTACCTCCTCCCATGCGACCGCCCACATTGCCAAATCCCATGTTGTCCATTCCTGAAGGAGAGAAAAGCATTTGTAAGTCCACAGTTTCACTAGTCTTAATGCTGAAACAAACCAAAAACAGATTTTGTTACCTCCGGGGCCCATGTTTCCCATCCCACCAACGTTGCCGCCGCCTCTGTTGAGCATGGTAGCATCAATAGGCTGACCACCGGGACCCAGGCCCAAACCAATACCACTCAGTCCACCTGGTTTCAGGGTTAGAAGAGAAAAGCTTTAAACTTCTGTCTGCAAAAACTTGTATTTTCCAAGAGCTATTTGGGCCAAAATCTAATTTCCAAAAATATGTACGAACCTTAATTGGAAAAGCAATTTTTTTTTCCAGAAACACGAATAATATTCAACCACAGGGATTTTTTGCTCTTATTGCTTAAGTGATTTAATCCACAATTTTATTATAAAGGCAGTAACTAATAATAATGTGTTCAAAATGTACTCACGGGGAAGAGAGGACCCTCTATCTGGTTGTCCGAAATCTTTGGGGAGGGATTTCTCATCCTGAAATAGACATCACATTTCAAAATAATGCTCAGCATTGCAATAAAAGTGATCTGTTACAAAAGGTTTATCAATATACCAGCTTGACGTGCATGGTCCTGTTAAACAGGAGCTGCCCGTTGAACATAGCTGTAGGATAATTAAGGAAACACAGGAAACGCAAGAAAACAATGAACAGTAACAGAAGGAATAATGTGCATTCATTATGAAAAAGGATACAGACAGCTTGGACTGCCTCAATGGGCATTTCAAACGTCACAGTGCCCATTCCTCTGCTTTTCCCATCCCTGTCCTCCAATATGTCCGACCTCACGACAACACCTGCCATGCCGAATACCTCTTTCAGCTTCTTCCATCCCACTTTGTAATCCAGCTGCAACAACAGAGATCAGTTAGTAAAACTAAGACTGTATCCAGTCCTTTATTTTACATTCCAAAAGGTACTGTTTTTAAAGTGTTTTAATCTGAATAGTACAATTTTTATTTTATGTTAGTTTCAGTTAGTGAAGAAACTCTGAATGACTCACATTGGCTACAAATACAGTGCTTCCAATCCTGCCAGTCTGAAGACCATGAATGATCTCATTGGGGATGTTGGGGTTGTTCAACAGGCTGGGAGGGATGTTGACCATCGGGCCTCCTGATCCAGGTCCCATGCGATCCATGCCCCCCATTCCTCCCATACCCCCCATACCGCCCATTCCTCCCATGCCCCCCATTCCTCCATGGCCTCCTGGGTGACCTCCCTGTTGAGACTTGCTTATCTCTCTTTGAGCAATGACACCATCAGGGTCCTAAACAAACAAAATAAACATCACTCAAGTGTTAACTTTCTAGACCCTAGCTCTACAGAACAGCTCCAAGTTTTGTTTCTCCTACTTTTCCCCGCAGCTTACCTCCTTGACTTTAAGAGGACGGCCATTGAAGTTGTACTTGTTGACAGTTTCCACCGCCTTCCTCATAAGTTCTTCCGTCCTGAACTCAACAACACTGCAGAGAACATTTTACATGAGAATTGCTGGGTGCTGCATTCTATTACCAATAGAAACAAACGAGATAAATTGAGTACTCACGCACAACCCTTTTGATTGAAGTCATCAGAACAGGCAATACAGAGTAAAAAAAAATTAAGAAAAGAAATTAGAGATGATGGTATTTAACTGAATGTTTAAATGAAATGTAGAAAATAGAAACATGCACAAACCAAAGTCAAATACAGAAAAGGCTTATAGTTTTGGCAAACGCTACGTAAATTAGACAATTTTCCCCAAACCAGTCGGCGACCAAGCAGGTATAGCAAAAAAAAAATCAGTTTCGCTTCTCAAAACATCCAAAAGGGGAGAAACTCCACAAAACAATAGGTTTCCACACCAGTAAAACATTATTAAAGGACATCTTTTCCAATGAAGAGGTTTGAGTGATTACAATTAACAAAACCATCTAACAGCTTTGTAACAACAGCCTACCGAGTTAACCCCTTAAGGTCGTAAGGAGCAAATCCAGAAACCAAAAGGGAAATTATCAGCTAATTCAATCCACTGGACTGAATACAAGTAATGCTATTTTAAAAGCATCAACCCTTCAGAATGGCCTCAAATCAGTGGCACAGACGACTCCACCTAAAACACGCCTCAGTTTACCATCTCAATGACTCCACCGCGTTACAATTCGAGACCATTTCCAGCAATATAGCTAACGAAACCAAGGCTGACAAACACATGTTTGTCTACGTTTAATCGTGTATTTTGATTGTATGTATTTGCACTTACCCTCGATTTGCCTTCTGCGTCCATTAAGTGATCCACGTACGTTACATCACCCACTACAAATCAGATTCCAGAGACGACACACACCAAGGGGAGAGAAGCCGAGAGAACAATGGGGGTTTAGAGCAGAAACAAGGAGGAAGGCCGATGACACTGAGCTCTGACTGCCAGAGTCTTGAGCTGTCCCCCAGCACCTCAGCAGCACAATATGGTACAGGTCTACAAAAACAAGCTTTGATCTCTTAACAAAAACATGTTGTAAGACTTCTTAGTCTGTCCTTGTTAGAATTCTCCAGAAACAACAAAAGCAATAGACCGAGGCAACCAACTGTTGAAATGACCAACAGCCTTCTGATTTGGCGAAAACATTGTAGACCACCTTCTCCATGTCATTTATGACCCATAAAATTTCAGGTTGAAATTAAATCCCATACAAATCCTTAGCCTATTTCAGGGCAAACCTAGTGGTACTTTGTCGAATGGTGCCATCTTAAACCTTGAGCTAAAGCATCAAGACATCCCCATCAGCTGAGCTTAAATCTACAACTACAAAAATACCGACTTCTTAATCTCGACAAATTCTTGGAAAAAGGATTCCTGTTTATATGGTTCAGAACTGCATAAAAAATAAAATAAAAAAAGAGGGGGAACTTAATAAAAAAATATCCACTTCCAAATCGACAGTGACCGCTGCTGGGGTCCCAGGTCACATTTCTGTTCAATAAATGGACGTCCGTGACCAAAAACCTCGAAACAAGGACAGTGCAATAAGAAGCAGCTTTGTTTTGTAGACCTGTACCCCACAGAAATCCCCAGCAAAAAGCTGTGTGTGGCACAACATGGAGATCTGCTGAGAAAACATTTGCTTGTCAAGGTCACACCTAAAAAAGAAAATGCAATTTAACTCAACAGTTGACACAAAACGAACACTTGGCCCTCCTAGCCCAAAAAAACTGTTCCCTTAGTATCACATTCTTTAGCGTAACAATTCATTGCAGGGCTAATGACACATATGATCAAACTGGTGTTCCATGACTATTCAACTCTTCATGCAAATAAAAGCTAAAGTCATCTTTGCAGAATTCAAATTTGCAGCACGTGCCTACGTAGAACTGGACATTTCCAACATTTTATACATATTCAACATATACGGATGGTAACATACTCCAACTGATAGTAAGATATTCCTTGCATCAAAACATGAGTCTTGCTTCCTTTTTGTTCAGTCACTTCTTCTGGTTAAACCTCTTTGTGCCAGTCAGGATCCCAATCCATGGGATTTTCTCATTGGTCAACTTAATTTAATAAGTACAACCTCCACAAACACCTCAAAGGAAACGGTGGTGATTGCATTTTCCATCCAGGTTCACAGCACAAGTTTGGTGCAACTCAGTCTATGATGCTGTTCCAAATGCCTCCCAAAAATCTGAAGTGCCACTCCAAGACAGAAGTGATATGGTCAAAAACAATTGACCCTGGATGCAGATTCTTTGGGGGGGAAAACAACCTAGAAATAGACAATTACATCTTACCAAAACACCTTACCTTTCTCTTTCATTAGGTCTTTGAGGGCTTGCCATTTCACGTCGTAGGGGATGTTGCTGACAAACACTCGGTATCTCTTGTTCAAGTTGCCATAAGGTTCAAAGCGACCACCTCCACCTCTCTTAGGGGGTCTCTCCTTCCTGCTGGAACTGGACCCATTCTTGGGTTTTCCGTTGATTTCTCTGAAACAGTAAGGATTGGGAAAAACAATAAGAATAATAGTTCAAAAGCAACAATCTGCTTTATTACTTCGAATCAATTTTAGAGATAGTTATTATGAATGAAAATATGTTAAGTAAAAAATGTTAAAATATGTTAAACAAAAAAGAAAACACTATCATAATATGTTGTTTATCCCAAAAATAATGAAGTGATTTAAGGCTAATCTGCACGACTACGCTATAACCACATGGCGAGGCCCTCACCAGTAGGCCTAAAAACAACTAAAACGAACAAATATCTCAAATTTCAATCGGATTTTCATTCCCTTGCATCGCATTGCGATACCACCATAATTAATACGATCGAGTATCTGTGCTAAATACGTATTCTGAAATAATAACTCGACTTAGATAGCGCCAGCAAATAGACGGATCCCATATCGCCATCATATCTGGTAGATTCAGTCTAAAAATAAATAACATTAATCCAACTTGTCGATTTGAGAACAATTGGCGTGTATGCATTTTCACCTAAAACGTTCTTATTTTTGGTTATAATTGAATATAAATGCAACATAAGTGCATGTTTAAAAAAAAAAAAACACTAGGCCAATCTAGCTACAACAAAGGAAGCGTCTATGAAGTGACTCACTCCTGCTGTTGCTGCTGCTCGGTAGTTGTCTCGGTATTGTTGTCACCCTGCTCGCTCGACATTTTGATGCGCTGATGAAGGTTTTAGCAAACCTGAATTTGTTAAGGAAAAATCAAGAAAGCTGGTATTACCAGACAGAGAAACTGTACGGTAAAAGCACAGAGAACTGTTGGCTTTTAGGAAAATGGCGGAGCAGACGCGGGGGAGGGGCCAATTTTGAAAATTCTGCCAATGCTTCCGGTGTTTTCTTTTCATATTAAAACTACTACTACTCAAAAGAAGGATTTCAAAATAAGTGCACAGTCCATTTAAAATCCGATACGGTAGGCAGTGGTATGCACTTTAAAGCCATGGTTCCAATCTGCCATTCAAATTATTAATTATTGGTCTACCTTTCATGTTAACTTAAAATTGGTTATGGTTATAAAACTGTCAAAAAAAAAAACAAAATACAGTTTTGTAATTAAAATAGTTTTTATACAACCTTTGTGGTGTTATGGGTAAGAAAACCTGACCTTTTTTTGTTTTTTCAAAATATGTTATTTTATTATGTATTAGCAACAAAATCTAGGTGTGTTTAAAACTAAAAACTAAAATCATCCAACAGACAAATAGAATGCTTTTATGCTTACAAAAAAAAAGGTGCTTAAAGGTGGCCATCAATTGTGTTGTATAAGTGATTTACATTTGGTTGAATTTTTTATAAATGGACAATAGATGTGATCAGGGGAGGATCTAGGATTCTAGGAGATCAGGTGCTTAGCCCCGAGGGTGAAGATGAGCGTGTAGACTTTCTGCTAAATCCCGTTCTAATGTAAAATATGACAGATTACTGGATTAAAGAAATTTCTAGTATACTACATACTATCACACATAAAAATTCCAGCTCCATAACATGGGAAGAAATTCATATAACTGCAAGTCTTAACTGTGTTTATTTCTCACTTCAACAACAAGCTCTGTGGAGACATTTGATCATTATTTGCCAAAGTTATGAAGGGGAAATCATATATTTTAGCCACCTGATATAATCTGCTCCCCCATAACATGGGAAAAATTAAACAAATCCTGTAAATTTTGAAACTGTCATTATTTTTCTATATTATGTTTGAAACATTTATTATTTTATATTTTGAAATCTTAAATAGTTAATAAAAATATGTCAATTCTCAATTCAAAATGTCTGGAATAGCATTACTTCAGACATTTTGAATTGAGAAAGCTCTCTGGATGGAAAACGAAACATCTTCAAACTTGGAAAACTTGGAAATCCAGCTGTTTTGGTTTGAACTTTTCTTTTGAAATATATTTGTAAATTGTTAGATAAACATTTAAACAGAAAAGAAATTTCATAAAGATCATCAAAGGGGAAACGGATTATATCAGGTGGCTAAAATATACGATTTCCCTCTCATAACTTTGGCAAATAATGATTTAATGTCACCAAATCCACAGGATTTGTTGTTGATGATGAGAGGAATACACACAGTTAAAGATTTGTAGGTGAATTAATTCCTTCCCATGTTATGGAGGAGGAACGGAATATTCCAGGCAGCTGAAATATCCATTCTCTCCTCTCCTCCTCCCATATGTTTAGGAAATAAACAGCAACTGTTTCCAAATTCTCAAAAAATTTTATGTTTGATAGCATGTAGTATACTAGAAATTTCTTTAATCCAGTAATCTGTCATATTTTACATTAGAACGGGATTTACCAGAAAGTCTACTCTCTCATCTTTTCTGGAAATCTTAATTTTTGTGTCCTGCTATCAGCCAGTTTCCGTCCTCTTATACTGTATCAGCAGTGAAAAATAATAAATACTTCTGACTTTTATTTCTGTCAGGCTTAACTGACAGAAGTTGGAAAAAGACAGATTCTCTTGGCGTTTAAAAAATAACACAAAACAGCTTAAAAGGACCTCGTCTATTTATTTATTTTACAATTTTATCGACAACAGCTGCTGATTAAACTGGATGTTACAACATTGACATGAATGAAAATGGTCCCATCCGCCATGTTCGCCTCTCTGGCTTCAATGCCCGCTCCCGACACAAGGGGAACAGAATTTTATACAACTCCAGGACAAAGAACGTCTGGAAGTCAGTCAGAGCTTCACATACCTGGGGGACATCAGTCTGTTTAGCAACAGCTAGTGGGGACTTCTTCTGCACAGGAATGCTACAGGCTGCTTTCCTGCACATGCGGTCACTCTCTGGTGAATTCCAGTACTGCACATTTATGGAGAGATATTTGTGCCATCGGTTTGAGCGCGCAGGAACCAATCCGAGCGCGCAGTGAGACAACACGCGCGCGCGCAAAACCGGTCCGGCGCGCGCTCAACTCTGAAAAACCCTCTCAACACAGCTGCGTGAAGCTGACACCCCACCCACGTCAAAAAACTCTGCAAATAGACTGAATGGTTAGTGCAACGTTAGTGCAGATTTGTGCAGAAAAAAATATCGTTTGTGCTACTTTTGTTTAAGAGATATTAAAGATTATTTTTTAGGTCATCCAGAGGTCACCATCCCCCCATTAAACTCCAATTTGAACCAAAGTGGTCTCGTTTTTTAGTGCTTCGTTTGTGCTGATTTGTGCAGTTAAAACGGTCATTTGTGCTATTTTACTTTTAAAGATATAATCATTTTAATTTTTGGCTGATGACGTCACCATCCCCCCATCAAGCTCCGATTTGATCCAAAGTGGTCTCATTTTTTAGTGCTTCGTTTGTGCTGATTTGTGCAGTTAAAACAAACATTTGTGCTGCTTTACTTTTTAAGATATAATCATTTTAATTTTTTGGCTGATGACGTCACCATCCCCCCATCAAGCTCCGATTTGATCCAAAGTGGTCTCATTTTTTAGTGCTTCGTTTGTGCTGATTTGTGCAGTTAAAACGGTCATTTGTGCTGCTTTACTTTTTAAGATATAATTATTTTAATT